>NW_028136464.1:1200000-1503000 GCF_964662115.1 Mustela nivalis
ACCTGAGCAAACGTCTGATATTCGCCCTGACTTCAGGTGCATGAGATCTTGATTCAGCTCTGCAGAGTGTGCCTTCTGTGCACTCACCCCCAAAACTAAGCCTAGCTTGTGTTCTCAGACTACCGTCCTCACACCCCTGCCCCAAAAGCCCTACAGATTGGCAATACTGGGGCCATAATGCAGCACACTGCCTGCCCTCCAGAAGAAAAACGTTGCCTTATGGAGCTACCTAGAAACCCGAATAAGGATCAACTGAACGCCACTCGACTGCACCCCAAATATGCAGTCTACCCTGTCTAATGCCTTGTCTGACACAGCATGAGCCCACACCTCCAGACCTACTCTCAACAGCTGGCCGCACACTGAGCTCATTGGACCCATCAGGTCCTTAGGTCTTCATGTCTTCCCAACCTCAGTTTTCGGGTTTCAGAACCAAGACCTAAACTCCAATCACTGTCCAGGGGTGAACGTGATGCAGAAATCACAACTCTTCCTTCGTTATGGCTGGAAACCTTGTGGTTGGCATATTCTCCAACGTTCAGTGTAGGAGAATCCAGCGTGGCCCATGAGGCACTTCCCATGCTTGAGGGCCTTGTTGGGCACAAATAGGCATTGTGACCCTCAGCATGAGCCCTGTCCTCAAGGAAGGCCTCTCAGTGTCTGAATCAAGAGCCCGCCTATTGGACTTGCCATGCCCCTAGGCCCCCAAGCTTAAACAGAGGTGGGGATATCCAGTTGTCCCTCCAAAGTACTCTGCTCTGGAATCCCTCTTTTATTGGGACACTTGAGGTACATAAAATAAAATATAAAATAAAATAAAATAAAAAACAGAAAAGACTCCTCCAATCCCACAGAATGTACCCAAACTCTTGGGATCGGGTCAAATCCTCAGAGAAGGAAAGCCATCCACAACCCATGAGGCCACGCCAGCATTCCACCCACATTGTTGACACAAATCCAGAGACAAAGCCTGAGCAAGCACCTCAAACTCACCCTTTTTCATATCCCTAAGTGTTATCACAGTCTGTAGATTGGGCGTGCCATACCTATGTCCCCAGCCTAAGCGGAGTTTGTGTTTTCAGACTTTTGTCCCCACAGGCCTGGCCCACACACCCTCAATGCTGGGCCCCTAGAGCCAAACTCAGAACTGTGCCTGCCCTCTCCAGGGGATTTCTGCCCATTCCATTGGCCACAACCCTATAGATTAGGAGAAACTCCAAAGTCCCGAGGCCATCCCAATATTATAGGCTGCCCAAGACAAACAGAGGCGATCTGACACAAGCTGAGCAACTACATCCCCTCAGATCCTTTGACACGTATACTCAGGAAAGAGTTTGAACCGGACAGGCACCTAGGCCCTAATCATATCGATTGCTTTTGTTTCCAGTCATCTCTCCTCAGAGGCCTGGTTTCCCATACCAGCATATGGGAGATTCCGTAGGCACTCATCAAAACAATTCTCTTCTCTACATAGGAAACGTACTCTTTAGAGCCCATCAAAACCTCCGGTTATGAACATCCCTCAAGGCCCCGGATCAAGCACCCCATTCCAAGGTCTACATGGACACAAATGCACATTATGAGCCTTCCTCAACTCACCCATTTCAACACACCCGCCTCGGTTGCTCCCCTAGATCCAGCAGATCGAACTTGCCTTGGCGCTATGAGACACCTGGAATGGGAGGCAGGCTGCCCAGGCATCCATCCTGAGAACCCTGCTCTGGATAACTTCCTTATGGGATGTCCTGGAGCCATCCAACAGGTCTCGACTGTCCCACAGAAGGAATCATTGCGGTTTGGAGCATCTCACTATTCCCATCGTGGGAAAACCTCCATGTCCTCGTGACACCGTCCCCTTCATGAAGGGGCGTCATGGACAGAAACTCAGACGTAAGCCAACGTCTGATCCTAGCTCTGTCTTCAGGCATACGGGATCTCGAATCATCTCTGCAGAGGGTGCCTGCTGTCCCGACACCCCGAAATCTAAGTCTGGCTTGTGTTCTCAGAATTTTTTTCTCACACTCCTGGCCCACAAGCCTTCCAGTTTGGGAATTCTGGAGCCACTATGTGGCACTGTGTCTTCCCTCCAGAAGAAAAACGTTGCCCTCTGGGGCTACCCAGTAACCACAAATGAGTACCATCCTGCACGAAACTCGACTGCACCCCAATGATACAATCTAGCCTGGGCACTAATTCCCTGCCTGCCACAGCCTGAGCCTGCACCTCCCAACCCACACTCAACAGCTGGCCGAACACTGAGCACATCAGCCACACCATGGCCTTAGGTCTTCATCTCTTCCCAACCTCAGTTTTCAGGCTTCAGAACCTAGACCTTAAATCCAATCACAGTCCAGGAGTGAAAGTGTTGCAGAAATTAGAACTCCTTCTTCCCCATGGCCAGAAAACTTGTGGTTGCCATATTGTGCAACGTTCCCTGTAGGAGAAACCAGCATGGTACATTAGGCCACGCCCTGACTTGAGGGGCTCCTTGGGCACAAAAACACATTGTGAAACTCAGTGTGAGACCTATCCTCAAGGAAGGCCTCTCAGTGTCTGGACCAAGAGCCCACATATGGGGCTTACCATGTTCTTAGGTCCCAATGTTAACCAGAGGTCTGGTTGTCCAGTCGCCCCTCCCCAGGACTCTGCTCTGGAATCCCTCTTTTGGTGGTCCACCTTAGGTAAAAAAAAAAAATAATAATAATAATAAAATAAACAAAAAAACAAGAAAGGCCTCCTCCCTTCCCACAGAATGACCCCAAACTCTTGGGATCGGGTCAAATCCCCAGAAAGGGAGCCTCATCGATGGCCCATGAGGACACCCCGACATTCCATGGCAATCGGTGACACATTTCCAGAAAAAAAAAAAAAAAAAAAGCATGAGCCAGCACCTCACATTCGCCCTTTGTTCATATCCCAAAGAGTTCTCCTCACGGTCTATAGATCGGGCAGGCCATATCTATATCCCCCAACCTAAGAGGAGTTTGTGTTTTCAGACTTTTGTCCAAATAGCCCTGGACCACACACGCTCCACACTTGGGTCCCTGGAGCCACACCTCAGGACTGTGCTTCCCTTTCAAGGGAATTCTTCCCATTCCATTGGCCACAACCTTGCAAATGAGGAAAAACCTCCAAAGTCACCGAGGCCATCCCAATAGTGTAGGCCGCCCAGGACAAACAGGGGTGATCTCAAACCAGCTGAGCAACTAGCTCCACTCAGACAACAGATGTCCCCAGAGAACAATATTGAACCGGACAGGCCCCTAGGCCCTAATCAGATCCATTGCTTTGGTTTTTAGGCATCTCTCCTCAGAGGCCTCGTTCCCAATACCAGCATATGGTGGTTTCCTGAGGCACCAATAAGAACAAATCTCGTCTCCCCATGGAAAACTTGCTCATTGGAGCTTTGTCATAACCTCTGGTTAGGAGAATCCTTCAGGGCCCTGGTGCCACTGCCCCATACCAAGGTCTCCATGGACTCAAACCAACATTAAGACCATCCTCAGGAAAGTCCATTTCAACTCAGCCCCCTCTCTTGCTACCCCATGCCAGCAGATCAAACGTTTCTTGTTGCTAGGAAACAATTGGAATGTGAGGCTGGCTGCCCAGGCATCCATACTTAGAACCCTGTTCTGGAAAAATACCTTATAAGATGTCCTGGAGCCATCCAACAAATCTTAATTGTCCCACAGAAGGAATCCTTGCGGTTTGGAGCATCTCACAACTCCAATAGTGGGAAAACCCCCATGGGCTCATAATGTACCCCCTTCATGAAGGGGCCAACATGGACAGAAACTCAAACCTGAGCCAAAGTCTAATCCTCGACCTGACTTCAGACGCATGAGATGTCAATTCAGCTCTGCAGAGTGTGCCTGCCATGTCCTTGCCCCGAAACCTAAGCCTAGCTTGTGTTCTCAGACTTCCGTCCTCACTCTCCTGGCCCAAAAGCCCTCCAGTTTGGGAATTCCGATGCCACAATGCAGAACTCTTCCTGCCCTCCAGAAGAAAAACTTTGCCCTATGCTGCTAATAAGAAACCCCAAATGATTTTCTAATGCATGCCACTCGATTGTAAAGCAATTATACAGCCTACCCTGTATACTAATGCCCTGTCTGGCACAGCCTGAGACAAGACATCCCAAACGACACCCAGACAGCTGGCCCCAACCTGGACACATAGGACCCGCTATGGCTGTAGGTCGTCATCTCTTCCCAACCTCGGTTTTCAGGCTTCAGAACCTAGACCTTATCTCTAATCACTGCCCAGGGGAGAACGTGATGAAGAAATTACAATTCCTCCTTCCCCATGGCCAGAAACCTTGTGGTTGGCATGTTGTCCAACGTTCAATGTGGGAAATTCTGCTTTGTCCGAAAGGCCACGCCAGTGCTTGAGGGCCGCCTAGGGCACAGACATGCATTGTGACCTGCAGCGTGAGTCCCGTATTAAAGTAACGCCTCTCAGTGGCTGGACCAAGATCCTGCATATGGGGTTGTCATATCCATAGCCCCCCCGGCTTAACCAGAGGGCGAGTATTCCAGTTGTCAGTACCCACTGCTATGCTCTAGATTCCCTCTACAGGGGAGACACATGAAGCAGAAAACAGGACACTTCCCTTCCCACAGAATGACCCCAAACACTTGGGGGCTGGACAACTACCAGAGAGGGAGTCTTCTACGACCCATGAGGCAACTCCTACATTAAACGGCCATTGTGGACAAAACATCCAGATACAAAAGCCTGAGTGACTGCCTCCCTCTCACCCTTCTTTCATATCCAGAGGAGCTCCCCTCATGGACTGTAGATCAGGCCTGCCGTAACCTCGGCCCCAACCCTGAGCTGAGTTAGGGATTTTGGATGTCTGTCTGCACAGCCATGGCCCACACAGCCTCCAGGCTGGGGTCTCTGGAGCCACACCACAGAACTGTGCCTGCTCTCTCCTAAGAAACTGCCCATTCCATTGGCCACAACTCTACAAAATAGTAGAAACCTCAAGGTCCCCAAGGACATCCCACTACCGCAAGCTGCACTGGACAAATTGGGGCATTATGACACAAGCTGAGCAACTACTACCTCCATGCATTCACACAGACAGATATCCGCAGAGACAGAAGATTGAACCAGACAGGCCCCTAGGCCCTATTATGAACTCTTGCTTTGGTGTCCAGGTATCACTCCTCAGAGGCCTGCGTTCGAAGACCAGCATACGGGGCTTTCCTGAGGCACCAGACAGAAGACCTCTCATCTCCACATGGGAAGCTTCCTTGTTGGAGTTGTGTCAAGCCCTTTGGGTTGGAGAATCCTGCAGAGTCCCTTAGCTACTGCCACATTCCAAGGTCTCCATGGCCACCAACCCACATTATGACTCATCCTCAGGAGAGTCCATTTAAACTCAGCCTTCTGGGTAGCTCACCCAAGAGCCCGCAGATTGAGCGTGCCTTGTCTCGACCAGGCAATGGGAAGGTGAGTTGGCGTTTCTCGGCATCCATGCTTAGGACCCTGCTCTCGAGTCTTTCTGTATGGGGCATCCTGGAACCATCCAATAGTACTCGACTGTCCTGAAGAAGGAAACTTTGAAGTTTGGAGCAGCTCACAACTCCCAGCGTAGGGAAACCTCCCTGGCCTCATGACGCCCCCACCCCCTTCATGTAAGGGCCGTCATAGACACAAACTCCAGCTTGAGGCAACATCTGATACTCGCCCTGACCTCACCTGCAGGAGATCTCGATTCAGCCTCTGCACAGTGGGCCTGCCATGCTCTTGGCCCCAAAACTCGTGCCTGCTTGTGTTTTCAGACTTCCTTCCTCACAATCCTGGCCACACCCCTCCAGTTTGGCAATTCTGGAGACACAATGCAGCACTCTGCCTGCCCTCCAGAAGAAAAATGTTGCCCTATAGGGCTTACCGGAAACGCCAAATGAGTAACAACCTGCATGCCACTCGACCATACCCCAATTATACAGTCTAGCCTGTGCACTAAAGCCCTGTCTGACACAGCCTGAGGGCAGACCTCCAGTCCAACACCCAGACAGCTGGCCGTACACAGAGCATATCACACCCACAATGGCTTTAGGCCATCATCTCAACCCAACCTCAGTTTTCACCTTCAGAACCTAGGCCTTATCTCCACTCACTGCTCAGGAGTGAACGTGATGCAAGAATCAGCACTTCTCCTTCGCCTTGGCAAGAAACCTAGTGGTTGGCATGTTGTCCAATGTTCATTGTAGGAGAAAGCAGCGTGGACTATGAGGCCCCACCTAACCCTGAGGGCCACAATTTGCACAAACACACATTGTGACACTCAGCGTGAGCCCTATCCTCATGTAAAGCGTCTTAGTGACTGGAACAACAGCCCACATATTGGGCTTGCCAAGCCCCTAGTCCCCCAATCTCAACCAGAGTTCGAAATGTCTAGTCAACCCTACTCAGGGCTCTACTCTGGAATCCCTCTTTGGTGGAACACCTGAGGTAAAAAAAAAAAAAAAGGACTATTCCCATCCACAGAATGATCCCAACCCCTTGGGATCAGGCCAAATCAACAGAGAAAGAATTGTTCATGGCCCTTGAAGACACCCCGACATTCCACGGCCACCTTTGACACAAAATCCAGAGACAAAAGCTTGAGCAAGCGCCACATACTCGCCCTTTGTTCATAGCCCGGAAAATTCTCACTGTCTGTAGATCGAGCCTTCATACATATAACCCCAAACCTAAGCTGAGTTTGTGTTTTCAGACTTCTGTCCCCACAGTCCTGGCCCACACACCATCCAAGCTGGGGCCCCTGGAGACACACCTCAGGACTGTGGCTTCCCTCTCCAGGGGAATTCTGCCATTTCCATTGGCCACAACCCTATAGATTAGGAGAACCCTCCAAACTCCCCGAGGCCATCCCAATAGTGTTGGCTGCCCAGGACAAACAGGAATGATCTTTCACAAGTTAGGAAACTACTTCCACTCAGACCCAGAGACAGATATTCCCATAGAATAAGATTGAACTGGACAGGCACTTAGGCTCTAATCAGATCCATTGCTTTTGTTTCCAGGCATCTCTCCTCAGAGGCCTGGTTTCCAATACCAGCATACGGGGGATTACTGAGGCACTCATCAGAAAAATCTCATCTCCACATAGGAAATGTACTCTTTGGAGCTCTATAAAAACCTCTGTTTAGGAGATCTTTCAGGGCCCCGGATCAAGCACCCCATTCCAAGGTCTCCATGGACTTAAACCCGCATTATGATCTATTGTCGGGAGAGTCCATGTCAACTCAACCCCCTTGGTTTCTCCCCCAGGGCCTGCAGATCAAACCTGCCTTGTTGCTAGGAGACAACTAGAATGGGAGGCGGGCTGCCCAGGCATCCATCCTTAGAACCCTACTCTGCAGTCGTTCCACATGGGACATCCTAGAGCCATCCAACAGGTCTCAAGTGTCCCACAGAAGGAATCTTTGCAGTCTGGAGCATCTCACAACTCCCATTGTGGGAAAATCTACATGGCCTCTTGAGACGCTCCACTTTATAAAGGGGCCATCATGGACAGAAACTCCAACCTGAGCAATCGTCTGATATTCTCCCTGACTTCAGGTGCATGAGATCTTGATTCAGCTCTGCAGAGTGTGCCTTCTGTGCACTCACCCCCAAAACTAAGCCTAGCTTGTGTTCTCAGACTACCGTCCTCACACCCCTGCCCCAAAAGCCCTACAGATTGGCAATACTGGGGCCATAATGCAGCACACTGCCTGCCCTCCAGAAGAAAAACGTTGCCTTATGGAGCTACCTAGAAACCCGAATAAGGATCAACTGAACGCCACTCGACTGCACCCCAAATATACAGTCTACCCTGTCTAATGCCTTGTCTGACACAGCATGAGCCCACACCTCCAGACCTACGCTCAACAGCTGGCCACACACTGAGCTCATTGGACCCATCAGGTCCTTAGGTCTTCATCTCTTCCAACCTCAGTTTTCAGGTTTCAGAACCTAGACCTAAACTCCAATCACTGTCCAGGGGTGAACGTGATGCAGAAATCACAACTCTTCCTTCGTTATGGCTGGAAACCTTGTGGTTGGCATATTCTCCAACTTTCAGTGTAGGAGAATCCAGCGTGGCCCATGAGGCACTTCCCATGCTTGAGGGCCTTGTTGGGCACAAATAGGCATTGTGACCCTCAGCATGAGCCGTGTCCTCAAGGAAGGCCTATCAGTGTCTGAATCAAGAGCCCGCCTTTTGGACTTGCCATGCCCCTAGGCCCTCAAACATAAACAGAGGTGGGGATATCCAGTTGTCCCTCCCAAGGACTCTGCTCTGGAATCCCTCTTTTATTGGGACACTTGAGGTACATAAAATAAAATATAAAATAAAATAAAATAAAAAACAGAAAAGACTCCTCCCATCCCACAGAATGTACCCAAACTCTTGGGATCGGGTCAAATCCTCAGAGAAGGAAAGCCATCCACAACCCATGAGGCCACGCCAGCATTCCACCCACATTGTTGACACAAATCCAGAGACAAAACCTGAGCAAGCACCTCAAACTCACCCTTTTTCATATCCCTAAGTGTTATCACGGTCTGTAGATTGGGCGTGCCATACCTATGTCCCCAATCCTAAGTGGAGTTTGTGTTTTCAGACATTTGTCCACACAGGCCTGGCCCACACAGCCTCAAGGCTGGGCCCCTAGAGCCAAACTAAGAACTGTGCCTGCCCTCTCCATGGGATTTCTGCCCATTCCATTGGCCACAACCCTATAGATTAGGAGAAACTCCAAAGTCCTGAGGCCATTCCAATATTATAGGCTGCCCAGGACAAACAGGGGCGATCTGACACAAGCTGAGCAACTACATCCCCTCAGATCCTTAGACACGTATCCACAGGAAAGAGATTGAACCGGACAGGCACCTAGGACCTAATCATCTCGATTGCTTTTGTTTCCAGTCATCTCTCCTCAGAGGCCTGGTTTCCAATACCAGCATATGGGAGATTCCTTAGGCACTGATCAAAACAATTCTCTTCTCTACATAGGAAACGTACTCTTTAGAGGCCATCAAAACCTCCGGTTATGAACATCCCTCAAGGCCCCGGATCAAGGACCCCATTCCAAGGTCTACATCGACACAAATGCACATTATGACCCATCCTCAACTCACCCATTTCAACACACCCGCCTCGGATGCTCCCCTAGATCCAGCAGTCGAACTTGCCTTGGCGCTATGAGACACCTGGAATGGGAGGCAGGCTGCCCAGGCATCCATCCTTAGAACCCTGCTCTGGATAACTTCCTTATGGGATGTCCTGGAGCCATCCCACAGGTCTCGACTGTCCCACAGAAGGAATCATTGCGGTTTGGAGCATCTCACAATTCCCATCGTGGGAAAACCTCCATGTCCTCGCGACACCGTCCCCTTCATGAAGGGGCGTCATTAACTGAAACTCCGACTTAAGCCAACGTCTGATCCTAGCTCTGTCTTCAGGCATACGGGATCTCGAATCATCTCTGCAGAGGGTGCCTGCCGTCCCCTCACCCCGAAATCTAAGTCTGGCTTGTGTTCTCAGAATTTTTTTCTCACACTCCTGGCTCACAAGCCTTCCAGTTTGGGAATTCTGGAGCCACTATGTGGCACTGTGTCTTCCCTCCAGAAGAAAAACGTTGCCCTCTGGGGCTACCCAGTAACCACAAATGAGTACCATCCTGCACGAAACTCGACTGCACCCCAATGATACAGTCTAGCCTGGGCACTAATTCCCTGTCTGCCACAGCCTGAGCCTGCACCTCCCAATCCACACGCAACAGCTGGCCGAACACTCAGCACATCAGCCACACCATGGCCTTAGGTCTTCATCTCTTCCCAACCTCAGTTTTCAGGCTTCAGAACCTAGACCTTAAATCCAATCACAGTCCAGGAGTGAAAGTGTTGCAGAAATTAGAACTCCTTCTTCCCAATGGCCAGAAAACTTGTGGTTGCCATATTGTGCAATGTTCCGTGTAGGTGAAACCAGCATGGTACATTAGGCCACGCCCTGACTTGAGGGGCTCCTTGGGCACAAAAACACATTGGAAACTCAGTGTGAGACCTATCCTCAAGGAAGGCCTCTCAGTGTCTGGGCCAAGAGCCCACATATGGGGCTTGCCAGGTTCTTAGGCCCCAATGTTAACCAGAGGTCTGGTTGTCCAGTCGCCCCTCCCCAGGACTCTGCTCTGGAATCCCTCTTTTGGTGGTCCACCTTAGGTAAAAAAAAATAATAATAATAATAAAAAAAATAAACAAAAAAACAAGAAAGGCCTCCTCCCTTCCCACAGAATGACCCCAAACTCTTGGGATCGGGTCAAATCCCCAGAAAGGGTGCCTCATCAATGGCCCATGAGGACACCCCGACATTCCATGGCAATCGGTGACACATTTCCAGAAAAAAAAAAAAAAAAAAGCATGAGCCAGCACCTCACATTCGCCCTTTGTTCATATCCCGAAGAGTTCTCCTCACGGTCTATAGATCGGGCCGGCCATACATACATCCTCCAAACTAAGTGGAGTTTGTGTTTTCAGACTTTTGTCCAAATAGCCCTGGACCACACACGCTCCACACTTGGGTCCCTGGAGCCACACCTCAGGACTGTGCTTCCCTTTCAAGGGAATTCTTCCCATTCCATTGGCCACAACCTTGCAAATGAGGAAAAACCTCCAAAGTCACCGAGGCCATCCCATTAGTGTAGGCCGCCCAGGACAAACAGGGGTGATCTCAAACCAGCTGAGCAACTACCTCCCCTCAGACAACAGATGTCCCCAGAGAACAATATTGAACCGGACAGGCCCCTAGGCCCTAATCAGATCCATTGCTTTGGTTTTTAGGCATCTCTCCTCAGAGGCCTCGTTTCCAATACCAGCATATGGTGGTTTCCTGAGGCACCAATAAGAACAAATCTCGTCTCCCCATGGAAAACTTGCTCATTGGAGCTTTGTCATAACCTCTGGTTAGGAGAATCCTTCAGGGCCCTGGTGCCACTGCCCGATACCAAGGTCTCCATGGACTCAAACCAACATTAAGACCATCCTCAGGAAAGTCCATTTCAACTCAGCCCCCTCTCTTGCTACCCCAAGCCAGCAGATCAAACGTTTCTTGTTGCTAGGAGACAATTGGAATGTGAGGCTGGCTTCCCAGGCATCCATACTTAGAACCCTGTTCTGGAAAAATACCTTATAAGACGTCCTGGAGCCATCCAACAAATCTTAATTGTCCCACAGAAGGAATCCTTGCGGTTTGGAGCATCTCAAAACTCCAATAGTGGGAAAACCCCCATGGGCTCATAATGTACCCCCTTCATGAAGGGGCCAACATGGACAGAAACTTAAACCTGAGCCAAAGTCTGATCCTCGACCTAACTTCAGACGCATGAGATGTCAATTCAGCTCTGCAGAGTGTGCCTGCCATGTCCTTGCCCCGAAACCTAAGCCTAGCTTGTGTTTTCAGACTTCCGTCACACTCTCCTCACCCACAAGCCCTCCAGTTTAGGAATACCGATGCCACAATGCAACACTCTGCCTGCCCTCCAGAAGAAAAACTTTGCCCTATGCTGCTAATAAGAAACCCCAAATGATTTTCTAATGCATGCCACTTGATTGTAAAGCAATTATACAGCCTACCCTGTATTCTAATGCCCTGTCTGGCACAGCCTGAGACAAGTCATCCCAAACGACACCCAGACAGCTGGCCCCAACCTGGACACATAGGACCCGCTATGGCTGTAGGTCGTCATCTCTTCCCAACCTCGGTTTTCAGGATTCAGAACCTAGACCTTATCTCCAATCACTGCCCAGGGGTGAACGTGATGCAGAAATTAGAATTCCTCCTTCCCCATGGCCAGAAACCTTGTGGTTGGCATGTTGCCCAACGTTCAATGTGGGAAATTCTGCATTGTTCGAAAGGCCACGCCAGTGCTTGAGGGCCGCCTAGGGCACAGACATGCATTGTGACCTGCAGCGTGAGTCCCGTATTAAAGTAACGCCTCTCAGAGGCTGGACCAAGATCTTGCATATGGGGCTTGTCATATCCGTAGGCCCCCAGGCTTAACCAGAGGGCGAGTATTCCAGTTGTCAGTACCCACTGCTATGTGCTAGATTCCCTCTACAGGGGGGACACATGAAGCAGAAAACAGGACACTTCCCTTCCCACAGAATGACCCCAAACACTTGGGGGCTGGACCAACTACCAGAGAGGGAGACTTCTACGACCCATGAGGCAACTCCTACATTAAACGGCCATTGTGGACAAAACATCCAGATACAAAAGCCTGAGCGACTGCCTCCCTCTCACCCTTCTTTCATATCCAGAGGAGCTCCCCTCATGGACTGTAGATCAGGCCTGCCGTAACCTCGGCCCCAACCCTGAGCTGAGTTAGGGTTTTTGGATGTCTGTCTGCACAGCCATGGCCCACACAGCCTCCAGGCTGGGGTCTCTGGAGCCACACCACAGAACTGTGCCTGCTCTCTCCTAAGAAACTGCCCATTCCATTGGCCACAACTCTACAAAATAGTAGAAACCTCAAGGTCCCCAAGGACATCCCACTACCGCAAGCCGCACTGGACAAATAGGGGCATTATGACACAAGCTGAGCAACTACTACCTCCATGCAGACACACAGACAGATATCCGCAGAGACAGAAGATTGAACCAGACAGGCCCCTAGGCCCTATTATGAACTCTTGCTTTGGTGTCCAGGTATCACTCCTCAGAGGCCTGCGTTCGAAGACCAGCATACGGGGCTTTCCTGAGGCACCAGACAGAAGACCTCTCATCTCCACATGGGAAGCTTCCTTGTTGGAGTTGTGTCAAGCCCTTCGGGTTGGAGAATCCTGCAGAGTCCCTTAGCTACTGCCACATTCCAAGGTCTCCATGGCCACTAAACCACATTATGACTCATCCTCAGGAGAGTCCATTTAAACTCAGCCTTCTGGGTAGCTCACCCAAGAGCACGCAGATTGAGCGTGCCTTGTCTCGACCAGGCAATGGGAAGGTGAGTTGGCGTTCTCGGCATCCATGCTTAGGCCCCTGCTCTCGAGTCTTTCTGTATGGGGCATCCTGGAACCATCCAATAGTACTCGACTGTCCTGAAGAAGGAAACTTTGAAGTTTGGAGCAGCTCACAACTCCCAGCCTAGGGAAACCTCCCTGGCCTCATGACGCCCCCACCCCCTTCATGTAAGGGCCGTCATAGACACAAACTCCAGCTTGAGGCAACATCTGATACTCGCCCTGTCCTCACCTGCAGGAGATCTCGATTCAGCCTCTGCACAGTGGGCCTGCCATGCTCTTGGCCACAAAACTCGTGCTACCTTGTGTTTTCAGACTTCCTTCCTCACAATCCTGGCCACACCCCTCCAGTTTGGCAATTCTGAAGACACAATGCAGCACTCTGACTACCCTACAGAAGAAAAATGTTGCCCTATAGGGCTAACCGGAAACGCCAAATGAGTAACAACCTGCATGCCACTCGACCATACCCCAATTATACAGTCTAGCCTGTGCACTAAAGCCCTGTCTGACACAGCCTGAGAGCAGACCTCCAGTCCAACACCCAGACAGCTGGCCGTACACAGAGCATATCACACCCACAATGGCTTTAGGCCATCATCTCTACCCAACCTCAGTTTTCACCTTCAGAACCTAGACATTATCTCCACTCACTGCTCAGGAGTGAAAGTGATGCAAGAATCAGAACTTCTCTTTTGCCTTGGCAAGAAACCTAGTGGTTGGCATGTTGTCCAATGTTCATTGTAAAAGAAAGCAGCATGGACTATGAGGTCCCACCTATCCCTGAGGGCCACAATTTGCACAAACACACATTGTGACCCTCAGCGTGAACCCTATCCTCAGGTAAAGCCTCTTAGTGACTGGAACAACAGCCCACATATGGGGCTTGCCAAGCCCCTAGTCCCCCATTCTCAACCAGACTTCGAGATGTCTAGTCACCCCTACTCAGGGCTCTACTCTGGAATCCCTCTTTGGTGGAACACCTGAGGTAAAAAAAAAAAAAAATACAGAAAGGACTATTCCCATCCACAGAATGACCCAACCCCTTGGGATCAGGCCAATCACCAGAGAAAGAATTGTCCATGGCCCTTGATGACACCCCGACATTCCACGGCCACCGTTGACACAAAATCCAGAGACAAAAGCTTGAGCAAGCGCAACATACTCGCCCTTTGTTCATAGCCCGGAAAATTCTCACGGTCTGTAGATCGAGCCTTCATACATACATCCCCAAACCTAAGCTGAGTTTGTGTTTTCAGACTTCTGTCCCCACAGTCCTGGCCCACACACCATCCAAGCTGGGGCCCCTGGAGACACACCTCAGGACTGTGGCTTCCCTCTCCAGGGGAATTCTGCCATTTCCATTGGCCACAACCCTATAGATTAGGAGAATCCTCCAAACTCCCCGAGGCCATCCCAATAGTGTTGGCTGCCCAGGACAAACAGGGATGATCTTTCACAAGTTAGGAAACTACCTCCACTCATACCCAGAGACAGATATCCCCATAGAATAAGATTGAACTGGACAGGCACTTAGGCCCTAATCAGATCCATTGCTTTTGTTTCCAGGCATCTCTCCTCAGAGGCCTGGTTTCCAATACTAGCATAAGGGGATTACTGAGGCACTCATCAGAAAAATCTCGTCTCCACATAGGAAATGTACTCTTTGGAGCTCTATAAAAACCTCTGTTTAGGAGAATCTTTCAGGGCCCCGGATCAAGCGCCCCATTTCAAGGTCTCCATGGACTTAAACCCACATTATGATCTATTGTCGGGAAAGTCCATGTCAACTCAACCCCCTTGGTTTCTCCCCCAGGGCCTGCAGATCAAACCTGCCTTGTTGCTAGGAGACATCTAGAATGGGAGGCGGGCTGCCCAGGCATCCATCCTTAGAACCCTACTCTGGAGTCGTTCCACATGGGACATCCTAGAGCCATCCAACAGGTCTCAAGTGTCCCACAGAAGGAATCTTTGCAGTCTGGAGCCTCTCACAACTCCCATTGTGGGAAAATCTACATGGCCTCTTGAGACGCTCCACTTTATAAAGGGGCCATCATGGACAGAAACTCCAACCTGAGCAAACGTCTGATATTCGCCCTGACTTCAGGTGCATGAGATCTTGATTCAGCTCTGCAGAGTGTGCCTTCTGTGCACTCACCCCCAAAACTAAGCCTAGCTTGTGTTCTCAGACTACCGTCCTCACACCCCTGCCCCAAAAGCCCTACAGATTGGCAATACTGGGGCCATAATGCAGCACACTGCCTGCCCTCCAGAAGAAAATCGTTGCCTTATGGAGCTACCTAGAAACCCGAATAAGGATCAACTGAACGCCACTCGACTGCACCCCAAATATGCAGTCTACCCTGTCTAATGCCTTGTCTGACACAGCATGAGCCCACACCTCCAGACCTACTCTCAACAGCTGGCCGCACACTGAGCTCATTGGACCCATCAGGTCCTTAGGTCTTCATCTCTTCCAACCTCAGTTTTCGGGTTTCAGAACCTAGACCTAAACTCCAAACACTGTCCAGAAGTGAACGTGATGCAGAAATAACAACTCTTCCTTCGCCATGGCTGGAAACCTTGTGGTTCGCATATTCTCCAACTTTCAGTGTAGGAGAATCCAGCGTGGCCCATGAGGCACTTCCCATGCTTGAGGGCCTTGTTGGGCACAAATAGGCATTGTGACCCCCAGCATGAGCCGTGTCCTCAAGGAAGGCCTATCAGTGTCTGAATCAAGAGCCCGCCTTTTGGACTTGCCATGCCCCTAGGCCCTCAAACATAAACAGAGGTGGGGATATCCAGTTGTCCCTCCCAAGGACTCTGCTCTGGAATCCCTCTTTTATTGGGACACTTGAGGTACATAAAATAAAATATAAAATAAAATAAAATAAAAAACAGAAAAGACTCCTCCCATCCCACAGAATGTACCCAAACTCTTGGGATCGGGTCAAATCTTCAGAGAAGGAAAGCCATCCACAACACATGAGGCCACGCCAGCATTCCACCCACATTGTTGACACAAATCCAGACTCAATCTCACCCTTTTTCATATCCCTAAGTGTTATCACAGTCTGTAGATTGGGCGTGCCATACCTATGTCCCCAATCCTAAGCGGAGTTTGTGTTTTCAGACTTTTGTCCCCACAGGCCTGGCCCACACAGCCTCAAGGCTGGGCCCCTAGAGCCAAACTAAGAACTGTGCCTGCCCTCTCCAGGGGATTTCTGCCCATTCCATTGGCCACAACCCTATAGATTTGGAGAAACTCCAAAGTCCCGAAGCCATCCCAATATTATAGGCTGCCCAGTACAAACAGGGGCGATCTGACACAAGCTGAGCAACTACATCCCCTCAGATCCTTAGACACGTATCCTCAGGAAAGAGATTGAACCGGACAGGCACCTAGGACCTAATAATCTCGATTGCTTTTGTTTCCAGTCATCTCTCCTCAGAGGCCTGGTTTCCAATACCAGCATATGGGAGATTCCTTAGGCACTCATCAAAACAATTCTCTTCTCTACATAGGAAACGTACTCTTTAGAGCCCATCAAAACCTCCGGTTATGAACATCCCTCAAGGCCCCGGATCAAGCACCCCATTCCAAGGTCTACATAGACACAAATGTAAATTATGACCCATCCTCAACTCACCCATTTCAACACACCCGCCTCGGTTGCTCCGCTAGATCCAGCAGATCGAACTTGCCTTGGCGCTATGAGACACCTGGAATGGGAGGCAGGCTGCCCAGGCATCCATCCTTAGAACCCTGCTCTGGATAACTTCCTTATGGGATGTCCTGGAGCCATCCAACAGGTCTCGACTGTCCCACAGAAGGAATCATTGCGGTTTGGAGCATCTCACAATTCCCATCGTGGGAAAACCTCCATGTCCTCGTGACACCGTCCCCTTCATGAAGGGGCCGTCATGGACAGAAACTCCGACGTAAGCCAACGTCTGATCCTAGCTCTGACTTCAGGCATACGGGATCTCGAATCATCTCTGCAGAGGGTTCTTGCCGTCCCCTCACCCCGAAATCTAAGTCTGGCTTGTGTTCTCAGAATTTTTTTCTCACACTCCTGGCCCACAAGCCTTCCAGTTTGGGAATTCTGGAGCCACTATGTGGCACTGTGTCTTCCCTCCAGAAGAAAAACTTTGCCCTCTGGGGCTACCCAGTAACCACAAATGAGTACCATCCTGCACGAAACTCGACTGCACCCCAATGATACAGTCTAGCCTGGGCACTAATTCCCTGTCTGCCACAGCCTGAGCCTGTACCTCCCAATCCACACTCAACAGCTGGCCGAACACTGAGCACATCAGCCACACCATGGCCTTAGGTCTTCATCTCTTCCCAACCTCAGTTTTCAGGCTTCAGAACCTAGACCTTAAATCCAATCACAGTCCAGGAGTGAAAGTGTTGCAGAAATTAGAACTCCTTCTTCCCAATGGCCAGAAATCTTGTGGTTGCCATATTGTGCAATGTTCAGTGTAGGAGAAACCAGCATGGTACATTAGGCCACACCCTGACTTGAGGGGCTCCTTGGGCACAAAAACACATTGGAAACTCAGTGTGAGACCTATCCTCAAGGAAGGCCTCTCAGTGTCTGGACCAAGAGCCCACATATGGGGCTTGCCATGTTCTTAGGTCCCAATGTTAACCAGAGGTCTGGTTGTCCAGTCGCCCCTCCCCAGGACTCTGCTCTGGAATCCCTCTTTTGGTGGTCCACCTTAGGTAAAAAAAAAAATAATAATAATAATAATAAAATAAACAAAAAAACAAGAAAGGCCTCCTCCCTTCCCACAGAATGACCCCAAACTCTTGGGATCGGGTCAAATCCCCAGAAAGGGAGCCTCATCGATGGCCCATGAGGACACCCCGACATTCCATGGCAATCGGTGACACATTTCCAGAAAAAAAAAAAAAAAAGCATGAGCCAACACCTCACATTCGCCCTTTGTTCATATCCCGAAGTGTTCTCCTCACGGTCTATAGATCGGGCCGGCCATACCTACATCCCCCACCCTAAGTTGAGTTTGTGTTTTCAGACTTTTGTCCAAATAGCCCTGGACCACACACGCTCCACACTTGGGTCCCTGGAGCCACACCTCAGGACTGTGCTTCCCTTTCAAGGGAATTCTTCCCATTCCATTGGCCACAACCTTGCAAATGAGGAAAAACCTCCAAAGTCACCGAGGCCATCCCATTAGTGTAGGCCGCCCAGGACAAACAGGGGTGATCTCAAACCAGCTGAGCAACTACCTCCCCTCAGACAACAGATGTCCCCAGAGAACAATATTGAACCGGACAGGCCCCTAGGCCCTAATCAGATCCATTGCTTTGGTTTTTAGGCATCTCTCCTCAGAGGCCTCGTTTCCAATACCAGCATATGGTGGTTTCCTGAGGCACCAATAAGAACAAATCTCGTCTCCCCATGGAAAACTTGCTCATTGGAGCTTTGTCATAACCTCTGGTTAGGAGAATCCTTCAGGGCCCTGGTGCCACTGCCCGATACCAAGGTCTCCATGGACTCAAACCAACATTAAGACCATCCTCAGGAAAGTCCATTTCAACTCAGCCCCCTCTGTTGCTACCCCAAGCCAGCAGATCAAACGTTTCTTGTTGCTAGGAGACAATTGGAATGTGAGGCTGGCTTCCCAGGCATCCATACTTAGAACCCTGTTCTGGAAAAATACCTTATAAGACGTCCTGGAGCCATCCAACAAATCTTAATTGTCCCACAGAAGGAATCCTTGCGGTTTGGAGCATCTCAAAACTCCAATAGTGGGAAAACCCCCATGGGCTCATAATGTACCCCCTTCATGAAGGGGCCAACATGGACAGAAACTTAAACCTGAGCCAAAGTCTGATCCTCGACCTAACTTCAGACGCATGAGATGTCAATTCAGCTCTGCAGAGTGTGCCTGCCATGTCCTTGCCCCGAAACCTAAGCCTAGCTTGTGTTTTCAGACTTCCGTCACACTCTCCTCACCCACAAGCCCTCCAGTTTAGGAATACCGATGCCACAATGCAACACTCTGCCTGCCCTCCAGAAGAAAAACTTTGCCCTATGCTGCTAATAAGAAACCCCAAATGATTTTCTAATGCATGCCACTTGATTGTAAAGCAATTATACAGCCTACCCTGTATTCTAATGCCCTGTCTGGCACAGCCTGAGACAAGTCATCCCAAACGACACCCAGACAGCTGGCCCCAACCTGGACACATAGGACCCGCTATGGCTGTAGGTCGTCATCTCTTCCCAACCTCGGTTTTCAGGATTCAGAACCTAGACCTTATCTCCAATCACTGCCCAGGGGTGAACGTGATGCAGAAATTAGAATTCCTCCTTCCCCATGGCCAGAAACCTTGTGGTTGGCATGTTGCCCAACGTTCAATGTGGGAAATTCTGCATTGTTCGAAAGGCCACACCAGTGCTTGAGGGCCGCCTAGGGCACAGACATGCATTGTGACCTGCAGCGTGAGTCCCGTATTAAAGTAACGCCTCTCAGAGGCTGGACCAAGATCTTGCATATGGGGCTTGTCATATCCGTAGGCCCCCAGGCTTAACCAGAGGGCGAGTATTCCAGTTGTCAGTACCCACTGCTATGTGCTAGATTCCCTCTACAGGGGGGACACATGAAGCAGAAAACAGGACACTTCCCTTCCCACAGAATGACCCCAAACACTTGGGGGCTGGACCAACTACCAGAGAGGGAGACTTCTACGACCCATGAGGCAACTCCTACATTAAACGGCCATTGTGGACAAAACATCCAGATACAAAAGCCTGAGCGACTGCCTCCCTCTCACCCTTCTTTCATATCCAGAGGAGCTCCCCTCATGGACTGTAGATCAGGCCTGCCGTAACCTCGGCCCCAACCCTGAGCTGAGTTAGGGTTTTTGGATGTCTGTCTGCACAGCCATGGCCCACACAGCCTCCAGGCTGGGGTCTCTGGAGCCACACCACAGAACTGTGCCTGCTCTCTCCTAAGAAACTGCCCATTCCATTGGCCACAACTCTACAAAATAGTAGAAACCTCAAGGTCCCCAAGGACATCCCACTACCGCAAGCCGCACTGGACAAATAGGGGCATTATGACACAAGCTGAGCAACTACTACCTCCATGCAGACACACAGACAGATATCCGCAGAGACAGAAGATTGAACCAGACAGGCCCCTAGGCCCTATTATGAACTCTTGCTTTGGTGTCCAGGTATCACTCCTCAGAGGCCTGCGTTCGAAGACCAGCATACGGGGCTTTCCTGAGGCACCAGACAGAAGACCTCTCATCTCCACATGGGAAGCTTCCTTGTTGGAGTTGTGTCAAGCCCTTCGGGTTGGAGAATCCTGCAGAGTCCCTTAGCTACTGCCACATTCCAAGGTCTCCATGGCCACTAAACCACATTATGACTCATCCTCAGGAGAGTCCATTTAAACTCAGCCTTCTGGGTAGCTCACCCAAGAGCACGCAGATTGAGCGTGCCTTGTCTCGACCAGGCAATGGGAAGGTGAGTTGGCGTTCTCGGCATCCATGCTTAGGCCCCTGCTCTCGAGTCTTTCTGTATGGGGCATCCTGGAACCATCCAATAGTACTCGACTGTCCTGAAGAAGGAAACTTTGAAGTTTGGAGCAGCTCACAACTCCCAGCCTAGGGAAACCTCCCTGGCCTCATGACGCCCCCACCCCCTTCATGTAAGGGCCGTCATAGACACAAACTCCAGCTTGAGGCAACATCTGATACTCGCCCTGTCCTCACCTGCAGGAGATCTCGATTCAGCCTCTGCACAGTGGGCCTGCCATGCTCTTGGCCCCAAAACTCGTGCTACCTTGTGTTTTCAGACTTCCTTCCTCACAATCCTGGCCACACCCCTCCAGTTTGGCAATTCTGAAGACACAATGCAGCACTCTGACTACCCTACAGAAGAAAAATGTTGCCCTATAGGGCTAACCGGAAACGCCAAATGAGTAACAACCTGCATGCCACTCGACCATACCCCAATTATACAGTCTAGCCTGTGCACTAAAGCCCTGTCTGACACAGCCTGAGAGCAGACCTCCAGTCCAACACCCAGACAGCTGGCCGTACACAGAGCATATCACACCCACAATGGCTTTAGGCCATCATCTCTACCCAACCTCAGTTTTCACCTTCAGAACCTAGACATTATCTCCACTCACTGCTCAGGAGTGAAAGTGATGCAAGAATCAGAACTTCTCTTTTGCCTTGGCAAGAAACCTAGTGGTTGGCATGTTGTCCAATGTTCATTGTAAAAGAAAGCAGCATGGACTATGAGGTCCCACCTATCCCTGAGGGCCACAATTTGCACAAACACACATTGTGACCCTCAGCGTGAACCCTATCCTCAGGTAAAGCCTCTTAGTGACTGGAACAACAGCCCACATATGGGGCTTGCCAAGCCCCTAGTCCCCCATTCTCAACCAGACTTCGAGATGTCTAGTCACCCCTACTCAGGGCTCTACTCTGGAATCCCTCTTTGGTGGAACACCTGAGGTAAAAAAAAAAAAATACAGAAAGGACTATTCCCATCCACAGAATGACCCAACCCCTTGGGATCAGGCCAATCACCAGAGAAAGAATTGTCCATGGCCCTTGATGACACCCCGACATTCCACGGCCACCGTTGACACAAAATCCAGAGACAAAAGCTTGAGCAAGCGCAACATACTCGCCCTTTGTTCATAGCCCGGAAAATTCTCACGGTCTGTAGATCGAGCCTTCATACATACATCCCCAAACCTAAGCTGAGTTTGTGTTTTCAGACTTCTGTCCCCACAGTCCTGGCCCACACACCATCCAAGCTGGGGCCCCTGGAGACACACCTCAGGACTGTGGCTTCCCTCTCCAGGGGAATTCTGCCATTTCCATTGGCCACAACCCTATAGATTAGGAGAATCCTCCAAACTCCCCGAGGCCATCCCAATAGTGTTGGCTGCCCAGGACAAACAGGGATGATCTTTCACAAGTTAGGAAACTACCTCCACTCATACCCAGAGACAGATATCCCCATAGAATAAGATTGAACTGGACAGGCACTTAGGCCCCAATCAGATCCATTGCTTTTGTTTCCAGGCATCTCTCCTCAGAGGCCTGGTTTCCAATACTAGCATAAGGGGATTACTGAGGCACTCATCAGAAAAATCTCGTCTCCACATAGGAAATGTACTCTTTGGAGCTCTATAAAAACCTCTGTTTAGGAGAATCTTTCAGGGCCCCGGATCAAGCGCCCCATTTCAAGGTCTCCATGGACTTAAACCCACATTATGATCTATTGTCGGGAAAGTCCATGTCAACTCAACCCCCTTGGTTTCTCCCCCAGGGCCTGCAGATCAAACCTGCCTTGTTGCTAGGAGACATCTAGAATGGGAGGCGGGCTGCCCAGGCATCCATCCTTAGAACCCTACTCTGGAGTCGTTCCACATGGGACATCCTAGAGCCATCCAACAGGTCTCAAGTGTCCCACAGAAGGAATCTTTGCAGTCTGGAGCCTCTCACAACTCCCATTGTGGGAAAATCTACATGGCCTCTTGAGACGCTCCACTTTATAAAGGGGCCATCATGGACAGAAACTCCAACCTGAGCAAACGTCTGATATTCGCCCTGACTTCAGGTGCATGAGATCTTGATTCAGCTCTGCAGAGTGTGCCTTCTGTGCACTCACCCCCAAAACTAAGCCTAGCTTGTGTTCTCAGACTACCGTCCTCACACCCCTGCCCCAAAAGCCCTACAGATTGGCAATACTGGGGCCATAATGCAGCACACTGCCTGCCCTCCAGAAGAAAATCGTTGCCTTATGGAGCTACCTAGAAACCCGAATAAGGATCAACTGAACGCCACTCGACTGCACCCCAAATATGCAGTCTACCCTGTCTAATGCCTTGTCTGACACAGCATGAGCCCACACCTCCAGACCTACGCTCAACAGCTGGCCGCACACTGAGCTCATTGGACCCATCAGGTCCTTAGGTCTTCATCTCTTCCAACCTCAGTTTTCGGGTTTCAGAACCTAGACCTAAACTCCAAACACTGTCCAGAAGTGAACGTGATGCAGAAATAACAACTCTTCCTTCGCCATGGCTGGAAACCTTGTGGTTCGCATATTCTCCAACTTTCAGTGTAGGAGAATCCAGCGTGGCCCATGAGGCACTTCCCATGCTTGAGGGCCTTGTTGGGCACAAATAGGCATTGTGACCCCCAGCATGAGCCGTGTCCTCAAGGAAGGCCTATCAGTGTCTGAATCAAGAGCCCGCCTTTTGGACTTGCCATGCCCCTAGGCCCTCAAACATAAACAGAGGTGGGGATATCCAGTTGTCCCTCCCAAGGACTCTGCTCTGGAATCCCTCTTTTATTGGGACACTTGAGGTACATAAAATAAAATATAAAATAAAATAAAATAAAAAACAGAAAAGACTCCTCCCATCCCACAGAATGTACCCAAACTCTTGGGATCGGGTCAAATCCTCAGAGAAGGAAAGCCATCCACAACACATGAGGCCACGCCAGCATTCCACCCACATTGTTGACACAAATCCAGACTCAATCTCACCCTTTTTCATATCCCTAAGTGTTATCACAGTCTGTAGATTGGGCGTGCCATACCTATGTCCCCAATCCTAAGCGGAGTTTGTGTTTTCAGACTTTTGTCCCCACAGGCCTGGCCCACACAGCCTCAAGGCTGGGCCCCTAGAGCCAAACTAAGAACTGTGCCTGCCCTCTCCAGGGGATTTCTGCCCATTCCATTGGCCACAACCCTATAGATTTGGAGAAACTCCAAAGTCCCGAAGCCATCCCAATATTATAGGCTGCCCAGTACAAACAGGGGCGATCTGACACAAGCTGAGCAACTACATCCCCTCAGATCCTTAGACACGTATCCTCAGGAAAGAGATTGAACCGGACAGGCACCTAGGACCTAATAATCTCGATTGCTTTTGTTTCCAGTCATCTCTCCTCAGAGGCCTGGTTTCCAATACCAGCATATGGGAGATTCCTTAGGCACTCATCAAAACAATTCTCTTCTCTACATAGGAAACGTACTCTTTAGAGCCCATCAAAACCTCCGGTTATGAACATCCCTCAAGGCCCCGGATCAAGCACCCCATTCCAAGGTCTACATAGACACAAATGTAAATTATGACCCATCCTCAACTCACCCATTTCAACACACCCGCCTCGGTTGCTCCGCTAGATCCAGCAGATCGAACTTGCCTTGGCGCTATGAGACACCTGGAATGGGAGGCAGGCTGCCCAGGCATCCATCCTTAGAACCCTGCTCTGGATAACTTCCTTATGGGATGTCCTGGAGCCATCCAACAGGTCTCGACTGTCCCACAGAAGGAATCATTGCGGTTTGGAGCATCTCACAATTCCCATCGTGGGAAAACCTCCATGTCCTCGTGACACCGTCCCCTTCATGAAGGGGCCGTCATGGACAGAAACTCCGACGTAAGCCAACGTCTGATCCTAGCTCTGACTTCAGGCATACGGGATCTCGAATCATCTCTGCAGAGGGTTCTTGCCGTCCCCTCACCCCGAAATCTAAGTCTGGCTTGTGTTCTCAGAATTTTTTTCTCACACTCCTGGCCCACAAGCCTTCCAGTTTGGGAATTCTGGAGCCACTATGTGGCACTGTGTCTTCCCTCCAGAAGAAAAACTTTGCCCTCTGGGGCTACCCAGTAACCACAAATGAGTACCATCCTGCACGAAACTCGACTGCACCCCAATGATACAGTCTAGCCTGGGCACTAATTCCCTGTCTGCCACAGCCTGAGCCTGTACCTCCCAATCCACACTCAACAGCTGGCCGAACACTGAGCACATCAGCCACACCATGGCCTTAGGTCTTCATCTCTTCCCAACCTCAGTTTTCAGGCTTCAGAACCTAGACCTTAAATCCAATCACAGTCCAGGAGTGAAAGTGTTGCAGAAATTAGAACTCCTTCTTCCCAATGGCCAGAAATCTTGTGGTTGCCATATTGTGCAATGTTCAGTGTAGGAGAAACCAGCATGGTACATTAGGCCACACCCTGACTTGAGGGGCTCCTTGGGCACAAAAACACATTGGAAACTCAGTGTGAGACCTATCCTCAAGGAAGGCCTCTCAGTGTCTGGACCAAGAGCCCACATATGGGGCTTGCCATGTTCTTAGGTCCCAATGTTAACCAGAGGTCTGGTTGTCCAGTCGCCCCTCCCCAGGACTCTGCTCTGGAATCCCTCTTTTGGTGGTCCACCTTAGGTAAAAAAAAAAATAATAATAATAATAATAAAATAAACAAAAAAACAAGAAAGGCCTCCTCCCTTCCCACAGAATGACCCCAAACTCTTGGGATCGGGTCAAATCCCCAGAAAGGGAGCCTCATCGATGGCCCATGAGGACACCCCGACATTCCATGGCAATCGGTGACACATTTCCAGAAAAAAAAAAAAAAAAGCATGAGCCAACACCTCACATTCGCCCTTTGTTCATATCCCGAAGTGTTCTCCTCACGGTCTATAGATCGGGCCGGCCATACCTACATCCCCCACCCTAAGTTGTGTTTGTGTTTTCAGACTTTTGTCCAAATAGCCCTGGACCACACACGCTCCACACTTGGGTCCCTGGAGCCACACCTCAGGACTGTGCTTCCCTTTCAAGGGAATTCTTCCCATTCCATTGGCCACAACCTTGCAAATGAGGAAAAACCTCCAAAGTCACCGAGGCCATCCCATTAGTGTAGGCCGCCCAGGACAAACAGGGGTGATCTCAAACCAGCTGAGCAACTACCTCCCCTCAGACAACAGATGTCCCCAGAGAACAATATTGAACCGGACAGGCCCCTAGGCCCTAATCAGATCCATTGCTTTGGTTTTTAGGCATCTCTCCTCAGAGGCCTCGTTTCCAATACCAGCATATGGTGGTTTCCTGAGGCACCAATAAGAACAAATCTCGTCTCCCCATGGAAAACTTGCTCATTGGAGCTTTGTCATAACCTCTGGTTAGGAGAATCCTTCAGGGCCCTGGTGCCACTGCCCCATACCAAGGTCTCCATGGACTCAAACCAACATTAAGACCATCCTCAGGAAAGTCCATTTCAACTCAGCCCCCTCTCTTGCTACCCCAAGCCAGCAGATCAAACGTTTCTTGTTGCTAGGAGACAATTGGAATGTGAGGCTGGCTTCCCAGGCATCCATACTTAGAACCCTGTTCTGGAAAAATACCTTATAAGACGTCCTGGAGCCATCCAACATATCTTAATTGTCCCACAGAAGGAATCCTTGCGGTTTGGAGCATCTCACAACTCCAATAGTGGGAAAACCCCATGGCCTCATAATGCCCCCCCTTCCTGAAGGGGCCTACATGGACAGAAACTCAAACCTGAGCCAAAGCCTGAACCTCGACCTGACTTCAGACGCATGAGATCTCAATTCAGCTCTGCAGAGTGTGCCTGCCATGTCCTTGCCCCGAAACCTAAGCCTAGCTTGTGTTCTCAGACTTCCGTCCTCACTCTCCTGGCCCACAAGCCCTACAGTTTGGGAATTCTGATGTCACAATGCAGCACTCTGCCTGCCCTCCAGAAGAAAAATGTTGCCCTATAGGGCTAACCAGAAACGCCAAATGAGTAACAACCTGCATGCCACTCGACCATACCCCAATTATACAGTCTAGCCTGTGCACTAAAGCCCTGTCTGAAACAGTATGAGGGCAGACCTCCAGTCCAACACCCAGACAGCTTGCCGTAAACAGAGCATATCACACCCACAATGGCTTTAGGCCATCAACTCTACACAACCTCAGTTTTCACCTTCAGAACCTAGACCTTATCTCCACTCACTGCTCAGGAGTGAACGTGATACAAGAATCAGAACTTCTCCTTCGCCTTGGCAAGAAACTTAGTGGTTGGCTTGTTTTCCAAAGTTCAGTGTAGTTGAAACCAGTGTGGCCCATGAGGCCCCGCCCATGTTTTGGCCACATTGGTAACAAACACACATTGTGTCCCTCAGCCTGATCCCAGGCCTCAGGTAAGGCCTCTCAGTGGCTGGATGAAGAGTCAGCATATTCGGCTTGCCATGTCCCTAGGCCCCAAATTTTACCCATAGTTCGGGTTTTCCCTTCACTTTTCCCCAGGGCTCATCTTTGGAATTCTTCTTTTGGCGGGACACCTGAGGTAACAAACCTGAAAGGAGTCCTCCCTTTCCACAGATTGACGAAAAACAATTGGGATCGGGCCAAATCCCCAGAGAGAAAGATTCGTCCATGGCCCATGCGGCTTCCCGGACATTCCACGGCCATCTCTGATACAAAATCCAGAGACAAAAGCCTGAGCAAGTGCCTCAGACTCGCTCTTTCTTTATATCCGGAAGAGATCTTCTCATGGTTTATAGATCGGGCCTGCCATACCTAACTCCCCAAAGCTAAGCTGAGTTTGTGTTTTCAGACTTCTGTCCCCAACGTCCTGGGCCACACACCTTCCAGGCTGGGGCCCCAGGTGTCACACATTAGGACTGTGTCTACCCAATCCATGGGTATTCTGCCCATTCCATTGTCCAAAACCGTAAAATTAGGAGAACACTCCAAATCCCTGAGGCCATCCCAATGGTGCAGGTCGCTCGGGAAAAACAAGGGCGGTCTGATACGAGCTGAGCATCTACCTCCACTCATACCATAGATGGATGTCCCTTGAGAAGCAGATTGAACCAGACAGGACCCTAGGCCATAATCGGACACATTGCTTTGGATTACAGGCATGTCTCCTCAAAAGCCTGGATTCCAATACCAACATTGAGGGTTTCCTGAGGCACCCATGAAAACAAATCTCGTCTCCACAAGGAACCTTGTGCATCGAGCTATGTCAAAAGCATAGGAGAATACTTCAGGGTCCCGATGCCACCGCCCCATTTTAAGGCCCTCATGGACACAAACACACATTAGGACCCATCCTCAGGAAAGTCCATTTCAAGTCAGTCACTCCTGTTGCTCACGCAGAGCCATCAGATCTAAACTCTCTTGTTGCTAGGAGAAAATTGGAATGCGAGGCCCGCTTCCCAGTCATCCATCCTCGACCGGTGCCCTGGAGTCATTCCATATGGGATGTCCTGAAGCTGCCCAACAGGTCTCAATTGTCCCGCAGAAGGTATCCTTGAAGGGGGCATCCCACAACACCCAACGTGGGAAAACCTACATGGCCTCGAGATTCCGCTCCCTTCATGAAGGGGCCGTCATGCACATAAACTCCAACGTGAGCCAACGTCTGATCCTCGCACTGACTTCAGATGCATGAGATATTGGTTCAGATCTACAGTGGTCCCTGCCGTGTCCTCGCCTTGATACACAAGTCTAGCTTGTGTTCTAAGACTTCCGTCCTCACACTCCTGGACACGAAGCCCTCAAGTTTGGCAATTCCGGACCGACAATGAAGCACTCTGCCTGCCCTCTAGAAAACAAATTTTGCCTAATGAGCTGCCCAGACAACTTATATGAGGATAAATCTACATAGCACTCAACTTTACCCAAATTATATAGTCTACGGGGGCACTAATGCACTGTCTGACACAACCTGAGCCCGGACCTCCTGACCAACACCCCGACAGCTGACCGCACACTGAGCACATCAGACCCGCCATGGCCTTAGGTTATCATCTCTTCCCTACCTCAGTTTTCAGGCTTCAGAATCTAGACCTTATCTCCAATCACTGCCCAAGGGTGACTGTGATGCAGAAATCAGAACTATTCCTTACCCATGGCAAGAAATCTTGTCGTTGGCAGGTTGTCCAACGTTCAGTGTAGGAGAAACCAGCATTCACCCTGAGGCCCCACCCATTCTTTTTTGCGAAGTGGGCATAAACATGCATTGTGACCCTCAGTGTGAGTCCTGTCCTCTAGTAAGTCCTCTCAGTCGCTCGACCATTAGATGTCATAATGGGCTTGACATGTCCCTAGGCCCAAATTTGTAACAAGATTTCTGGTTGTCCAGTCGGCCCTCCCCAGGGCTCTACTCTGGAATACCTCATTTGGTGGGACACCTGAGGTTAAAAAACAAAACAAGGCAAATCACAACAACAACAAAACGGACTTTTTCCATCCCACAGAATGACCCCGAAATCTTGCGATGGGGACAAACCCCCAGAGAGTAAGACTCGTCCATTTCCCATTAAGTCAACCGGAAATTTCATGACCATGAGTGACACGATATCCAGAGAAAAAAACTTGAGCAAGAGCCTCACACTCGCCCTTTTTTCATATCCCGAAGAGTTTTCCTCATGGTCTGTAGATCAATCCTGCCATACCTGTTACCCGAAACATAAGCCGTGTTTGTGTTTTCAGACAACTGTCCAAACAGCTCTGCCTACACATCCTACAGGCTCAGGCCCCTGGAGCCAAACCTGAGGACTGTACTTGCCCTCTCCAAGGGAATTGTATGTGCCCATTCCAATGGCCACAACCTACTAATAGGATAAACCTCCAAATTCCCTGAGGCCATCCCAATAGTGGTGGCTCTCCAGGACAAACAGGAGCAATCTGAGCCCATCTGACACCTACATGCACTCAGATGCATAGACTGATGTCCCCAGAGGTAAAAAGGTACGAACAGGCCCCTAGGCACTATTTGGATTCATTGTTGTGCTATCCAGTCATCTCTCCTCAGAGGCCTGGATTTCAATACCAGCATATGGCTGTTTCCTGACTCATCCCTCAGAACAAATCTCATCTACATATGGGAAACTTGCACGTTGGAGCTGTGTCAAAGCCTCTGTTTGAAAAACCCTTCAGGGCCCCAGTACCACCGCTTCATTCCAAGATCTCCATAGACACAAAAACATATTAGGATCCATCCACAGGAGAGTCCATTTCAACTCAGCCTCCTGGGTTGCTCCCCCAGATCCAGCAGATCTAACCTGTCTTGTTGCTAGGACACAATTGGAATGCGAGGTGGGCTACCCAGCCATCCATCCTTAGAACCCTGCTCGGAATCGTTGCCCTGGAGCCAACCAACAGGTCACAATTGTCTTGCAGAAGAATCTTTGGAGTTTGGAGCTTCTAACAACTAACATCGTGGGAAAACCCCCACGGCCTCGTGACCACCCCGCCCCTTCATGAAGGGCCATCAGGGACAGAAACACCAACCTGAGCGATCTTCTGATCCTCGCCCTGACATCATAAGCACGAGATCTCGATTCAGGTCTGTAGATTGTTCCTGCCTTGTCCTCACCCAGAAACCTAAGTCTAGCTTGTTCTCAGATTTCCTTCCTCAGACTACTGGCCCACAAGCCTCCAGTTTGAAAACCAGAACTATAATGCAGCACTCTTCCTGCCCTCAGGAAGAAAAACATTGCCCTCTGGGGCTACCCAGAAACTCCAAAAGAGGATCAACCTGCAAGCCATTCGACTGTACCCCAAATATATAGGATGACCTGGGCACTATTGCCCTTTTTGACACAGCCTGAGCCTGGATTACCTGGCCCCACACAGAAAGCTGGCCGCTCACTGAGCACATCGGACCCGCCATGGTCTTAGGTCGTCATCTCTTCCCAACCACGGTTGTCAAGTTTCAGAACCTAGACCTTATCTCCAATCACTGCCCAGGCTTGAAAGTGATGCAGAAATCACAACTCCTTTTCCGTGGCAAGAAAGCATGTGGTTGGCATGTTGTCCAACGTTCAGTGTAGTTGAAACCAGTGTGGCCCATGAGGCCCCGCTCATGTTTGCGGGCCACATTGGTCAAAACCACACATGGTGACCCTCACCCTGATCCCAGTCCTCAATAAGGCCTCTCAGTGGCTGGATGAAGAGATAGCATATTGGGCTTGCCATGCCCCTAGGCCCCAAATTTTACCCATAGTTCGGGTTCTCCCTTCACTTTTCCCCAGGGCTCTTCTTTGGAATTCCTATTTTGGCGGGACACCTGAGGTAACAAACCTGAAAGAAGTCCTCCCATTCCACAGATTGACGAAAAACAACTGGGATCGAGCCAAATCCACAGAGAGGAATATTCGTCCATGGCCCATGAGGCCTCCCCGACATTCCATGGCCAACTCTGATACAAAATCCAGAGACAAAAGCCTGAGCAAGCGCCTCAGACTCGCTCTTTCTTCATATCCGGAAGAGTTCTTCTCATGGTTTATAGATCGGGCCTGCCATACCTACGTCCCCAAACCTAAGCTGAGTTTGTGTTTTCAGACTTCTGTTCTCAAAGTCCTGGGCCACACACCCTCCAGGCTGGGGCCCCTGGAGTCACACATTAGGACTGTGCCTACCCAATCCATGGGAATTCTGCCGATGCCATTGTCCAAAACAGTAAAATTTGGAGAACCCTACAAATCCCTGAGGCCATCCAAATAGTGTAGGTCGCCTGGGACAAACAAGGGCGGTCTGATACCAGCTGAGCATCTACCTCCACTCATACCATAGATGGATGTCCCCTGAGAAGAAGATTGAACCAGACAGGACCCTAGGCCATAATCGGATACATTGCTTTGGATTACAGGCATGTCTCCTCAAAAGCCTGGATTCCAATACCAGCATAGAGGTTTTCCTGAGGCACCCATCAAAACAGATCTCGTCTCCACAAGGAACCTTGTGCATCGAGCTATGTCAAAAGCTTAGGAGAATACTTCAGGGTCCCGATGCCACCGCCCCATTTTAAGGCCCTCATGGACACAAACACACATTAGGACCCATCCTCAGGAAAGTCCATTTCAAGTCAGCCACCCCGGTTTCTCCCGCAGAGCCATCAGATCTAAACTCTCTAGTTGCTAGGAGACAATTGGAATGCGAGGCGGGCTTCCCAGGCATCCATCCTCGAACGGTGCCATGGAGTCATTCCATATGGGATGTCCTGGAGCTGCCCAACAAGTCTCAATTGTCCCGCAGAAGGAATCCTTGAAGGGGGCATCCCACAACTCCCAACGTGGGAAAACCTACATGGCCTCGAGATTCCGCTCCCTTCATGAAGGGGGCGTCATGCACAGAAACTCCAACCTGAGCCAACGTCTGATCCTCGCCCTGACTTCAGATGCATGAGATATAGGTTCAGATCTACAGGGGTACCTGCCGTGCCCTGGCCCTGAAACACAAGTCTAGCTTGTGTTCTCAGACTTCCGTCCTCACACTCCAGGCCCCGAAGCCCGGAAGTTTCGCAATTCCAGACCCACAATGCAGCACTCTGCCTGCCCTCTAGAAAAAAAATTTGGCCTAATGAGCTGCCCAGGCACCTTATATGAGGATAAATCTACATGGCTTTCGACTGTACCCAAAGTATATAGTCTAACCTGGGCACTAATGCACTGTCTGACACAACCTGAGCTCGGACCTCCTGACCAACACCCAGACAGCTGACCGCACACTGAGCACATCAGAACCGCCATGGCCTTAGGTCATCATCTCTTCCCAACTGCGGTTTTTCAGGCTTCAGAACCTAGACCTTATCTCCAACCACTGCCCAGGGGTGCCTGTGATGCAGAAATCAGAACTCGTCCTTACCCATGGCAAGAAACCTTGTGGTTGGCATGTTGTCCAACGTTCAGTGTAGGAGAAACCAGCATTCACCCGGAGGCCCTGCCAATTCTTGAGTGCGAAGAGGCCATAAACACGCATTGTGACCCTCAGCGTGAGTCCTGTGCTCTAGTAAGTCCTCTCAGTGGCTCGACCATTAGATGTCATAATGGGCTTGACATGTCCCTAGGCCCCAATTTTTAACCAGATTTCTGGTTGTCCGGTTGGCCCTCCCCAGGGCTCTACTCTGGAATACCTCATTTGGTGAGACACATGAGGTTAAAAAAAAAAACAAAGCAAATCAACAACAACAACAAAACGGACTTCTTCCACCCCCAGAATGACTCAAAACTCTTGGGACGGGGCAAAACCCCAGAGAGTAAGACTCGTCCATTTCCCATGAAGTCACCCGGAAATTTCACGACCATGAGTGACACAATATCCAGAGGCAAAAACTTGAGCACGAGCCTCACACTCGCCCTTTTTTCATATCCTGAAGAGTTCTCCTCATGGTCTGTAGATCAGTCCTGCCATACCTATGACCCGAAACATAAGCCGCGTTTGTGTTTTCAGACAACTGTCCAAACAGCTCTGGCCTACACACCCTACAGGCTCAGGCCCCTGGAGCCAAACCTGAGGACTGAGCTTGCCCTCTCCAAGGGAATTGTATGTGCCCATTCCAATGGCCACAACCGTACTAATAGGATAAACTCCAAACTGCCTGAGGCCATCCCAATAGTGGTGGCTTCCCAGGACAAACAGGGGCAATCTGAGCTCATCTGAGCACCTACCTGCACTCAGACGCATAGACTGATGTCCCCAGAGGTAAAAAGGCACGAACAGGCCCCTAGGCACTAAACGGATCCATTGCTGTGGTATCCAGTCATCTCTCCTCAGAGGCCTGGATTTCAATACCAGCGTATGGCTGTTTCTTGACTCACCCATCAGAAAACATCTCATCTACATATGGGAAACTTGCACGTTGGAGCTGTGTCAAAGCCTCTGTTTGGAAAAACCCTTCAGGACCCCAGTGCCACCGCTACATTCCAAGGTCTCCATAGACACAAAAAGACATTAGGACCCATCCACAGGAGAGTCCATTTCAACTCAGCCTCCTGGGTTGCTCCCCCAGATCCAGCAGATCTAACCTGTTTTGTTGCTAGGACACAATTGGAATGCGAGGTGGGCTACCCAGCCATCCATCCTTAGAACCCTGCTCGGAATCGTTGCCCTGGAGCCAACCAACAGGTCTCAATTGTCCTGCAGAAGAATCTTTGCAGTTTGGACCTTCTCACAACTAACATCGTGGGAAAACCCCCACGGCCTCGTGGCCCCCCCACCCCTTCATGAAGGGCCATCAGGGACAGAAAAACCAACCTGAGCGATCTTCTGATCCTCGCCCTGACATCATAAGCATGAGATCTCGATTCAGGTCTGTAGATTGTTCCTGCCTTGTCCTCACCCAGAAACCTAAGCCTAGCTTGTTCTCAGATTTCCTTCCTCAGACTACTGGCCCACAAGCCTCCAGTTTGAAAACCAGAACTATAATGCAGCACTCTTCCTGCCCTAAGAGAGAAAAACATTGCCCTCTGGGGCTACCCAGAAACTCCAAAAGAGGATCAACCTGCACGCCATTCGTCTGTACCCCAAATATATAGGCTGACCTGGGCACTATTGCCCTTTTTGACACAGCCTGAGCCTGGATTACCTGGCCCCACACAGAACGCTGGCCGCTCACTGAGCACATCGGACCCGCCATGGTCTTAGGTCGTCATCTCTTCCCAACCTCAGTTGTCAAGTTTCAGAACCTAGACCTTATCTCCAATCACTGCCCAGGCTTGAAAGTGATGCAGAAAACACAACTCCTTCCCCGTGGCAAGAAACCATGTGGTTGGCATGTTGTCCAACGTTCAGTATAGTTGAAACCAGTGTGGCCCATGAGGCCCTGCTCATGTTTGCGGGCCACATTGGTCAAAACCAGACATTGTGACCCTCACCCTGATGCCAGTCCTCAATAAGGCCTCTCAGTGGCTGGATGAAGAGATAGCATATTGGGCTTGCCATGCCCCTAGGCCCCAAATTTTACCCATAGTTCGGGTTCTCCCTTCACTTTTCCCCAGGGCTCTTCTTTGGAATTCCTCTTTTGGCGGGACACCTGAGGTAACAAACCTGAAAGGAGTCCTCCCATTCCACAGATTGACGAAAAACAATTGGGATCGAGCCAAATCCACAGAGAGGAAGATTCGTCCATGGCCCATGAGGCCTCCCCGACATTCCAAGGCCATCTCTGATACAAAATCCAGAGACAAAAGCCTGAGCAAGCGCCTCAGACTCGCTAATTCTTCATATCCGGAAGAATTCTTCTCATGGTTTATAGATCGGGCCTGCCATACCTACGTCCCCAAACCTAAGCTGAGTTTGTGTTTTCAGACTTCTGTCCTCAAAGTCCTGGGCCACACACCCTCCAGGCTGGGGCCCCTGGAGTCACACATTAGGACTGTGCCTACCCAATCCATGGGAATTCTGTCGATGCCATTGTCCAAAACAGTAAAATTTGGAGAACCCTACAAATCCCTGAGGCCATCCCAATAGTGCAGGTCGCCCGGGACAAACAAGGGCGGTCTGATACCAGCTGAGCATCTACCTCCACTCATACCATAGATGGATGTCCCCTGAGAAGAAGATTGAACCAGACAGGACCCTAGGCCATAATCGGATACATTGCTTTGGATTACAGGCATGTCTCCTCAAAAGCCTGGATTCCAATACCAACATCGAGGGTTTCCTGAGGCACCCATCAAAACAAATCTCGTCTCCACAAGGAACCTTGTGCATCGAGCTATGTCAAAAGCTTAGGAGAATACTTCAGGGTCCCGATGCCACCGCCCCATTTTAAAGCCCTCATGGACACAAACACACATTAGGACCCATCCTCAGGAAAGTCCATTTCAAGTCAGCCACCCCGGTTTCTCCCGCAGAGCCATCAGATCTAAACTGTCTTGTTGCTGGGAGACAATTGGAATGCGAGGCCTGCTTCCCAGGCATCCAACCTCGAACAGTGCCCTGGAGTCATTCCTATGGGATGTCCTGAAGCTGCCCAACAGGTCTCAATTGTCCCGCAGAAGGAATCCTTGAAGGGGGCATCCCACAACTCCCAACGTGGGAAAAACTCCATGGCCTTGAGATTCCGCCCCCTTCATGAAGGGTCCGTCATGCACAGAAACTCCAACCTGAGCCAACGTCTGATCCTCGCCCTGACTTCAGATGCATGAGATATAGGTTCAGATCTACAGTCGTACCTGCCGTGTCCTCGCCCTGAAACCCAAGTCTAGCTTGTGTTCTCAAACTTCCGTCCTCACACTCCTGGACACGAATCCCTCAAGTTTAAAATTCCGGACCGACAATTAAGCACTCTGCCTGCCCTCTAGAAAACAAATTTTGCCTAATGAGCTGCCCAGACAACTTATATGAGGATAAATCTACATGGCACTCGACTGTACCCAAAGTATATAGTCTAAACTGGGCACTAATGCACTCTCTGACACAACCTGAGGCCGGATCTCCTGACCAACACCCAGACAGCTGACCGCACACTGAGCACATCAGACCCGCCATGGCCTTAGGTCATCATCTCTTCCCTACCTCAGTTTTTAGGCTTCAGAACCTAGACCTTATCTCCAATCACTGCCCAGGGGTGACTGTGATGCAGAAATCAGAACTCGTCCTTAACCATGGCAAGAAACCTTGTGGTTGGCATGTTGTCCAACGTTCAGTGTAGGAGAAACCAGGATTCACCATGAGGCCCTGCCCATTCTTGTTTGCGAAGTGGGCATAAACACGCATTGTGACCCTCAGCGTGAGTCCTGTGCTCTAGTAAGTCCTCTCAGTGGCTCGACCATTAGATGTCATAATGGGCTTGACATGTCCCTAGGCCACAATTTTTAACCACATTTCTGGTTGTCCGGTCGGCACTCCCCAGGGCTCTACTCTGGAATCCCCCATTTGGTGCCACACCTGAGGTTAAAAAACAAAACAAGGCAAATCAACAACAACAACAATACGGACTTCTTCCATCCCCAGAATGACCCAAAACTCTTTGGACGGGGCCAAACCCCCAGAGTGTAAGACTCGTCCATTTCCCATGAAGTCACCAGGAAATTTCACGACCATGAGTGACATGATATCCAGAGACAAAAACTTGAGCACGAGCCTCACACTAGCCCCTTATTCATATCCCGAAGAGTTCTCCTCATGGTCTGTAGATCAGTCCTGCCATACCTATGACCCGAAACATAAGCCGTGTTTGTGTTTTCAGACGACTGTCCAAACAGCTCTGCCTACACACCCTACAGGCTTGTGCTCCTGGAGCCAAACCTGAGGACTGTACTTGCCCTCTACAAGGGAATTGTATGTGCCCATTCCAATGGCCACAACCTACTAATAGGATAAACCTGCAAACTCCCTGAGGCCATCCCAATAGTGGTGGCTTCCCAGGACAAACAGGGGCAATCTGAGCCCATCTGAGCACCTACATGCACTCAGACGCATAGACTGATGTCCCCAGGGGTAAAAAGGTTCGAACAGACCCCTAGGCACTATTCGGATTCATTGTTGTGGTATCCAGTCATCTCTCCTCAGAGGCCTGGATTTCAATACCAGCATATGGCTGTTTCCTGACTCATCCATCAGAACAAATCTCATCTACATATGGGAAACTTGCACGTTGGAGCTGTGTCAAAGCCTCTGTTTGAAAAAACCCTTCAGGACCCCAGTGCCACCCCTTCATTCCAAGGTCTCCATAGACACAAAAACATATTAGGATCCATCCACAGGAGAGTCCATTTCAACCCAGATCCAGATTGCTCGCCCAGATCCAGCAGATATAACCTGTCTTGTTGCTAGGACACAATTGGAATGCAAGGTGGGCTACCCAGGCATCCATCCTTAGAACCCTGCTCGGAATCGTTGGCCTGGAGCCAACCAACATGTCTCAATTGTCCTGCACAAGAATCTTTGCAGTTTGGACCTTCTCACAACTAACATCGTGGGAAAACCCCCACAAACTCAAGACCCCGCCCCTTCATGAAGGGGCCATCAGGGACAGAAACACCAACCTGAGCGATCTTCTGACCCTCACCCTGACTTCAGAAGCACGAGATCTCGATTCAGGTCTGTAGATTGTTCCTGCCTTGTCCTCACCCAGAAACCTAAGCCTAGCTTGTGTTATCAGATTTCTGTCTTCAGACTACTGGCCCACAAGCCTCCAGTTTGCAAACCAGAACTATAATGCAGCACTCTGCCAGCATTCAGGAAGAAAAACATTGCCCTGTGGGGCTACCCAGAAACTCCAAATGAGGATCAACCTGCATGCCATTCGACTGTACCCCAAATATATAGGCTGACCTAGGCACTATTGCCCTTTCTGACACAGCCTGAGCCTGGACTTCCTGGCCCCACCCAGAAAGCTGGTCGAACACTGAGCACGCCGGACGAGCCATGTCCTTAGGTCGTCATCTCTTCCCAACCTCGGTTGTCAAGTTTCAGAACCTAGACCTTATCTCCAATCACTGCCCAGGCTTGAAAGTGATGCAGAAATCACAACTCCTTCCCCGTGGCTAGAAACCATGTGGTTGGCATGTTTTCCAATGTTCAGTGTAGTTGAAACCAGTGTGGCCCATGAGGCCCCGCCCATGTTTATGGGCAACATTGGTCACAAACACACCTTGTGACCCTCAGCCTGATCCCAGTCCTCAGGTAAGGCCTCTCAGTGGCTGGATGAAGAGACAGCATATTGGGCTTGCCATGCCCCTAGGCCCCAAATTTTACCCATAGTTCGGGTTGTCCCTTCGCTTTTCCCCAGGGCCCTTCTTTGGAATTCCTCTTTTGGCGGGACACCTAAGGTAACCAACCTGAAAGGAGACATCCCATTCCACAGATTGACGAAAAAGAATTGGGATCGGGCAAATTCCACAGAGAGGAAGATTCGTCCATGGCCCATGAGGTTTCCCAGACAATCCACGGCCATCGCTGATACCTAATCTAGAGACAAAAGACTGAACAACACCTCAGACTCGCTCTTTCTTCATATCCTGAAGAGTTCTTCTCATGGTTTATAGATCGGGCCTGCTATACCTATGTCTCCAAACCTAAGCTGAGTTTATGTTTTCAGACTTCTGTCCTCAAAGTCCTGGGCCACACACCCTCCAGGCTGCGGTCCCTGGAGCCACACATAAGGACTATGCCTACCCAATCCATGGGAACTCTGCCCATTCCATTGTCCAAAACCGTAAAATTAGGAGAACCCTCCAAATCCCTGAGGCCATCCCAATAGGGCAGGTCGCCCGTGACAAACAAGCGCGGTCTGATAGCAGCTGAGCATCAACCTCCACTCATACCATAGATGGATGTCCCCAGAGAAGAAGATTGAACCAGACAGGACCCTAGGCCATAATCGGATCCATTGCTTTGGTGACAGGCATGTCTCCTCAAAAGCCTGGTTTCCAATATCAGCATAGGGGTTTTCCTGAGGTAGCAATCAGAACAAATCTCGTCTCCACAAGGAAACATGTGCATCGAGCTCTGTCAAAAGCTTAGGAGAATACTTCAGGGTCCTGGTGCCACGGCCCCATTCCAAGGCCCCATGGACACAAACACACATTAGGACCCATCCTGAGGAAAGTCCATTTCAAGTCAGCCACCCCGGTTGCTCCCGCAGAGCCATCAGATCTAAACTGGCTTGTTGCTAGGAGACAATTGGAATGCGAGGCTGGCTTCCCAGGCATCCTCCCTCGAACGGTGCTCTGGAGTCATTCCATATTGGATGTCCTGGAGCTGCCCAAAGGTCTCAATTGTCCCGCAGAAGGAATTCATGAAGGGGGCAACCCACAACTCCCACGTGGGAAAAACTCCATGGACACGAGATTCCGCTCCCTTCATGAAGGAGCCGTCAGGCACAGAAACTCCAGCCTAAGCCAAAGTCTAATTCTCTCCCTGACTTGAAATGGATGAGATATTGGTTCAGATCTGCAGGGGGTACCTGCCGTGCCCTTGCCCTTAGCCCAAGTATAACTTTTGTTCTCAGAATTCCGACCTCACTCTACTGGCCTCAAAGCCCTCATGATTGGTAAATCCGGTCCCACAATTAAGCACATGGCCTGCTTTCTGGAAAAAAAAATATTGCCTAAAGAGCTGCCAAGGCACCTTATATGAAGATAAACCTACACGGTACTCGACTTTGCCCGAATTATATAGTCTAACCTGGGCACTAATGCACTGTCTGACACAACCTGAGCCCGGACTTCCTGACCAACACCCAGACAGCTGACCGCACACTGAGCACATCAGACCCGCCATGGCCTTAGGTCATCATCTCTTCCCTACCTCAGTTTTCAGGCCTCAGAAACTAGACTTTATCTCTGCCTGGGGGTGAGTGTGATGCAGAAATCAGAACTTCTCCTTACACGTGGTAAGAAACCTTGTGGTTGGCATGTTGTCCAGCGTTCATTGTAGGAGAAACTAGCATTCACCCTGACGCCCGCCTATTCTTGAGTGCGACGAGGGCATAAATATGCATTGTGACCCTCAGGGTGTGTCCTGTCCTCTAGTAAGTCCTCTCAGAGCCTGGATCACTAGATGTCATAATGGGCTTGACATAGCCCTAGGCCCCAATTTTTAACCAGATTTCTGGTTGTTCAGTCACCCCTCCCCAGAGCTCTACTCTGGAATTCCTCATGTGGTGGGACAACGGAGGTTAAAAAAATGAAACAAAACAAAGCAACAACAACAAAAAAAAGGACTTCTTCCATCCCACAGAATGACCCCAACCTCTTTGGAAGGGGCCAAATCCCCAGAGAGTAAGACTCGTCCATTTCCCATGAAGTCACCCGGAAATTTCACGACCATGAGTGACATGATATGCAGAGACAAAAACATGAGCAATAGCCTCACACTCGCCCTTTTTTCATATACCGAAATGTTCTCCTCATGGTCTGTAGATCAGTCCTGCCCTACCTATGACCCGAAACAGAAGTCGAGTTTGTGTTTTCAGACAACTGTCCAAACAGCCCTGGCCTACACACCCTATAGGCTCAGGCCCCTGAAGCCAAACCTGAGGACTGTTCTTGCCCTCGCAAGGGAATTGTGTGAGCCCATTCCAATGGCGACAACGCAACTAAAAGTATAAACCTTTAAATTCCCTGAGGCCATCCCATAGTGTTGGCTTCCAAGGACAAACACGGGCAATCTGAGTTCATCTGAGCACCTACCTGCACTCTGACCCATAGGTAGATGTCGCCCGAGGTAAAAAGACACCAACAGGCCCCTAGGCACTAATCGGATCCATTGCTTTGGTTTCCAGGCATCTCTCCTCAGAGGCCTGGATTTCAATACCAGAATATGGCTGTTTCTTGACTCACCCATCAGAACAAATCTCCTCTACACATGGGAAACTTGCATGGTGGACCTGTGTCAAACCTCTGTTTAGGAGAAGCCTTCAGGGCCCTAGTGCCACCGCTTAATGCCACAGTCTCCATAGACACAAAAACATATTAGGACCCATCCACAGGAGAGTCCATTTAAACTCAGCCTCCTCGGTTGCTCCCCGAGATTCAACAGATCTAGCCTGTCTTGTAGCTAGGAGAATATTGGAATGCGAGGTGGGCTACCCAGCCATCCATCCTTAGAACCCTGCTCAGAATCGTTGGCCTGGAGCCAACCAACTGGTCTCAAGTGTCCCACAGTAGAGTCTTTGCAGTTTGGAGCTTCTCACACCTCCCATGGTGGGAAAACCCCCACGGCCTCGTGATTCTCCCCCTTTATGAAGGGGCCATCAGGGACAGAAAGTCAAACCTGAGGCATCGTCTGATGCTCAACCTGACTTCAGGTGCAAGAGATCTCGATTCAGGTCTGTAGATTGTGCCTGCCATGTCCTCACACATAAAACCTAAGCCTAGCTTGTGTTCTCGGAGTTCCGTCCTCAGACTACCGGCCCATAAGCCCTCCAGTTTGGCAATCCAGAAGTACAATGCGGCACTCTGCCTGCTCCCTGGAAGAAGAACATTGCCCTCTGGGGCTACCCAGAAACCCCAAATGAGGATCAACCTGCACGCCATTTGGCTGTACACCAAATATATAGGCTGAAGTGGGCACAATTGCCCATTCTGACACAGCCTGAGCCTGGAACTCCTGGCCCCACCCAGACAGCTGGCCACACACTGAGCACATCAGACCCGCCATGGCCATAGGTCGTCATCTCTACCCAACCTCGGTTTTCAGGCTTCAGAACCTTGACCTTATCTCCAATCACTGCCCAGGTTTGAAAATGTTGCAGAAATCCGAACTCGTTCCCTTGTTAAGAAACCTCGTGGTTGGCATGTTGTCCAACTTTCAGTGTAGTTGAAACCAGTGTGGCACATGAGACCCAGCCCATGCTTGAGGGCCACATTGGTCTCAAACACACATTGTGACCCTCAGCCTGAGCCCGGTCCTCAGGCAAGGCCTCTCAGTGCCTGCATGAAGAAACAGCATATTGGGCTTGCCATGCCCCTAGACCCCAATTTTTAACCATAGTTCGGGTTGTCCCTTCACTCTTGCCCAGGGCTCTGCTTTGGAATTCCTCTTTTGGTGGGACACCTCAGGTAACAAACCTTAAAGGAGTCCTCCCATTCCACAGATTCACGAAAAATAATTGGGATAGGGCCAAATCCACAGAGAGGAAGATTCGTCCATGGCTCATGAGGCCTCCCCGACATTCCACGGCCATCGCTGATACAAAATCCAGAGACAAAAGCCTAAGCAAGCGCCTCAGACTCGCTCTTTCTTCATATCCTGAAGAGTTCTTCTCATGATTTGTAGTTCGGCCGTGCCATACCTACGTCCCCAAACCTAAGCTGAGTTTGTGTTTTTTGAGTTCTGTCCTCAAAGTCCTGGGCCACACACCCTCCAGGCTGGGCCCCTGGAACCACACATTAGGACTGTGCCTTACCAATCCATGGGAATTCTGCCCATTCCATTATCCAAAACCGTACAAATTAGGAGAAACCTCCAAATTCCCTGAGGCCATACCAATGGTGTAGGTTTTCCGGGACAAAAAAGGGCCGTCTGACACCAGCTGAGCATCTACCTCCACTCATACCATAGATGGATGTCCCCAGAGAAGAAGATTGACCAGACAGGGCCCCAGGCCATAATGGGATCCATAGCTTTGGTTTACAGGCATGTCTCCTCAAAAGCCTGGTTTCCAATACCAGCTGAGGGCTTCTCCTGAGGCACCCATCAGAACAAATCTCGTCTACACATGGGAAACTTGCATGTTGGAGCTCTCTCAAAGCCTCTGGTTAGAAGGACATTTCAGGTTCCCGGTGCCAGTGCCTCATTTCAAGGTCTCCATGGAGACACACCCACATTAGGACCCATCCACAGGAGAGTCCATTTCAACTCAGCCCCCTCAGTTGCTCCCCCTGATCCAGCAGATCTAACCCGTCTTGTCGCTAGGAGATGATTGGAATGAGAGGCAGGCTTCCCAGCCATCCATACTTAGAACCATTCTCAGAATGATGCTGTATGGGAAGTCCTGGAGCCAACCAACAGGTCTCAATAGTCCCGCAGAAGAATCTTTACTGTTTGGAGCATCTCACAACTTTCATCATGGGAAAACCTCCATGGCCTCTTGATCCCGCCCCCTGTGCTTCATGAAGGGGCCATCAGGGACAGAAGCTCCAACCTGAGCGATCGTCTGATCCTCGCCCTGACTTCAGATGCAGGACATCTTGATTCAGCTCTGCAGAGTGTGCCTGCTGTGCCCTTGCCCAGAAACGTAAGTCTAGTTTGTGTTCTCAACTTCCATCCTCACATTCCTGGCCCACAAGCCCTCCAGTTTGGCAATTCCAGAACTACAAGGCAGCACTCTGCCTGCTTTCTGGAAGAAAAACTTTGCTCTCTGGGGCTACCCAGATTCCCCAAATGAGGATCAACCTGCATGCCACTTGACTGGACCCCAATTATACAGGCTGCCCTGGGCACTACTGCCCTTTCTGGCACAGCCTGAGACTGAACCTCCTGGCTCGCACCCACCCAGCTAGCCACACACTGAGCACATCGGACCCGCCATGGCCTTAGGTCATCATCTCTTTCCAACCTCGGTTTTCAGGCTTCAGAACCTAAACCTTATCTCCAGTCACCACCCAGGGTTGAACATGATGCAGGAATCAGAACTCCTTCCCCATGGCAAGAAACCTTGTGGTTGGCATATTGTCCAACGTAAAGTGTAGTTGAAACCAGTGTGGCCCATGAGGCCCTGCAGATGCTTGAGGACCAAGTCGGTCACAAACATGCATTGTGACCCTCAACGTGAGCCCAGTTCTCAAGTAAGGCCTCTCAGCGGCTGGACCAAAAGACAGCATATTGGGCTTGCCATGCCCCTAGGCCCCAATTTTTAACCAGATTTCTGGTTGTCCAGTCTCCCCTCCCCAGGGCTCGGCTTTGGAATCCCTCTTTTGGTGGGACACCTGAGGTAACAAAACTGAAAGGACTCCTCCCATCCCACAGTTTGACCCAAAACAATTGGAATCGTGCCAAATCCACAGAGTGGAAGACTCGTCCATGACCCATGAGGCCTCCCCGACATTCTACGCCCATCGTTGATACAAAATCCAGAAACAAAAGCCTGAACAAGTGCCTCACAATCTCTCTTTCTTCATATCCGGAAGAATTCTCCTCACGGTCTGTAGATCGGGCCTGCCATACCTACGTCCCTAAACCTAAACTGAGTTTGTGTTTTAGACTTCTGTCTCCACAGTCCTGGTGCACACACCCTGCAGGCTGGGGCCCCTGGAGCCACATAAAAACTGTGCCTTCCCTCTCCATGGGAATTCTGCCCATTCCATTGTCCATAATCATAAAATTAGGAGAAACCTCCAAAGTCCCCAAGGCCTTCACAATAGTGTAGGCCGCCTGGGACAAACAAGGGCCATCTGACACCAGCTGAGCATCTAACTCCACTAATACCTTAGATGGATGTACACAGAGAAGAAGATTCAACCGGACAGGCCCCTAGGCTCTAAACGGAGCCATTGTTTTGGTTTCCAGTTATCTCTCTTCAGAGGCCTATATTCCAATAACAGTATATGGGGGTTTCCTGAGGCACCAATCAGAACAAATCTCGTCTCCACATGGGAAACTTGTCCTTTGGAGATGTCTCAAAACCTCCGGTTAGGAGAATCCTTCAGGGCCCATGCACCAACGCCCCATTCCAAGGTCTCCATGGACACAAACCCACATTAGCATCCATCCTCAGGAGAGTCCATTTCAACTCAGCCCCCTTGGTTGCTCTGACAGAGCCAGCATATCAAACCTGTCTATTTGCTAGGAGACAACTGCAATGTGAGGCGGGCTTCCCATGCATCCATCCTTAGATCCCTGCTCTGGTGTCATTCTGTATGGTATGTACTGGAGTGATTCAAAAGGTCTGAATTGTTGATCAGAAGGAATCTTTGTTGTTTGGAGCATCTCACAACTTCCATTGTGGGTAAACCTCCATGGACTTGAGAAGCTGTCCCCTTCATAAAGTGGCCAGAATGGACAGAAATTCAAACCTAAGCCTAGGTTTGAACCTTGCCCTGACTTCAGATTCATGATATCCCGATTCAGATCTGCAGAGGGTGCCTGCCGTGCCCTCGCCCAGAATCTACGCCTAACATGTGTTCTCAGACTTCCGTCCTCACACTCCCCGTCCACAAGGCATCCACTTTGGAAATTCCGGAGCCACAATGCAGCACTCTGCCTGTTCTCCAGAAGAAAAACATTGCCCTTGGGGTTACCCAGAAATGCCAAATAAAGATCAACCTGCACGGCACTCAGTTGTACCCCAATTATACAATCTACCCTGGGCACTAATGCCCTGTCTGACACAGCCCAAGCTTGGACCTCCCGACCAACACCCAGACAGCTGGCTCCACGCTGAGCATATCGGACCCAACATGGTCTTAGGTCGTCATCTCTTCCCAACCTCGGTTTTCAGACTTCACAACCTAGACCTTATCTCCAATCACTGCCCAGGGGTGAATGACATGCAGAAATAAGAATTAATACTTCCCCATGGCAAGAACTCATGTGGTTGACATGCTGACTATCATTCAGTGTAGGAGAAACAAGCATGCACCATGAGTCCCCACCCATGCTTGATTACCACGAGGGTATAAACACGCATTGTGACCCTCAGCATGAGTTCTGTCCTCAATGAAGGCCTCTCAGTGGCTGGACCATTAGAAGGCATATTGGGCTTGCCATGCCCCTAGGCCCGTATTTTTAGTTAGATTTCTTGTTGTCCAGGGCTCTGCTCTGGAATCCCTCTTTTGGTGGGACACCTTAGTTAACAAAACTGAATCCCACAGATTAACCCAAAACAATTTGGATCTGGCCAAATCCACAGAGAGAAAGACTCTTCCATGGCCCATGAGGACTCCTCGACATTCCACAGCCATCATTGACACAAAATCCAGGGGCAAAAGCCTGACAAGTGTCATACTTTCACCCTTTATTCATATCCCAAAAAGTTCTCCTCATAGTCTGTAAATCGGACCTGCCATACCTACGTCCCCAAAGCTAAGCTGAGTTTGTGTTTTCAGACATCTGTCCCCACAGTCCTTGCCCACACACCCTCAAGGCTGGGCCCTTGGAGCCACACATCAGGTCTGTGCCTGCCCACTCCACAGGAATTCTGCCCATGCCATTGTCCATAATCATACAATTTAGGAGAAACCTCCAAAGTCCCCGAGGCCATCCCTATAGTGTAGGCCGCCCGGACAAACAGGAGCGGTCTGACACCAGCTGAGCAACTACCTCCATTTCATAAAGTAGACAGATGTCGACAGAGAAGAAGATTGAACCAGAGAGGCTCCTAGGACCTAATTGGATGCATTGCTGTGGTTTCTATGTATCTCTCCTCAGAGGCCTGGTTCTAATACCAGCATATGTGGGTTTCCTGAGGCACCAATTAGAACAAATCTTGTCTCCACATGGAAAACTTGCTCTTTCGAGTTGTTTCAAAATCTCCGGTTAGAATCCTTTAGAGCCCTGGGGCCACCACCCCATTCCAACGTCCTCATGGACACAAACACACATTAAGACCCATCTTCAGGAGAGTCCATTTCAACTCAGCTCCCACGATTGCTCCTGCATAGCCATCAGATCGTACCTGTCTTGTGGCAGGGAGACAATTGGTGTAAGAGGCAGTCTGCTCAGGCATCCATCCTTAGAACCCGGCTCTGGAGTCATTCCATATGGGATGTCCTGGAGCCATCCAACAGTTCTCAATTTTCCCGCAGAAGGAATTCTTGCAGTTTGGAGCATCCCACAACTACCAACGTGGGAAAACCTCCATGGCCTCGAGATTCCACCCCTTTGATGAAGGGGCCATCATGGACAGAAACTCCAACCTGCGCCTAAGTCTGATCCTCGTCCTGACTTCAGATGAATGAGATTTTGATTCGGATCTGCAGAGGGTGCCTGCCGTGCCCTCGCCCTGAAACTTAAGTTTAGCTTATGATCTCAGACTTACGTCCTCACACTCCTGGTCCCGACGCCCTCAAGTTTGGCAATTCTGGACCCACAATGCTGCACTCTGCCTGCCCACCAGAAGAAAAATGTTGCCCCAGTGAGCTTCCCTGACACAATAAATGAGGATGAACCTACATGGAACTCAACTGTACCCAAATTATACATTCTAACCTGGGCACTAATGCACTGTCTGACACAGCCTGAATCCATACCTCCTGAACAACACCCAGAAAGCTGACCGCACACTGAGCACATCGGACCCTCCATGACCTTAGGTTATCATCTCATCCCAACCTCTATTTTCTGGATTCAGAACTTAGATCTTATCTCCAGTCACTGCCCAGGGGTGAACATGATGCAGAAATCAGAATTCCTCCTTCCCCATGGAAAGAAACCTTGTGGTTCGTATGTTGTCCAAAGTTCAGTGTAGGAGAATCAAGCATGGCCCATGAGTCCCCGCCCATGCTTGATGCCTACATTGGGCACAAACATGCATTGTGACCCTCAGTGTGAGCACTGTACTCAAGTAAGACCTCTCAGTGGCTGGACCAAGGTACCCCATATGGGGATTGCCATGCCCTTAGGCCCCCAATCTTATACAGAGTTCGGGTTGTCCAGTCGCCCCTTCCCAGGGTTCTGCTCTGGAATCCCTCTTTAGTGGCACACCTGAGGGAAAAAAAAAAAAAAAACAGAATGGACTCCTCCCATCCCACGGAATGACCCCAAAATATTGGGATCATCCAAATCCCCATAGAGGAAGTCTCACCCATGGTCCATGAGGACGCCCCTACATTCCACGGCCATCAGTGACACAAAATCCAGAGTCAAAAGCCTGAGCAAGTGCCTCACACTCACTCTTTGTTCATATCCTGAAGAGTTCTGCTCAAGGTCTGTAGATCGGGCCTCCCATACCTATGTCCCCAAACCTAAGACGAGTTTCTGTTTTCAGACTTCTGTCCCCACAGCTCTGACCCACACACCCTCCATGCTTGAGCCCCTAGAGCCAGACCTCAGGATTGTGCCTTCCCTCCCCAAAGGAATTCTGCCCATTTCATTGGCCACAAACTTGAAAATTAGGAGAAACCTCCAAAGTCTAAGTGGCCATCCCAATAGTGTAGACTGCCCAGGACAAATAGGGGCAATCTGACACCAGCTGAGGAACTACCTCCACTCAATCCCATAGACAGATGAACCGAGAGAAGAAGATTAAACCAGACAGGCCCCAGGCCCTAATCAGATCCATTGCCTTGGTTTCCAGGCATCTCTCCTCAGAGTTCTGGTTTCCAATACCAGCATATTGGGGGTTACTGAAGCACCAATGAGAACAAATCTTGTTTCCCCATGGGAAAAATGCTTCTTGGAGCTGTGTCAAAACCTCTGGTTAGGAGCATCCTTCAGAGCCCTGGTGCCACTGCCCCATTCCAAGGTCTCCATGGACACAATCCCACATTATGACCGATCCTCAGGAGAATGCATTTCAACTCAGCCCCCTCGGCTGCTACATCATAGGTAGCAATCAAACGTGCCGTTTCGCTAGGAGACAATCATGGACAGAAACTCCAACCTGAGCCAACATATGAACCTCGCCCTGACCTCAGATGCATGAAATCTAAATTCAGCTCTGCAGAGTGTGCCTGCCATTTCCTCGCCCTGAAACCAAAGCAAAGCTTCAGTTCTCAGACTTACATCCTTGCATTCCTGGCCGCAAGGCCTCCAGTTTGGCAGTTCCGGAGCCAGAATGCAGCACTCTGCCTGCCCTCCAGAAGAAAGACTTTGCCTTATGGGGCTACGGAGAAACCCCAAATAATTATCTTCTGCATGTCACACAACTGTACCCCAATTATACAGCGTATCTGGGCACGAATGCCCTGTCTGGCACAGCCTGAGTGCAGACCACCTGAACGACACCTAGAAAGCTGGCCCCAAACTGAACACATCGGACCCGCCATGGCCTTAGGTCGTCATCTCTTCCAAACCTCGGTTTTCAGGCTTCAGAACCTAGACCTTATCTCCAATTAGTGCCCAGAGGTAAACGTAATGCAGAAATCAAAACTCCTCCTTCCCCATGGCAAGAAACCCTGAGGTTGGCATGTCCAAGGTTCAGTGTAGGAGAAACCTGCAAGCTCAATGAGGTCCCGCCCAATATTGAGGACCACCTTGGGCACAAACACACATTGTGACCCTCAGCATGAGTCCACTATTCAAGTAACGTCTCTCAGTGGCTGGACCAAGAATCTGCATATGGGCTTGCCATGCCCATAGGACCCCAGGCCTAACCAGAGGGTGGGTATTCCAGTTGTATGTACCCAGTGCTCTGCTCTAGAATCCCTCTATTGTGGGGACACATGAGGCAGAAAACAGGACTCCTCCCTTCCCACAAAATGACCCCAATCTCTTGGGAGCAGGACAAATCACCAGAGAGGGAGACTTCCATGGCCCATGAGACCATGCTTACATTAAATGACCATCATGAATACAACATCCAGAGACATAAGCCTGAACGACCGCCTCTCACTCGCCTTACTTTCTAATCACAATGAGCTCCCCTCACGGACTGTAGATCACTCCTGCCATAACCTCAGCCCCAAACCTCAGCCGAGTTTGTGTTTTTGGATGTCTGTCCCCACAGCCCTGGCCCACACAGCCGCCAGGCTGGGGCCTCTGGAGCCACACCACAGGACTGTCCTGCTCTCTCCAAGGAGACTATGCCCATTCCATTGCCCATAACCCCACAGAATAGGAGAAACCTCAAGGCCCCCGAGGACATCCCACTACTATAAGCCTTTCTGGACAAAGGCATCCTGACACTAGCTGAGCAACTACCTCCATGCAGAAACACAGACAGATGTCGGCAGAGACAGTAGATTGAACCAGACAGGCCCCTGGGCCCTAATCTGAACTCTTGCTTTGGTTTCCAGGTGTCACTCCTCAGAGGCCTGGATTTGAAGACCAGCATCTGGGGCTTTCCTGAGACACCAAACAGAACAACTATCGTCTCCACATGGGAAGCTTCATTGTTGGAGCTGTGTCAAACCCTTCGGTTTGGAGAAACCTGCAGAGTCCCTGAGCCCCCGCCACATTCCAAGGTCTCCATGGCCACCAACCCACAGTATGACTCATCCTCAGGAGAGTCCATTTCAACTCAGCCCTCTGAGAAACCCGCCCAAGAGCCTGCAGATTGAGCCTGCCTTGCCCCAAGCAGCCAGTGGGAATGTGAGGTGGCATTTGCAGACATTCATGCTTAGACCCCTTCTCTCGAGTCTTTCTGTAGGGGTCATCCTAGAACCATCTCATAGTACTCGACTGTCCTACAGAGGAAACCTTGATGTTTGGGGCAGCTCATAACTCCCAGCGTTGGGAAACCTCCCTGGCCTCATGACGCCCCCACCCCCTTCAGGAAGGGGCCATAATGGACACAAACTCCAACCTGAGGCAACGTCTGATACTCGCCCTGACCTCAGATGCAGGAGATCTTGATTCAGTCTCTGCAGAGTGGGCCTGCCATGCCCTCGGCCCCAAACCTAACGCTAGCTTGTGTTTTCAGACTTCCCTCTTCACACTCCTGGCAAACAAGCCCTCCAGACTGGGAATTCCAGAACCACAACACAGTTTTCTGCCTGCCCACCAGAAGAAAAACGTTGCCCTATGGGGCTCTCCAGAAACCACAAATGAGAACCAACCTGCTCTGGCCTCGACCGCACCCTAACTGGAAAGGCTACCCTGGTCAGTAATGCTCTGTCTGACACAGCCTGACGTCCCGACAGACAAGGAAACAGCTGGCTGCACACTAAGCACATCAGACAGGCCATGGCCTTATGCCGTCATCTCTTCCCAAGCTGGGTTTTCAGACATCTGACCCTAGATATTATATCAAATCCTGGCAAACGAGGGTAACTGAAGCACAAATCAGATCTTCTCCTTCCCCATGGCTGGAAAACTTGCTGTTGGCATGGAGTCATACCTTCAGTGTAGGAGAAACCTTCATGGCCCCTGAGGCCAAGCCTAAACTTGAGTGCCTCCTTGGGTACAAACTCGCATTGGGACTATCAGCATGGGCCCCATGTCGAAGTAAGGTCTCTCAGGGCCTCGACCAAGAGCCCGCATATGGGGCTTGCCAAGCCCCTATGATCCCAATCTTCACAAGAGCTCGAGTATTCCATTTGCTCGAACCCAGGACTGTGATCTGGAGTCCCTCTCCTGGAAGAACACCTGAGCCAGACAGCAGGACTCCACCCTTCCCACAAAATGTACCCAAAATCTTAAGAGCTGGACCAACTCCTCAGAGAGGGAGACTCTTCCATAGCCCCTGAGGTCACCCCTACATTCCACGGCTATGGGAGACAAAACATCCAAAGACAAAATCTTGCGTGACTGCCTCCCATTTGCCCTTCTTTCATAAGCTGAGGATCTCCTCTCACGGTCTGTGGGTCCATCCTGCAATGCTCTCGGCTCCACACCCAAGCCGAGTTTGTGTTTTCAGACTTCTGTGCCCACAGCCCGGACCCACACACCCTCCAGGCTAGGGCCTATGGAGACACACTGAAGGACTGTGCCAGTCCTCTCCAAGAAAACTGTACCCAATCCATTGGCCACAACCCTAGAGATTAGGAGAATCCAATAAGGTCTCCAAGGCCATGCCTCGGCCATGGACTAAGAGGGGCACTCTGACACCAGCTGAGCAACTATCTCCACTTAGATACTCAGACAGTGTCCCCAGAGACAGAAGATTGAAACGGACAGGCATCTAGGCTCTAATCTGAACCCTAGCTTTGGTTTCCAGGTGTCTCTACTCAGAGAACTGGTTTGAAGACCAGTATCTGGGGCTTTTCTGAGGCACCAAAGAGAACCTGTCTCATCTCCACATAGGGATCTCTTTTTAATTGGAGCAATATTACACCCTTCGGTTAGGCTAATACTTCATGGCCCCTGAGCTGCCAACATATTCCAAGGTCTCCATGCACACAAACCCACATTATGACCCATCCGCAGGAGAGTCCATTTCAATTCAGCCCCCTAGTTAGCTCGCCCCAGAGCCAGTAGTTCAAACATGTCTTGTCACAAAGAGCCAATGGGAATGTGAGGTATGCTGTACAGGCATCCATCCTTCGAATCCTGCTCTCCAGTCTTTCCGTATGGGACATCCTGGAGCCATTCAACAGGACTCGACTGTCCAGCAGATGGAAAGCTTTTGGTATGGGTCAACGCACAAACTAGAGTTTGTGCTGGTGTCTAAGGTGCTGTGCAGGATTCTCCAATCTTGAGGGTTTGGCACAGGTCGAAGGGCATGGTTTCCTACTGGGGACAGGAGATATTCTATTGTGTGGCTCAGGGACCACATGTTGTATCCTAAGTTGGTATTTCAGAACAGGACCCTGAGGACAGATGCCTGAAAACCTAATCTAGTGTTCCAATGACGTCCTAGGAGCATGTCAGGTACAATCTTCTGACCCAGGAACATTGAAATGGCTGTCTGCTTGGATGTAGGTGATCAGGGCGTTTCAGACTGGCATTTGTGTCCAGTGCTGCCGACAATATTGGGTCGGGCTCAGGGCTCTTGCGTGTTTCTCCTAAACTGGAAGGTTTGGGCAGGTTTGACGGGCACAGTTTCCTTGGGGATGGCAGGCCCAGTCATGTGTTGTGGATCCAGAGACCCTGTCCTGGAGGGCATATGAGCCATGGTTTTGGGAGAGAAGTCTGCAAACACAAATGTGGGTTATGGTTAGTGGAAAGGTGATCACAGGCCCAATGAGTAGACCTGGAGTGCAGCTTGTCAGGAGTAATTAGGGTGACTGGAAGGCAGTAGCACAGGCTTTTCTCTCTATATTGTGTGTCCAGGATGGCCTTGGAATGCAGGTATAGGCTCATGGGTCCATGGGAAACTTTTCCTCTCTATGGATCTGTGCAGCTCATAGTTTGGTGGCTTTTTTGGGGAAGGGAAGGTGTTGTTTTCCATCTTATGGGTGCCCGAAAACAGGGATTCCAGATACAGGCTCTTTTTCTGGGCATCTGGGACTTCCCACCAAGGGTTAGGATTTGCACCTTGGGGTGTATGAGGCCTGCAATGCGGGATCATGATGGTGCAACTGAGAGGGATTGTTTGAAAGCTTGCTCAGGCTGAGTCTCACAATGCCTGTTTGCTCCCATGGCGGCCCTCAGGAGTGGGAGTGGTCTCATTGGTCATATATCTGGCTCCCTCTTAGAGAGTTGGACACCCAACCCAACAGCCAAATGTCCTGCCATGAGGAAGGATGAGTTCTCTTCCGTCAGGTTCCTCTGTGCTTCAGGTTGCCCCATTGGCAGGGTTTCCAGCAAGGTCTCGAGATAGGTGCCTGAATACCAAGGATGGGTGGAGATGACGTACTTGGGCCATAGCAATCCCAAATGCTAGATATGAGGCCTAAAACTCGGTCGGGGCTCAGGCTCTGTCAGACACAGCGCTAGTGGCCATGGCAGCCTTTATATCAGAGTAGATTCGAGGGCGGAGCAGATTGATCCTCAGGTGGAGTTTCTTGGGAAGATTCCCAGGCATTTGTTCATTCAATAGGGAAGGCAGAATGCTGTGTTGTGGCTCCAGGTTTCCCAATCACGAGAGCTTGGGAACCAGTCAGTTTTGGGTGGAATTGTAAACAAAAGCTATGGTTCAATTCAGTGCCAAGCAGAAGGCAGTTCCAATTTGTAGCAGTTTACTCGAGACATCCAGCACTGGAATAAGGGTGGATGTCAGATGCTTGCTCACACTAGAGTTTTTGTCTATGATGACCGACAAGTGGAGGGGTGGTATAAAGAGGCCATGGAGGAGTTCACATGCTGAGGCCTGTGAACTGCTGCAAAAAGTAACATTTCTTTGTACAGTGTAGGTGAAGTCTGGTTTGTTTACTCTAGGTTTCCCCATGTGGAAAGTTTGTGAAGAAGAGCTCTCCGGCATGGATGCCAGGAAAGCACACCTCCATTGACAATTGCAGCTGAGGAACATGGCAGATTCGTTCTGGTGGCTCTGGGACAAAGTGCCAAGGCCTTGAGTTGACATGGGATCTCTTGCAGATGGGTCACAATGCTTGTTTGTTACCAGGGAGAACTTAGAATGTGCTGGTTGCTAAGGTGCCATGCAGGATTCTCCTACCCTGAGGGTTTGGCACAGGTCGAAGAGCATGGTATTCTTCTGGGGACAGGGGATGTTCTGTCGTGTGGCTCAGAGACCACATGATGTGTCATAGATTGGTATTTCAGAACAGGCCCCTGAGGACAGATGCCTAAAAACCTAATGGGGTTCCATTGAGAGCCTAGGGGCATTTTAGGTTCAATCGTCTATCTCACGATCATTGACTTGGCTATTTCCCTGGATGTAGATGATAAGGGTGTTTCAGACTGCGCATTTCCATCCCGAGTGGCCGGCAATATTGGTGTGGGCTCAGGGGCCACACAGGTTTCTCCTAATCTGGAAGGTTTGGGCAAATCTGATATGCACAGTGTCCTTGGGGTTGGCAGCCAGAGTTCTGTGGTGTGGCTCCAGAGATCACATTCTGGTGGGCATGTGAGCCATGGTTTTGGGAGAGAAGTCTGCAAACACAAATACAAATTAGGGTGAGTGGCGAGGTGATCACAGGCCCAATGCGTAGACCTGGAGGGACGCTCGTCATGAACTATAATTAGGGAGGCTGGAAGGCAGTAGCACAGGCTTTTCTCTCTGGATTGTGTGTCCAGGATGGCCTTGGAATGCAGGTGTGGTCTCATGGGTCCATGGGAGTCTTTTCCTCTCTATGGATCCTGGTGGCTCTCCATAGTTTGGTGGCTTTTTCGGGGAAGGGGAGAGTGATGTTTTCCACCTTATGGGTGCCCCAAAACAGGGATTTGCTCACACTGGAGTTTGTGTCTATGATGACTGACAAATGGAGGGGTGCCGTCAAGAAGCCATGGAGGGATTTTCACGTTGAGACTCATGAGCTGCTCCAAATAGCAAGGTTTCGTTCTACTGGACAGGTGGAGTGTGGTTTATTTGCTCCAGGGTCCCCCATGTGGAAAGTTTGGGTAGCAGAGCTCTACCGCATGGATGCCTGGAATGTTCAACTTCATTGACCATTGCAACTGAAGAACATGGCAGCTTTATTCTGGTGTCTCTGTAGCAAAGTACCAAGTCCTTGATTTGACATGGAATCTCTTGCAGATGGGCCAAACAGCTGGTTTGTTACCAGGTAGATCTTAGAATGTGCTGGTGGCTTAGTAGTTGTGCAGGAATCTACTACTCTGGGATTTTGCACAGATTGTAGGGCACGATTTCCTTCTGGGGACAGGAGATGTTCTGTTGTGTGGCCCAGGCACCACATGTTGTATCATAACTTCGCATTCTAGAACAGGCCTCTGAGGACACATGTCTGATAACCGAATCAATGGTTCCAATGACGTCCTAGGGGCATGTTAGGTTCATTATTCTGACTCAGGACCATTGACTTGGCTGTGTTCCTGGATGTAGGGGATCAGGGTATTTCAGACTGTGCATTTGTGTTCAGAGCGGCCGCCGAAATTGGGGTAGGCCCAGAGGCCTTGTAGGTTTCTCCTAATCTAGACAGTTTGGGCAACTGTGATGGGAACAGTTTCCTTGTGGATGCCAGGGACAGTCCTGCAGTGTGGATCCAGAGACCCCATCCTGTAGGGCATGTGTGCCATGGTTTTGGTAGATAAGTCTGCAAACACAAATTCGAATTAGGGTGAGTGGCGAGGTGATCACAGGCCCAATGTATATACTTGAGAGCAGCTCATCTGGAACTGTAATTAGGGTGAATGGAAGGCAGTAGCACAGGCTTTTCTCTCCGGATTGTGTGTCCAGGTTGGCCTCGGAATGCAGGTGTGTTCTCATGGGTCCATGGGAGACATTGCCTCTCTATGGATCCTGGTGGCTCCTCATAATTTGGTGACATTTTTGGGGAAGGGATGAGTGCTGTTTTCCATCTGAAGGGTGCAGCAAAACAAAAATTCCAGAGATGGTCTCTGGGTCTGGGCACCTCGAAAATCCCACCAAGTTTTATGATTTGAACTTACAGGCATACCAGGCCTGAAATGAGGGATCATTGTGGTGAATCTGAGAGGGATTTTTTGAAAGCATGCTCAGGGTGAGGGTCACAATGCCTGTTTGTGCAAAGGGTAGTCCTCAGGAGTGTGTGTGGTGTCATTGATGTTGTAACTGGCTCCCCCTTTGAGGGTAGAACACCCATCCCAAAAGCCAGGTTTATTGCCATGGGGAAAGAAGAGTTCTCTATTGTGCTTCAAGTTCCCTAATTGTCAGGGATCCCTGCCAAGGTCTGGGGACAGGTGCCTGAATATCAAGGATGGGTAGAGATGACATACTTGGGCCATGGCAATCCCAAATGCTAGATATGGGGCCTGCTCTCTAGTGGCTGAAACTCAGTCGAGCTCAGGCTCTGTCAGACACGGCACTAGTGGCCATGGCAGCCTATAAATCGGTGTTGACTCGAAGGCCGACCTGATTGATCCTCATGTGGGTTTTCAGGGCAGACTCACCAGGCATTTCTTCATTCGATGGGGAAGGCAGAATGCTGCGTTGTGGCCCCAGATTTCCCTATCAAGAGGGCTTAGGGACCAGTCAGGTGAGGATGGAATTGTAAACACAAGCTATGGTTCAATTCAGTGCCAAGTGGAAGGCAGTTCCAATGTGCAGTGGTTTATTCAAGACATCCAGCACCGGGATAAGGGTGCATGTCAGATGTTTGCTTAGACTGGAGTTTGTGTCTATGATGACCGACCAATGGAGTGGTGGCATCAAGAGGCCATGGAGCAGTTTACACGCTGAGGCCTGTGAGTTGATCCAAACATAAGGTTTCCTTCTACTGGACAGGGGAGGTCTGGTTTGTTTACACCAGGTTCCCCCATGTGCAAAGTTTGGGTAGCATAGTACTCGCACGTGGATACTGGAAAGCACACCTACATTGACCATTTCACCTAAGGAACATGGCAGGTTCTTTCTGGTTGCTCTAGGGCAAAGTACCAAGGCCTGGTTTCTAATGAAGTTGGGTCACAATGCAGTTTTGTTACCACGGAAATCTTACTATGTGCTGGTGGCTAAGGGGCCATGTATGATTAGTCTATCCTGATGGTTTGACACCGGTCGAAGAACACGGTTTTTTTCTGGGTATCGGAGATGTTCTGTTGTGGGGCTCACGGACCAAATGTTGTATCATAAGTTGGTATTCCAGAACAGGCCTCTGAGGACAGATGCCTAAAAACTTCATCTAGGGTTCCAATGAAGTCCAAGGGGAATTTCAGGTTCAATCATCAGACTCAGGACCATTGACTTCGGTGTCTGCCTATATGTAGGCAATCAGGGTGTTTCTGACTGTGCCTTTGTGTACAGAGTGGCCTCCAATATTGGGGTGGGCTCTGGGGCCTTGCAGGTTTCTCCTAATCTTGAAGGTTTAGGCAAATTTGTGGGCACGGTTTCCTTGGGGGTGGCAGGCACAGTCCTGTGGTGTGGCTCCAGAGACTCCATCGTGGAGGGCATGTAAGCCATGGTTTTGGGAGAGAAGTCTGCAATCACAAACTCGGATTAGGTTGAGTTGCGAGGTGATCGTAGGCCCAATGCATAGACCTGGAGGGCAGATGGTCAGGAACTGTAATTCACGTACCTCGAAGGCACTAGCACTGGCTTTTGTATCTGGATTGTGTGTCCATGATAGCCTTGGAATGCAGGTGTGTTCTAATGTTTCCATGAGAGTATTTTCCTCTCTACGGATCCTGGAAGCTCCCAATAGTATGGTGGCTTTCTCGTTTGAATGGAAGAGTGCTGTTTTCAATCTTAGATGTTCCCCAAAAAGGGATTCCAGAGAAGGGCTGTGGGTCTGGGTGCATGGAAAATCCCACCAGGATTAGGATTTGGGCCTAGGGGAGTACCAGGCCTACAATGTGTGACTTGGAGGTACAACTGAGAGCGTTTGTTTGAAAGCATGCTAGTCTGTCACAATGCCTGATGTGATTAGGGCAGCCCTTATGAGTGGGAGTTGTCTCCTTGGCCATGCAGCTGGCTACCACTTTAATGTAGGACACCCATCCCAACTACCAGGATTCCTGCCATGGAAAAGGAAGAATTCTCTATTGTGCCTCAGGTTCCCCCATTAGCAGGTATTCTAGCAAATGTCTGGGGACAGATGCCTGAATACCAAGGATGGGTAGAGATGAGGGACCTGAGACATGGCCAGTCTCACATGCCTGACTCTCTGAGTAGCTGACATGAATTGAGCACTCAGGCTCTGTCAGAAACAGAACTAGTGGTCAGGGCTGAGTATGAACCAGTGATCCCTCAAGGGCTGAGCAGATAGATCCTCATGCAGAGTTTCTGGGCAGAATCACCATGCCCTTCTTCTTTCTAAGGGGAAGGCAAAAAGCTGCGTTGTGGCCCCAGAATTCCCTATCAAGCAGGCTTGGGGACCAGTAGGGTGAGGATGGAATTGTAAACTCAAGCTAAGGTTCAATTCAGTGCCAAGCAAAAGGCAGTTCCATTGTGCAGTGTCTGATTCCAGATATCCAGCACCTGAGTAAAGGTGAAAGTCAGACATTTCCTCATGCTGGAGTTTATGTCTATGATGACCGATGAATGGAGGGGTGGCGTCAAGAGGCCATGGAGGATTTCACATGCTGGGGCTTGTGAGATGCTTCAAACAGCAAAGTTTCCTTCTACCACACAGGGGGAGACTGGTTTATTTGCTCCAGGGTCCCCCATGTGGAAAGTTTGGGAAGCAGAGCACTCCCACGTGGATGCCTGAAAAGCACACCTCCATTAAAATTGCAGCTGAGAAACATGGCCAATTCGTTCTGGTGGCTCTTGGGCGAATTACCAAGGCCTGGAGTTGACATGAAGTCTCATGAAGATGGGTCATAATGCAGGTTTGTTACCATGGAGACCTTACAGTGTGCTGGTGGCTAAGGGACCATGTAGGATTCATCTACCCTGAGGGTTTGACACTGGTCAAAGGGCACGGTTTCCTTCTCGGACCAGAGATGTTCTGATGTGGGGCTAACGGACCAAATGTATCATAATTTGGTATTGCAGAACAGGCCTCTGAGGATAGATGCCTGAAAATTTAATCTAGGGTTCCAATAAAATCCTAACGGAATGTCAGGTTCAATCCTCTGACTCAGTATCATTGACTTCAAAGTCTGCCTAGATGTAGGTGATCAGGGTGTTCCAGACTGTGCATTTGTGTACAGAGTGGCAACCAGTATTGGGGTGGGCTCAGGGGCCTTGCAGGTTTCTCCTAATCTGGAAAGATAGGGCAATTTGATGGGCACAGTTTCCTTGGCAATGGTGGGCACAGTCCTGTGGTGTGGCTCCAGAGACCCCATGCTGGAGGGCATGAGAGCCATGGTTTTGGGAGGGAAGTCTGCAAACACAAATGTGGGTTAGGTTTAGTGGCGAAGTGATTGTAGGCCCAATGCATACTCCTGGAGGGAAGCTCCGTGTGAAATGTAAATCGCATGCCTCAAAGGAGGTAGCACAGGCTTTTTTATCTGGATTGTGTATCCACCATGGACTAAGAATGCAGGTGTGGTCTCAGGTGTCCATGGGTGATATTTCCTCTCAAGTATCCTGGCGGCTCCTTATAATGTGGTGGCTTTCTCAGAGAGGAAAGAGTTCTGTTTTCCATATTAAGGGTGTCCCATAACAGGGATTGCAGAGAAGTGCTCTGGCTCTGGGCACCTGGAAATACCCACCAAGGGTTATGATTTGGGCATAGGGGCTTACCAGGCCTCCAATGCAAGTCCTGGAGATACAAATGAGAGCGTTTGTTTGAAAGCATGCTCAGGCTGAGGGTCACTATGCAAGCTTTTGCATAGGGTGGCCCTCAGGAATGGGGGTGGTCTCAATGGCCATTCAGTAGGCTAACACTCTGAGTGTTGGACACCCTTCCGAACTTACAGGAATCCTGCCATGGGGAATGAGGATTTCTCTATTGTGTTTTAGGTTCCCTCATTGGTAGGGATTCCAGGAAAGGTCTGGGGACACATGCCTGAATACCAAGGATGGGTAAAGATGACGGCTCTGTTCCGTGGCCAGTCTAACATGCGGGATATGGGCCCCGCCTTCTAGGTGGCTGAGACGAGGTCGGGGCTTAGGCTCTGTCAGACACAACACTAGGGGCCAGGGCTGTCTATAATTCAGGGTTCCCTCAAGGGACAAGTAGATTGATCATAATGTGGAGTTTCTGGGCAGACTCACCAGGCCCTTCTTCTTTCTATTGGGAAGGCAGAATGCTGTGTTGTGGCTGCAGAATTCCCTATCATGAGGGCTTGTGGACCAGTAGGGTGAGGATGGAATTGTAAACCCAAGCTATGAATAAATTCAGTGACAAGCGAATGGCATTTCCAGTGTGCAGCGGCTGATTCGAATATCCAGCACCTGAGTAAGCGCAGACGTTAGATGTTTGCTCAAGCTGTAGTTTGTCTCTATAATGACCGACAAATGGATAGGAGTTGAAAAGAGGTCATAGAGGATTTCCCACACTTGAGCTTGTGAGATGCTCCAAACAGCCAGGTTTCCTTCTACAGGACAGGGCAGTCAGATTTGTTTGCTCGAGAGTCCCCCATGTGGAAAGTTTGGGTAGCAGAGCACTCCCACATGGATGCCTGGAAAGCACACTTCCACTGAACATTGCAGCTGAGGAACATGGCAGGTTCTTTCTGAAGTCTCTGGGGTGAAGTACCAAGGCCTGTAGTTGACATGGAATCTCATGAAGATGGCTCACAATGCTGGCTTGTTACCAGTGAGATCTTAGAATCTGCTGGTGGCTACAGGCCAAGTAGGATTCATCTACCCAGAGGGTTTGACACAGTTCCAAGAGCACGGCTTCCATCTAGAGAAAGGAGATGTTCTGTTGTGGGGATCAGGGACCATATGTTGTATCTTAAGTTGGTACTCCAGAACAGGTCTCTGATTACAGATGCCTGAAAACCTAATCAGGGGTTACAATGAGGTCATAGGAGCATGTCAGGTTCAATCTTCTGACTGAGAAACACTGACTTGGGTATCTGCCTGGATTCAGGTGATCAGCGTATTTCAGACTGCACATTTGTGTCCAGAGGGGCCTCCAGTAATGGGGTGGGCTCAGGGGCCTTGCAGGTTTCTCCTTATCTCGAAGTTTTAGGCAAATGTGACGGACACATTTTCCTTGGGGATGGCAGGCACAGTCCTTTGGTGTGGCTCCAGAGACCCCATCCTGGAGGAAATATGAGCCATGGTTTCGGGATAGAAGTCTGTAATCACAAACTCGGGTTAAGGTTAGCGGTGAGGTGATCGCAGGCCCAATGCATAGACCTGGAGGGCAGCTCGTCTGGAACTATAAATTAGTTGCCTTGAAGGTGGTAGCACAGGCTTGTGTATCTGGCTTTTGTGTCCAGGATGGCCTCGGAATACAGGTGTGGTCTCATGGATCCATGGGAGATTTTTCCTCTGAAGGATCCTAGCGCCTCCCTATACTATGATGGCTTTCTTGGCGAAGGGGAGAGTGTTATTTTACATCTTAGGGGTGTCCCAAAACAGGGATTCCAGAGACAGGCTGTGTTTCTGGTCCCCTGAAAAATCCCACCAGGTGTTAGGATTTGTGCTTAGGGGCATATCAGGCCTTCAAATTTGGATTCTGGAATGCAACTGAGAGTGTTTGTTTGAAAGCATGCTCATGTTGGGGGTCACAATGCCTGCTTGTGTCCAGGGCGGCCCTCATGAGTGGGCGGGTTATCATTGGCCATTCAGCTGGCTACCACTCTGAGGTCTGGAAACCCATTCCAAGAGCCATCATTCCTGCCATGGGGAAGGAGGATTTCCCTATTGTGCTTCTGGTTCCCCCATTGGCAAGGATGTCAGCAAATGTCTGGGGACAGATGCCTGAATCAAGAATGGGTAGAGATGACAGCCCTGGGACATGGCTGGTCTCACATTCTGGAGTTGGAGCCCAGTCTCTGGGTCCTGACACGAGGTCAGAGACAAGGTTATGTCAGACTCAGCGCTAGTGGCCAGGTAAACCTATAAATGGGGTTCACTCGAGGGTCGAGTAGATTTATCCTCATGTAGGGTTTCTGGGCAGTCTCTCCAGGCTGTTTTTTCTTGCTATGGGGAAGGCAGAATGCTGTGTTGTGGCTTCAGAATTCCCTATCAAGAGAGCTTACTGAACACCAGGGTGAGGATGGAATTGCAAACCCAAGCTACTTTTTTTTTTTTTCAAGATTTTATTTATTTGTCAGAGAGCGAGCAAGAGCAAGCACAGGCAGACAGAGTGGAAGGCAGAGTCAGACGGAGAAGCAGGCTCCCTGCGGAGCAAGGAGCCTGATGTGGGACTCGATCCCAGGACGCTGGGATCATGACCTGAGCCGAAGGCAGCTTTTAACCAACTGAGCCACCCAGGAGTCCCGCCAAGCTACTTTTAAATTCAGTGTCAAGCATAAGGCAATTCCAGTGTGTAGCAGCTGATTCAAATATCCAGCACTTGAGTAAGTGCAGATGTCAGTTGATTGCTCACGCTGGAGTTAGTGTCTATGATGACCAACAAATGGATGGGTGGCCTCAAGAGGCCATGGAGGATTACCCACCCTCAGGCTTGAGATACTCCATACAGAAAAGATTCCTTTTACCGTACAGGGGAGTCTGGTTTGTTTCCTCCAGGGTTCCCCATGTGGAAAGTTGGTATCAGAGCACTCCCGCTGGATGCCTGGAAAGTACACCTACATTGACCATGGCAGCAGAGGAACATGGCAGTTTCATTCTGGTGGCTCTGGGCCGAAGTACCAAGGGCTGGAGTTGTCATGGAGTCTCATCAAGATGGGTCACAATGCTGGTATGTTGTCAGGGAGATCATAGAATGTGCTGGTTGCCAGGGGGCCTTGAAGGATTCATCTACCCAGAGTGTTTGACACAGGTCCAGAGCACAGATTTCTTCTAAGGACAGATGTTCTTTTGTGTGGCTCAGTGACCATATTGTATCATACATTGATATTCAGAACAGCCTTCTGAGTACAGATACCTGAAAACCTATTCTAGTGTTCCAGTGAATCCTAGGAGCATGTCAGGTTCAATCTTCTGTCTGAGGACCATTGACTTGGATATCAGCCTGGATGTAGGTGATATGGTGTGTCAGACTGTGCATTTGCGTCCAGAGTGGCCTCCAATATTGGGCTGGGCTTAGGGGCCTTGCAGGTTTCTCCTAATCTAGAGGGTTTGTTTAATAGTGACAATCACAGTTTCCTTTGGGAAGACAGGTACAATCCCGTGGTGTGGCTCCAGTTATCACAAACTGGAGGGCATGTGAGCCACGGTTTTGGGAGGGAAGTCTGAAAACACAAACTTGGGTTAGGGTTAGTGGCAAGGTTATCACAGGCCCAATGCATAGACATGGATGGCACCTCTTCAGGAACTGTTAATCGGGTGACTCAAAGGCAGAATCACAGGCTTTTTTCTCTGTATTGTGTGCAGGATGGCCTCAGAATGCAGTTGTGGCCTCATGGGTCCATGGGAGATTTTTCCTCTCTAAGGATCCTGGTGGCTCCCAATAGTTGGTGGCTTTTTCGGGGAAGGAAAGAGTGCTGTTTCTCATGTTAGGGGTGACCCAAAATATGGATTCCAGAAACGGACTCTGGGTTTGGTCCCCTGGAAAATCCCACCAAGTGTTAGGATTTGGGCCTAGTGGCTTACCAGGCCTGCATGCAGGATCCTGGAGGTGCAACTGAGAGGTCTTGTTTGAAATCATTCTCAGGCTGAGGGTCACAATACTTGCTTATGCCCAGGTGGCCCTCATGAGTGGGCGTGGTCACATTGGCCATGCAGCTGGCTCCCACTTTGAGGGTTGGACAACCATCCCAACAGCCAGAATCCTGCCATGGGGAAAGAGGAGTTCTCTATAGTGCTTCAGGTTCCCCCATTAGCGGGGATTCCAGCAAAGGTCTGGGGACAGAGGCCTGAATACCAAGGATGGGTAAAGATGATGGACATGGGCCATGGCCAGTATCAAATCATGGATATGGGCCCCGATCACTGGGTGGCTGACACTAGGTCTTGGCTCAGGCTCGGTCAGATACAGCACTAGTGCCCAGGGCAGCCTATAAATTGGGGTTCCCTCGAGTGCCGAGCAGATTGATCCTCATGTATGGTTTGTGGGCAGACTCACCACGCCCTTCTTGTTTGTAAGGGGAAGGCAGAATGCTGTTTTGTGGCTCTAGAATTCACTATCAAGAGGGCTTGTGGACCAGGAGGCTGAGGATGGAATTGTAAACCTAAGCTATGGTTACATTCTGTATCAAGCGAAAGGAATTTCCAGTGTGCAATGTTTGAATCCAATATTCAGCACTTGAGTGAGGGTGGATGTCAGATATTTGCTCATGCTGGAGTTTGTGTCTATGATGACACAAAAATAGAGGGGTGGCGTCAAGAGGCCATGGAGGATTTCCCAATCTGGTGTTTTTGAGATGCTCCAAACAGCAAGGTTTCCTTCTACCAGACAGGGGCAGTCTGATTTGTTTCCTCCATGGTTCCCCATGTCGAAAGATCGGATAACATAGATCTCCCACATGGGTGACTGGAAAGCACACCTTCATTGACCATGACAGCGAAGGAACATGGCATCTGGTGGCTTTGAGGCGAAGAAATAAAGACTGGATTGGACATGGAACCTCATGAAGATGGGTCAAAATGTTGGTTTGTTACCAGGGAGATCTTAGAATGTGCTGGTGGTTAATGGGCCATGCAGGATTCATCTAGCCTGAGGATTTGACACAGGCCCAAGAGCCCGGATTGCTTCTGGGGGCAGGAGATATTCTGTTGTGGGGCTCAGCGGCCATATGTTGTATCATAAATTGGTAATCCAGAACAGGTCTCTGAGGACAGAAGCCTGAAAACCTAATAAAGGGTTTGAATGAGGCCCTAGGGGAATGTCATTCAATCTTCTGACTCAGGATCATTGTCTCTGGTGTCTGACTGGATGCAGGTGATGAGGGTGTTTCAGACTGTGCATTTGTGTCCAGAGTGGCATCCAATACTAGGTTTGGCTCAGGTTCCTTGCAGGTTTCTCCTTATATGGGGTTTTTGGACAACTGTGATGGGCAGTTTCCTTGGGGATTGCAGGAACTGTCCTGTGGTGTGACTCCAGAGACCCCATCCTGGAGGACATGTGCGTCATGATTTTGAGAGAGAAGTCTGCAAACACAAACTTAGGTTAGGGTTAGTGGCAAGGTGATCATAGTCCCAATCCATAGACCAGGAGGGCAGCAAGTCTGGAACTGTAAATCACGTAACTCAAAGGTGGTAGCACAGGTAATTGTATCTGGATTTAATTTCCAGAATGGCCTTTATTGCAGGTGTTGTCTCAAGGGTCCATGGGAGATTTCTCCTCTCACGGATCCTGGCGGTTCTCAATAGTTTGTTGGATTTCTCCGGGAAGGGATGAGTACTGTTTTCCAGCTTAGGCGTGCCCCAAAACAGGCATTCCAGAGATGAGCTCTGGGTCTAAGTGCTTGGAAAATCCCACCAAGGGTTAATATTTAGGCCTAGGGCCATACCAGGCCTGCAATGCGGGATCCTGGAGGTGCAACTGAGAGCGTTTGTCTGAAAGTATGGTCAAGCTGAGGGTCCCAATGCCTGCTTGTGCCCCGGAGGCCATCAGGATTGGGCGATGTCTACTCAGCCATGCAGCCAGTTCCCATTCCTAGGGTTGGAACACCCATCCAAAAGCCAGGATTCCTGCCATGGCGAAGGATGAATTCTCTATTGTGCTTCAGGTCCCCCCATTGGTAGGGATTCCAGCTAAGATCTAGGGGACAGATGCCTGAATACGAAGGATGGGTAGTAATGACAGCCCTGGCCATGGCCGGTCTCACATGGTTAATGTGGGCCCCACCCTCTGGGTTGCTGACACGAGGTAGGGGCTCAGGCTCTGTCAGACACAGCACTAGTGGCTAGGGCAAACTATAAATAGGGGTTCCCTCCTGGGATGAGTATATTGATCTTCATGTGCAGTTTATGGGCAGACTCACCAGGTCCTTCTATCTATGAAGAAGGCAGAATGTTGCGTTGTGGCTCCAGAATTCCCTATCAAGAGATATGGCAGACCAGTAGGGTGAGGATGAAATTGTAGTCTGAAGCTAAGCTTAAATTCGGGTTGTCCCTTCACTCTTGCCCAGGGCTCTGCTTTGGAATTCCTCTTTTGGTGGGACACCTCAGGTAACAAACCTTAAAGGAGTCCTCCCATCCCACAAATTCACGAAAAAGAATTGGGATCGGACCAGATCCACAGAGAGGAAGATTCGTCCATGGCCCAGGAGGCCTCCCCGACATTCCTTGGCCATCGCTGATACAGAATCCAGAGACAAAAGCCTGAGCAAGTGCCTCAGACTCGCTCTTTCTTCATATCCTGAAGAGTTCTTCTCCTGGTTTGTAGGTCGGGCTTGCCATACCTACGTTCCCAAACCTAAGATGAGTTTGTGTTTTTTGTTTTCTGTCCTCAAATTCCTGGGCCACATACCCTCCAGACTGAGCCCCTGGAGCCACACATTAGTACTGTGCCTACCCAATCCATGGGAATTCTGCCCATGCCATTGTCTCAAACCGTTCAAATTAGGAGAACCCTCCATAGTCCCTGAGGCCATCCCAATGGTGTAGGTTGTCCCGGACAAACAAGGGCCGTCTGACACCAGCTGAGCATCAACGTCCACTCATACCATAGATGGATGTCCCCAGGGAAGAAGATTGAACCAGGCAGGACCCTAGGACATAATGGGATCCATAGCTTTGGTTTACAGGCATGTCTCCTCAAAAGCCTGGATTCCAATACCAGCATAGGGCTTCTCCTGAGGCACCCATCAGAACAAATCTCGTCTCCACAAGGAAACTTGTGCATGGGAGCTATGTCAAAGGCTTAGGAGAATACTTCAGGGTGCCGGTGCCATCGCCCCATTCCAAGGCCCTCAGGGACACAAACAAATATTAGGACCCATCCTCCGGAAAGTCCATTTCAACTCAGCCACCCCGGTAACACCTGCTGAGCCATCAGATCTATACTGTCTTGTTGCTAGAAGAAAATTGGAATGCGAGGCGGGCTTCCCAGGCATTCTTCCTCGAATGGTGCTCTCGAGTCATTCCATATGTGATGTCCTGGAGCTGTCCAACAGGTCTCAATTGTCCCGCAGAAGGAATCTTTGAAGGGCCATCTCACAACTCCCAACGTGGGGAAACCTCCATGGACTAGAGATTCCACTCCCTTCATGAATGGGCCGTCATGTACAGAAACTCCAACCAGAGCCAATGTCTGATCCTCGCCCTGAATTCAGATGCATGAGATATTGGTTCAGATCTGCCGAGGTACCTGCCGTGCCCTCGACCTGAAACCCAAGTCTAGCTTGTGTTCTCAGACTTCCGTCCTCACACTCCTGGCCCAGAAGACCTCAAGTTTGGCAATTCCGAACCCACTGTGCAGCACTCTGCCTGCCCTCTAGAAAAAAAATATTGCCTCATGAGCTGCCCAGGCACATCATATGAGGATAAACCTACACGCCACTTGACTGTACGTAAATTATATACTCTAAGCTGTGCACTAATGCACGGTCTGACACACCTGAGCCCGGACCTCCTGACTAACACACAGACAGCTGACCACACACTGAGCACAACAGACCAGCCATGGCCCTCGGACATCATCTCTTCCATACCTCAGTTTTCAGGCTTCAGAACCTACCTTTTCTCCAATCACTGCCCAGGGGTGATGGTATGTAGAAATCAGAACTCCTCCTTACCCATGGCAAGAAACCTTGTGGTTGGCATGTTGTCCAACGTTCAGTGTAGGAGAAACCAGCATTCACCCTGAGGCCCAGCCCATTCTCAAGTGCGACGAGGGCATAAACACACCAAACTCTTTGGACGAGGCCAACCTTCTAAAGAGTAAGACTCATCCATTTCCCATGAAGTCACCCGGAAATTTCACGACCATGAGTCACACGATATCCAGAGATAAACTTGAGCAAGAGCCTCACACTCGCCCTTTTTTCATATCCCGAAGAGTTCTTCTCATGTTCTGTAGATCAGTCCTGCCATACCTATGACCCAAAACATAAGCCGAGGTTGTGTTTTCAGACAACTGTCCAAACAGCCCTGGCCTACACACCCCAAAGGCTCAGGCCCTTGGAGCCAAACCTGAGGACTGTACTTGCCCTCTCCAAGGGAATTGTGTGTACCCATTCCAATGGCCACAATCCTACTAATAGGATAAACCTCCAAAGTTCCTGAGGCCATCCCAATAGTGGTGGCTTCCCAGGATAAACAGGAGCAATCTGAGCACATCAGAGCACCTACCTGCACTCAGACCCATAGACTGATGTCCCCAGAGGAAAAAAGGAATGAACAGAACACTAGGCACTAATCGGATCCATTGCTATGGTTTCCAGGCATGTCTCCTCAGAGGCCTGGATTTCAATACCAGCATATGGCTGTTTCTTGACTCACCCATCAGAACAAATCTCATCTACATATGGGAAACTTGCACGGTGGAGCTGTGTCAAAGTCTCTGTTTAGAAGAACCCATCAGGGACCCAGTGCCACCGCTTCATTCCAAGGTCTCCATAGACACAAAAACATATTAGGACACATCCACAGGAGAGTCAATTTCAACTCAGCCTCCTCAGTTGCTCCCCCAGATCCAGCAGATCTAACCTTTATTGTAGCTAGAAGAAAATTGGAATGCCAGGTGTGGTACCTAGCCATCCATCCTCAGAACCATGCTTGGAATCCTTGGCCTGGCGCCAACTAACAGGTCTCAATTGTCCTGGAAAAGAATCTTTGTACTTTTGAGCTTCTCACAACTCCCATCGTGCGAAAACCCCCATGGCCTCGTGATTCCCCCCCTTCATGAAGGGGCCATCAGGGACAGAAAGTCCAACCTGAAGATCGTCTGATCCTCACCCTGACTTCAGATGCACGAGATCTCGATTCAGGTCTGTAGATTGTGCCTGCCATGTCCTCACCCATAAAAACTAAGCCTAGCTTGTGTTCTCAGACTTCAGTCCTCAGACTACTGGCCCACAAGCCCTCCAGTTTGGCAATCCAGAAGTACAATGCGGCACTCTGCCTGCTCCCTGGAAGAAGAACATTGCCCTCTGGGGCTACCCAGAAACCCCAAATGAGGATAAACCTGCACGCCATTTGGCTGTACACCAAATATATAGGCTGAAGTGGGCACAATTGCCCATTCTGACACAGCCTGAGCCTGGAACTCCTGGCCCCACCCAGACAGCAGGCCGCACACTGAGCACATCGGACCCGCCATGGCCTTAGGTCGTCATCTCTACCCAACCTCGGTTTTCAGGCTTCAGAACCTTGACCTTATCTCCAATCACTGCCCAGGTTTGAAAATGTTGCAGAAATCCGAACTCGTTCCCTTGGCATGAAACCTCGTGGTTGGCATGTTGTCCAACTTTCAGTGTAGTTGAAACCAGTGTGGCACATGAGACCCAGCCCATGCTTGAGGGCCACATTGGTCTCAAACACACATTGTGACCCTCAGCCTGAGCCCGGTCCTCAGGCAAGGCCGCTCAGTGGCTGCATGAAGAAACAGCATATTGGGCTTCCCATGCCCCTAGACCCTAATTTTTAACCATATATCGGGTTGTCCATTCACTCTTGCCCAGGGCTCTGCTTTGGAATTCCTCTTTTGGTGGGACACCTCAGGTAACAAACCTTAAAGGAGTCCTCCCATCCCACAGATTCACGAAAAAGAATTGGGATAGGGCCAAATCCACAGAGAGGAAGATTCGTCCATGGCCCATGAGGCCTCCCCGACATTCCACGGCCATCGCTGATACAAAATCCAGAGACAAAAGCCTAACCAAGCGCCTCAGACTCGCTCTTTCTTCATATCCTGAAGAGTTCTTCTCATGAATTGTAGTTCGGCCGTGCCATACCTACGTTCCCAAACCTAAGCTGAGTTTGTGTTTTTTGAGTTCTGTCCTCAAAGTCCTGGGCCACACACCCTCCAGGCTGGGCCCCTGGAACCACACATTAGGACTGTGCCTAACCAATCCATGGGAATTCTGCCCATTCCATTATCCAAAACCGTACAAATTAGGAGAAACCTCCAAATTCCCTGAGGCCATACCAATGGTGTAGGTTGTCCGGGACAAAAAAGGACCGTCTGACACCAGCTGAGCATCTACCCCCACTCATACCATAGATGGATGTCCCCAGAGAAGAAGATTGACCAGACAGGACCCCAGGCCATAATGGGATCCATAGCTTTGGTTTACAGGCATGTCTCCTCAAAAGCCTGGTTTCCAATACCAGCTGAGTGCTTCTCCTGAGGCACCCATCAGAACAAATCTCGTCTACACATGGGAAACTTGCATGTTGGAGCTCTCTCAAAGCCTCTGGTTAGAAGGACATTTCAGGTTCCCGGTGCCAGCGCCTCATTCCAAGGTCTCCATGGAGACACACCCACATTAGGACCTATCCACAGGAGAGTCCATTTCAACACAGCCCCCTAAGTTGCTCCCCCTGATCCAGCAGATCTAACCCGTCTTGTCGCTAGGAGATGATTGGAATGAGAGGCAGGCTTCCCAGACATCCATACTTAGAACCATTCTCAGAATTATGCTGTATGGGAAGTCCTGGAGCCAACCAACAGGTCTCAATAGTCCCGCAGAAGAATCTTTACTGTTTGGAGCATCTCACAACTCCCATCGTGGGCAAACCTCCATGGCCTCGTGATTTCGCCCCCTGTGCTTCATGAAGGGGCCATCAGGGATAGAAGCTCCAACCTGAGCGATCGTCTGATCCTCGCCCTAACTTCAGATGCAGGACATCTTGATTCAGCTCTGCAGAGTGTGTCTGCCGTGCCCTTGCCCAGAAACGTAAGTCTAATTTGTGTTCTCAACTTCCATTCTCACATTCCTGGCCCACAAGCCCTCCAGTTTGGCAATTCAAGAACTACAAGGCAGCACTCTGCCTGCTTTCCGGAAGAAAAACATTGCCCTCTGGGGCTACCCAGATTCCCCAAATGAGGATCAACCTGCATGCCACTTGACTGGACCCCAATTATACAGGCTGCCCTGGGCACTACTGCCCTTTCTGGCACAGCCTGAGACTGAACCTCCTGGCTCGCACCCACCCAGCTAGCCACACACTGAGCACATCAGACCCGCCATGGCCTTAGGTCATCATCTCTTTCCAACCTCGGTTTTCAGGCTTCAGAACCTAAACCTTATCTCCAGTCACCACCCAGGGTTGAACATGATGCAGGAATCAGAGCTCCTTCCCCATGGCAAGAAACCTTGTGGTTGGCATGTTGTCCAACGTAAAATGTAGTTGAAACCAGTGTGGGCCATGAGGCCCTGCAGATGCTTGAGGACCAAGTCGTTCACAAACATGCATTCTGACCCTCAACGTGAGCCCAGTTCTCAAGTAAGGCCTCTCAGTGGCTGGACCAAAAGACAGCATATTGGGCTTGTCATGCCCCTAGGCCCCAAATTTTAACCAGATTTCTGGTTGTCCAGTCTCCCCTCCCCAGGGCTCGGCTTTGGAATCCCTCTTTTGGTGGGACACCTGAGGTAACAAAACTGAAAGGACTCCTCCCATCCCACAGTTTGACCCAAAACAATTGGAATCGGGCCAAATCCTCAGAGCGGAAGACTCGTCCATGGCCCATGAGGCCTCCCGGACATTCCACGCCCATCGTTGACACAAAATCCAGAAACAAAAGCCTGAACAAGTGCCTCACAATCTCTCTTTCTTCATATCTGGAAGAATTCTCCTCACGGTCTGTAGATCGGGCCTGCCATACCTACGTCCGTAAACCTAAACTGAGTTTGTGTTTTAGACTTCTGTCTCCACAGTCCTGGTGCACACACCCTGCAGGCTGGGGCCCCTGGAGCCACATCAAAACTGTGCCTTCCCTCTCCACGGGAATTCTGCCCATTCCATTGTCCATAATCATAAAATTAGGAGAAACCTCCAAAGTCCCCAAGGCCTTCACAATAGTGTAGGCCGCCTGGGACAAACAAGGGCCATCTGACACCAGCTGAGCATCTAACTCCACTAATACCTTAGATGGATGTACACAGAGAAGAAGATTCAACCGGACAGGCCCCTAGGCTCTAAACGGAGCCATTGCTTTGGTTTCCAGTTATCTCTCTTCAGAGGCCTATATTCCAATAACAGTATATGGGGGTTTCCTGAGGCACCAATCAGAACAAATCTCGTCTCCACATGGGAAACTTGTCCTTTGGAGATGTCTCAAAACCTCCGGTTAGGAGAATCCTTCAGGGCCCATGCACCAACGCCCCATTCCAAGGTCTCCATGGACACAAACCCACATTAGCATCCATCCTCAGGAGAGTCCATTTCAACTCAGCCCCCTTGGTTGCTCTGACAGAGCCAGCACATCAAACCTGTTTATTTGCTAGGAGACAACTGCAATGTGAGGCGGGCTTCCCATGTATCCATCCTAAGATCCCTGCTCTGGTGTCATTCTGTATGGTATGTACTGGAGTGATACAAAAGGTCTCAATTGTTGATCAGAAGGAATCCTTGTTGTTTGGAGCATCTCACAACTCCCATTGTGGGTAAACCTCCATGGACTGGAGATGCTGTCCCCTTCATAAAGTGGCCAGAATGGACAGAAATTCAAACCTAAGCCTAGGTTTGAACCTCGCCCTGACTTCAGATTCATGATATCCCGATTCAGATCTGCAGAGGGTGCCTGCCGTGCCCTCGCCCAGAACCTACGCCTAACATGTGTTCTCAGACTTCCGTTCTCACACTCCCCGTCCACAAGGCATCCACTTTGGAAATTCCGGAGCCACAATGCAGCACTCTGCATTTTCCAGAAGAAAAACATTGCCCTTGGGGCTACCCAGAAATGCCAAATAAAGATCAACCTGCACGGCATTCAGTTGTACCCCAATTATACAATCTGCCCTGGGCACTAATGCCCTGTCTGACACAGCCCAAGCTTGGACCTCCCGACCAACACCCAGACAGCTGGCTCCACGCTGAGCATATCGGACCCGACATGGTCTTAGGTCGTCATCTCTTCCCAACCTCGGTTTTCAGACTTCACAACCTAGACCTTATCTCCAATCACTGCCCAGGGGTGAATGACATGCAGAAATAAGAATTAATACTTCCCCATGGCAAGAACTCATGTGGTTGACATGCTGACTATCATTCAGTGTAGGAGAAACAAGCATGCACCATGAGTCCCCACCCATGCTTGATTACCACGAGGGTATAAACACGCATTGTGACCCTCAGCATGAGTTCTGTCCTCAATGAAGGCCTCTCAGTGGCTGGACCATTAGAAGGCATATTGGGCTTGCCATGCCCCTAGGCCCGTATTTTTAGTTAGATTTCTTGTTGTCCAGGGCTCTGCTCTGGAATCCCTCTTTTGGTGGGACACCTTAGTTAACAAAACTGAATCCCACAGATTAACCCAAAACAATTGGGAACTGGCCAAATCCACAGAGAGAAAGACTCTTCCATGGCCCATGAGGACTCCTCGACATTCCACAGCCATCATTGACACAAAATCCAGGGGCAAAAGCCTGACAAGTGTCACACTTTCACCCTTTATTCATATCCCAAAATGTTCTCCTCATAGTCTGTAAATCGGACCTGCCATACCTACGTCCCAAAACCTAAGCTGAGTTTGTGTTTTCAGACATCTGTCCCCACAGTCCTTGCCCACACCCCCTCAAGGCTGGGCCCTTGGAGCCACACATCAGGTCTGTGCCTGCCCACTCCACAGGAATTCTGCCCATGCCATTGTCCATAATCATACAATTTAGGAGAAACCTCCAAAGTCCCCGAGGCCATCCCTATAGTGTAGGCCGCCCGGACAAACAGGAGCGGTCTGACACCAGCTGAGCAACTACCTCCATTTCATAAAATAGACAGATGTCGACAGAGAAGAAGATTGAACCAGAGAGGCTCCTAGGACCTAATTGGATGCATTGCTGTGGTTTCTATGTATCTCTCCTCAGAGGCCTGGTTCTAATACCAGCATATGTGGGTTTCCTGAGGCACCAATTAGAACAAATCTTGTCTCCACATGGAAAACTTGCTCTTTCGAGTTGTTTCAAAATCTCCGGTTAGAATCCTTTAGAGCCCTGGGGCCACCACCCCATTCCAACGTCCTCATGGACACAAACACATATTAAGACCCATCTTCAGGAGAGTCCATTTCAACTCAGCTCCCACGATTGCTCCTGCATAGCCATCAGATCGTACCTGTCTTGTGGCAGGGAGACAATTGGTGTAAGAGGCAGTCTGCTCAGGCATCCATCCTTAGAACCCGGCTCTCGAGTCATTCCATATGGGATGTCCTGGAGCCATCCAACAGTTCTCAATTTTCCCGCAGAAGGAATCCTTGCAGTTTGGAGCATCCCACAACTCCCAACGTGGGAAAACCTCCATGGCCTCGAGATTCCACCCCTTTGATGAAGGGGCCATCATGGACAGAAACTCCATCCTGCGCCTAAGTCTGATCCTCGTCCTGACTTCAGATGAATGAGATTTTGATTCGGATCTGCAGAGGGTGCCTGCCATGCCCTCGCCCTGAAACTTAAGTCTAGCTTATGATCTCAGACTTACGTCCTCACACTCCTGGTCCCGACGTCCTTAAGTTTGGCAATTCTGGACCCACAATGCTGCACTCTGCCTGCCCCAGTGAGCTTCCCTGACACAATAAATGAGGATGAACCTACATGGAACTCAACTGTACCCAAATTATACAGTCTAACCTGGGCACTAATGCACTGTCTGACACAGCCTGAATCCATACCTCCTGAACAACACCCAGAAAGCTGACCGCACACTGAGTACATCGGACCCTCCTTGACCTTAGGTTATCATCTCATCCCAACCTCTATTTTCTGGATTCAGAACTTAGATCTTATCTCCAGTCACTGCCCAGGGGTGAACATGATGCAGAAATCAGAATTCCTCCTTCCCCATGGAAAGAAACCTTGTGGTTCGTATGTTGTCCAAAGTTCAGTGTAGGAGAATCAAGCATGGCCCATGAGTCCCCGCCCATGCTTGATGCCTACATTGGGCACAAACATGCATTGTGACCCTCAGTGTGAGCACTCTACTCAAGTAAGACCTCTCAGTGGCTGGACCAAGGTACCCCATATGGGGATTGCCATGCCCTTAGGCCCCCAATCTTATACAGAGTTCGGGTTGTCCAGTCGCCCCTTCCCAGGGTTCTGCTCTGGAATCCCTCTTTAGTGGCACACCTGAGGTAAAAAAAAAAAAAAAAAAAAAAAACAGAATGGACTCCTCCCATCCCACGGAATGACCCCAAAATAATGGGATCATCCAAATCCCCATAGAGGAACTCTCACCCATGGTCCATGAGGACGCCCCTACATTCCACGGCCATCAGTGACACAAAATCCAGAGTCAAAAGCCTGAGCAAGTGCCTCACACTCACTCTTTGTTCATATCCTGAAGAGTTCTGCTCAAGGTCTGTAGATCGTGCCTCCCATACCTATGTCCCCAAACCTAAGATGAGTTTCTGTTTTCAGACTTCTGTCCCCACAGCTCTGACCCACACACCCTCCATGCTTGAGCCCCTAGAGCCACACCTCAGGATTGTGCCTTCCCTCCCCAAAGGAATTCTGCCCATTTCATTGGCCACAAACTTGAAAATTAGGAGAAACCTCCAAAGTCAAAGTGGCCATCCCAATAGTGTAGACTGCCCAGGACAAATAGGGGCAATCTGACACCAGCTGAGGAACTACCTCCACTCAATCCCATAGACAGATGAACCGAGAGAAGAAGATTAAACCAGACAGGCCCCAGGCCCTAATCAGATCCATTGCCTTGGTTTCCAGGCATCTCTCCTCAGAGTTCTGGTTTCCAATACCAGCATATTGGGGGTTACTGAAGCACCAATGAGAACAAATCTTGTTTCCCCATGGGAAAAATGCTTCTTGGAGCTGTGTCAAAACCTCTGGTTAGGAGCATCCTTCAGAGCCCTGGTGCCACTGCCCCATTCCAAGGTCTCCATGGACACAATCCCACATTAGGACCGATCCTCAGGAGAATGCATTTCAACTCAGCCCCCTCGGCTGCTACATCATAGGCAGCAATCAAACGTGCCGTTTCGCTAGGAGACAATTGGAATGCAATGCCGGATGCCCAGGCATCCATCCTTACAACCCTGCTCTGCAATTGTTCCATATGGGATGCCCTGGAGCCATCCAACAGGTTTCAACTGACCCGCAGAAAATCCTTGTGGTTTGGAGCATCTCACTACTGCCATCATGGGAAAACACCAATGGCGGTGTGATGACCCCCCTTCATGAAGGGGCCATCATGGACAGAAACTCCAACCTGAGCCAACATATGAACCTCGCCCTGACCTCAGATGCATGAAATCTCAATTCAGCTCTGCAGAGTGTGCCTGCCATGTCCTCGCCCTGAAACCAAAGCAAAGCTTCAGTTCTCAGACTTACATCCTTGCATTCCTGGCCCCAAGGACTCCAGTTTGGCAGTTCCGGAGCCAGAATGCAGCACTCTGCCTGCCCTCCAGAAGAAAGACTTTGCCCTATGGGGCTACGGAGAAACCCCAAATAATTATCTTCTGCATGCCACTCAACTGTACCCCAATTATACAGCGTATCTGGGCACGAATGACCTGTCTGGCACAGCCTGAGTGCAGACCTCCTGAACGACACCTAGAAAGCTGGCCCCAAACTGAACACATTGGACCTGCCATGGCCTTAGGTCGTCATCTCTTCCAAACCTCGGTTTTCAGGCTTCAGAACCTAGACCTTATCTCCAATTAGTGCCCAGAGGTGAACGTGATGCAGAAATCAAAACTCCTCCTTCCCCATGGCAAGAAACCCTGAGGTTGGCATGTCCAAGGTTCAGTGTAGGAGAAACCTGCAAGCTCATTGAAGTCCCGCCCAATATTGAGGACCACCTTGGGCACAAACACACATTGTGACCCTCAGCATGAGTCCACTATTCAAGTAACGTCTCTCAGTGGCTGGACCAAGAATCTGCATATGGGCTTGCCATGCCCATAGGACCCCAGGCCTAACCAGAGGGTGGGTATTCCAGTTGTCTGTACCCAGTGCTCTGCTCTAGAATCCCTCTATTGTGGGAACACATGAGGCAGAAAACAGGACTCCTCCCTTCCCACAAAATGACCCCAATCTCTTGGGAGCCGGACAAATCACCAGAGAGGGAGACTTCCATGGCCCATGAGACCATGCTTACATTAAATGACCATCATGAATACAACATCCAGAGACATAAGCTTGAACGACCGCCTCTCACTCGCCTTACTTTCTAATCACAATGAGCTCCCCTCACGGACTGTAGATCACTCCTGCCATAACCTCAGCCCCAAACCTCAGCCGAGTTTGTGTTTTTGGATGTCTGTCCCCACAGCCCTGGCCCACACAGCCGCCAGGCTGGGGCCTCTGGAGCCACACCACAGGACTGTCCTGCTCTCTCCAAGGAGACTATGCCCATTCCATTGCCCATAACCCCACAGAATAGGAGAAACCTCAAGGCCCCCGAGGACATCCCACTACTATAAGCCTCTCTGGACAAAGGCATCCTGACACTAGCTGAGCAACTACCTCCATGCAGAAACACAGACAGATGTCGGCAGAGACAGTAGATTGAACCAGACAGGCCCCTGGGCCCTAATCTGAACTCTTGCTTTGGTTTCCAGGTGTCACTCCTCAGAGGCCTGGATTTGAAGACCAGCATCTGGGGCTTTCCTGAGACACCAAACAGAACAACTATCGTCTCCACATGGGAAGCTTCATTGTTGGAGCTGTGTCAAACCCTTCGGTTTGGAGAAACCTGCAGAGTCCCTGAGCCCCCGCCACATTCCAAGGTCTCCATGGCCACCAACCCACAGTATGACTCATCCTCAGGAGAGTCCATTTCAACTCAGCCCTCTGAGAAACCCGCCCAAGAGCCTGCAGATTGAGCCTGCCTTGCCCCAAGCAGCCAGTGGGAATGTGAGGTGGCATTTGCAGACATTCATGCTTAGACCCCTTCTCTCGAGTCTTTCTGTAGGGGTCATCCTAGAACCATCTCATAGTACTCGACTGTCCTACAGAGGAAACCTTGATGTTTGGGGCAGCTCATAACTCCCAGCGTTGGGAAACCTCCCTGGCCTCATGACGCCCCCACCCCCTTCAGGAAGGGGCCATAATGGACACAAACTCCAACCTGAGGCAACGTCTGATACTCGCCCTGACCTCAGATGCAGGAGATCTTGATTCAGTCTCTGCAGAGTGGGCCTGCCATGCCCTCGGCCCCAAACCTAATGCTAGCTTGTGTTTTCAGACTTCCCTCTTCACACTCCTGGCAAACAAGCCCTCCAGACTGGGAATTCCAGAACCACAACACAGTTTTCTGCCTGCCCACCAGAAGAAAAACGTTGCCCTATGGGGCTCTCCAGAAACCACAAATGAGAACCAACCTGCTCTGGCCTCGACCGCACCCTAACTGGAAAGGCTACCCTGGTCAGTAATGCTCTGTCTGACACAGCCTGACGTCCCGACAGACAAGGAAACAGCTGGCTGCACACTAAGCACATCAGACAGGCCATGGCCTTATGCCGTCATCTCTTCCCAAGCTGGGTTTTCAGACATCTGACCCTAGATATTATATCAAATCCTGGCAAACGAGGGTAACTGAAGCACAAATCAGATCTTCTCCTTCCCCATGGCTGGAAAACTTGCTGTTGGCATGGAGTCATACCTTCAGTGTAGGAGAAACCTTCATGGCCCCTGAGGCCAAGCCTAAACTTGAGTGCCTCCTTGGGTACAAACTCGCATTGGGACTATCAGCATGGGCCCCATGTCGAAGTAAGGTCTCTCAGGGCCTCGACCAAGAGCCCGCATATGGGGCTTGCCAAGCCCCTATGATCCCAATCTTCACAAGAGCTCGAGTATTCCATTTGCACGAACCCAGGACTGTGATCTGGAGTCCCTCTCCTGGAAGAACACCTGAGCCAGACAGCAGGACTCCACCCTTCCCACAAAATGTACCCAAAATCTTAAGAGCTGGACCAACTCCTCAGAGAGGGAGACTCTTCCATAGCCCCTGAGGTCACCCCTACATTCCACGGCTATGGGAGACAAAACATCCAAAGACAAAATCTTGCGTGACTGCCTCCCATTTGCCCTTCTTTCATAAGCTGAGGATCTCCTCTCACGGTCTGTGGGTCCATCCTGCAATGCTCTCGGCTCCACACCCAAGCCGAGTTTGTGTTTTCAGACTTCTGTGCCCACAGCCCGGACCCACACACCCTCCAGGCTAGGGCCTATGGAGACACACTGAAGGACTGTGCCAGTCCTCTCCAAGAAAACTGTACCCAATCCATTGGCCACAACCCTAGAGATTAGGAGAATCCAATAAGGTCTCCAAGGCCATGCCTCGGCCATGGACTAAGAGGGGCACTCTGACACCAGCTGAGCAACTATCTCCACTTAGATACTCAGACAGTGTCCCCAGAGACAGAAGATTGAAACGGACAGGCATCTAGGCTCTAATCTGAACCCTAGCTTTGGTTTCCAGGTGTCTCTACTCAGAGAACTGGTTTGAAGACCAGTATCTGGGGCTTTTCTGAGGCACCAAAGAGAACCTGTCTCATCTCCACATAGGGATCTCTTTTTAATTGGAGCAATATTACACCCTTCGGTTAGGCTAATACTTCATGGCCCCTGAGCTGCCAACATATTCCAAGGTCTCCATGCACACAAACCCACATTATGACCCATCCGCAGGAGAGTCCATTTCAATTCAGCCCCCTAGTTAGCTCGCCCCAGAGCCAGTAGTTCAAACATGTCTTGTCACAAAGAGCCAATGGGAATGTGAGGTATGCTGTACAGGCATCCATCCTTCGAATCCTGCTCTCCAGTCTTTCCGTATGGGACATCCTGGAGCCATTCAACAGGACTCGACTGTCCAGCAGATGGAAAGCTTTTGGTATGGGTCAACGCACAAACTAGAGTTTGTGCTGGTGTCTAAGGTGCTGTGCAGGATTCTCCAATCTTGAGGGTTTGGCACAGGTCGAAGGGCATGGTTTCCTACTGGGGACAGGAGATATTCTATTGTGTGGCTCAGGGACCACATGTTGTATCCTAAGTTGGTATTTCAGAACAGGACCCTGAGGACAGATGCCTGAAAACCTAATCTAGTGTTCCAATGACGTCCTAGGAGCATGTCAGGTACAATCTTCTGACCCAGGAACATTGAAATGGCTGTCTGCTTGGATGTAGGTGATCAGGGCGTTTCAGACTGGCATTTGTGTCCAGTGCTGCCGACAATATTGGGTCGGGCTCAGGGCTCTTGCGTGTTTCTCCTAAACTGGAAGGTTTGGGCAGGTTTGACGGGCACAGTTTCCTTGGGGATGGCAGGCCCAGTCATGTGTTGTGGATCCAGAGACCCTGTCCTGGAGGGCATATGAGCCATGGTTTTGGGAGAGAAGTCTGCAAACACAAATGTGGGTTATGGTTAGTGGAAAGGTGATCACAGGCCCAATGAGTAGACCTGGAGTGCAGCTTGTCAGGAGTAATTAGGGTGACTGGAAGGCAGTAGCACAGGCTTTTCTCTCTATATTGTGTGTCCAGGATGGCCTTGGAATGCAGGTATAGGCTCATGGGTCCATGGGAAACTTTTCCTCTCTATGGATCTGTGCAGCTCATAGTTTGGTGGCTTTTTTGGGGAAGGGAAGGTGTTGTTTTCCATCTTATGGGTGCCCCAAAACAGGGATTCCAGATACAGGCTCTTTTTCTGGGCATCTGGGACTTCCCACCAAGGGTTAGGATTTGCACCTTGGGGTGTATGAGGCCTGCAATGCGGGATCATGATGGTGCAACTGAGAGGGATTGTTTGAAAGCTTGCTCAGGCTGAGTCTCACAATGCCTGTTTGCTCCCATGGCGGCCCTCAGGAGTGGGAGTGGTCTCATTGGTCATATATCTGGCTCCCTCTTAGAGAGTTGGACACCCAACCCAACAGCCAAATGTCCTGCCATGAGGAAGGATGAGTTCTCTTCCGTCAGGTTCCTCTGTGCTTCAGGTTGCCCCATTGGCAGGGTTTCCAGCAAGGTCTCGAGATAGGTGCCTGAATACCAAGGATGGGTGGAGATGACGTACTTGGGCCATAGCAATCCCAAATGCTAGATATGAGGCCTAAAACTCGGTCGGGGCTCAGGCTCTGTCAGACACAGCGCTAGTGGCCATGGCAGCCTTTATATCAGAGTAGATTCGAGGGCGGAGCAGATTGATCCTCAGGTGGAGTTTCTTGGGAAGATTCCCAGGCATTTGTTCATTCAATAGGGAAGGCAGAATGCTGTGTTGTGGCTCCAGGTTTCCCAATCACGAGAGCTTGGGAACCAGTCAGTTTTGGGTGGAATTGTAAACAAAAGCTATGGTTCAATTCAGTGCCAAGCAGAAGGCAGTTCCAATTTGTAGCAGTTTACTCGAGACATCCAGCACTGGAATAAGGGTGGATGTCAGATGCTTGCTCACACTAGAGTTTTTGTCTATGATGACCGACAAGTGGAGGGGTGGTATAAAGAGGCCATGGAGGAGTTCACATGCTGAGGCCTGTGAACTGCTGCAAAAAGTAACATTTCTTTGTACAGTGTAGGTGAAGTCTGGTTTGTTTACTCTAGGTTTCCCCATGTGGAAAGTTTGTGAAGAAGAGCTCTCCGGCATGGATGCCAGGAAAGCACACCTCCATTGACAATTGCAGCTGAGGAACATGGCAGATTCGTTCTGGTGGCTCTGGGACAAAGTGCCAAGGCCTTGAGTTGACATGGGATCTCTTGCAGATGGGTCACAATGCTTGTTTGTTACCAGGGAGAACTTAGAATGTGCTGGTTGCTAAGGTGCCATGCAGGATTCTCCTACCCTGAGGGTTTGGCACAGGTCGAAGAGCATGGTATTCTTCTGGGGACAGGGGATGTTCTGTCGTGTGGCTCAGAGACCACATGATGTGTCATAGATTGGTATTTCAGAACAGGCCCCTGAGGACAGATGCCTAAAAACCTAATGGGGTTCCATTGAGAGCCTAGGGGCATTTTAGGTTCAATCGTCTATCTCACGATCATTGACTTGGCTATTTCCCTGGATGTAGATGATAAGGGTGTTTCAGACTGCGCATTTCCATCCCGAGTGGCCGGCAATATTGGTGTGGGCTCAGGGGCCACACAGGTTTCTCCTAATCTGGAAGGTTTGGGCAAATCTGATATGCACAGTGTCCTTGGGGTTGGCAGCCAGAGTTCTGTGGTGTGGCTCCAGAGATCACATTCTGGTGGGCATGTGAGCCATGGTTTTGGGAGAGAAGTCTGCAAACACAAATACAAATTAGGGTGAGTGGCGAGGTGATCACAGGCCCAATGCGTAGACCTGGAGGGACGCTCGTCATGAACTATAATTAGGGAGGCTGGAAGGCAGTAGCACAGGCTTTTCTCTCTGGATTGTGTGTCCAGGATGGCCTTGGAATGCAGGTGTGGTCTCATGGGTCCATGGGAGTCTTTTCCTCTCTATGGATCCTGGTGGCTCTCCATAGTTTGGTGGCTTTTTCGGGGAAGGGGAGAGTGATGTTTTCCACCTTATGGGTGCCCCAAAACAGGGATTTGCTCACACTGGAGTTTGTGTCTATGATGACTGACAAATGGAGGGGTGCCGTCAAGAAGACATGGAGGGATTTTCACGTTGAGACTCATGAGCTGCTCCAAATAGCAAGGTTTCGTTCTACTGGACAGGTGGAGTGTGGTTTATTTGCTCCAGGGTCCCCCATGTGGAAAGTTTGGGTAGCAGAGCTCTACCGCATGGATGCCTGGAATGTTCAACTTCATTGACCATTGCAACTGAAGAACATGGCAGCTTTATTCTGGTGTCTCTGTAGCAAAGTACCAAGTCCTTGATTTGACATGGAATCTCTTGCAGATGGGCCACACAGCTGGTTTGTTACCAGGTAGATCTTAGAATGTGCTGGTGGTTTAGTAGTTGTGCAGGAATCTACTACTCTGGGATTTTGCACAGATTGTAGGGCACGGTTTCCTTCTGGGGACAGGAGATGTTCTGTTGTGTGGCCCAGCCACCACATGTTGTATCATAAGTTCGCATTCTAGAACAGGCCTCTGAGGACACATGTCTGAAAACCGAATCAATGGTTCCAATGACGTCCTAGGGGCATGTTAGGTTCATTATTCTGACTCAGGACCATTGACTTGGCTGTGTTCCTGGATGTAGGAGATCAGGGTATTTCAGACTGTGCATTTGTGTTCAGAGCGGCCGCCGAAATTGGGGTAGGCCCAGAGGCCTTGTAGGTTTCTCCTAATCTAGACAGTTTGGGCAACTGTGATGGGAACAGTTTCCTTGTGGATGGCAGGGACAGTCCTGCAGTGTGGATCCAGAGACCCCATCCTGGAGGGCATGTGTGCCATGGTTTTGGTAGATAAGTCTGCAAACACAAATTCGAATTAGGGTGAGTGGCGAGGTGATCACAGGCCCAATGCATATACCTTGAGAGCAGCTCATCTGGAACTGTAATTAGGGTGAATGGAAGGCAGTAGCACATGCTTTTCTCTCCGGATTGTGTGTCCAGGATGGCCTCGGAATGCAGGTGTGTTCTCATGGGTCCATGGGAGACATTGCCTCTCTATGGATCCTGGTGGCTCCTCATAATTTGGTGACATTTTTGGGGAAGGGATGAGTGCTGTTTTCCATCTGAAGGGTGCAGCAAAACAAAAATTCCAGAGATGGTCTCTGGGTCTGGGCACCTCGAAAATCCCACCAAGTTTTATGATTTGAACCTACAGGCATACCAGGCCTGAAATGAGGGATCATTGTGGTGAATCTGAGAGGGATTTTTTGAAAGCATGCTCAGGGTGAGGGTCACAATGCCTGTTTGTGCCAAGGGTAGTCCTCAGGAGTGTGTGTGGTGTCATTGATGTTGTAACTGGCTCCCCCTTTGAGGGTAGAACACCCATCCCAAAAGCCAGGTTTATTGCCATGGGGAAAGAAGAGTTCTCTATTGTGCTTCAAGTTCCCTAATTGGCAGGGATCCCTGCCAAGGTCTGGGGACAGGTGCCTGAATATCAAGGATGGGTAGAGATGACATACTTGGGCCATGGCAATCCCAAATGCTAGATATGGGGCCTGCTCTTTAGTGGCTGAAACTCAGTCGAGCTCAGGCTCTGTCAGACACGGCACTAGTGGCCATGGCAGCCTATAAATCGGTGTTGACTCGAGGGCCGACCTGATTGATCCTCATGTGGGTTTTCAGGGCAGACTCACCAGGCATTTCTTCATTCGATGGGGAAGGCAGAATGCTGCATTGTGGCCCCAGATTTCCCTATCAAGAGGGCTTAGGGACTAGTCAGGTGAGGATGGAATTGTAAACACAAGCTATGGTTCAATTCAGTGCCAAGTGGAAGGCAGTTCCAATGTGCAGTGGTTTATTCAAGACATCCAGCACCGGGATAAGGGTGCATGTCAGATGTTTGCTTAGACTGGAGTTTGTGTCTATGATGACCGACCAATGGAGTGGTGGCATCAAGAGGCCATGGAGCAGTTTACACGCTGAGGCCTGTGAGTTGATCCAAACATAAGGTTTCCTTCTACTGGACAGGGGAGGTCTGGTTTGTTTACACCAGGTTCCCCCATGTGCAAAGTTTGGGTAGCATAGTACTCGCACGTGGATACTGGAAAGCACACCTACATTGACCATTGCACCTAAGGAACATGGCAGGTTCTTTCTGGTTGCTCTAGGGCAAAGTACCAAGGCCTGGATTCTAATGAAGTTGGGTCACAATGCAGTTTTGTTACCACGGAAATCTTACTATGTGCTGGTGGCTAAGGGGCCATGTATGATTAGTCTATCCTGATGGTTTGACACCGGTCGAAGAACACGGTTTTTTTCTGGGTATCGGAGATGTTCTGTTGTGGGGCTCACGGACCAAATGTTGTATCATAAGTTGGAATTCCAGAACAGGCCTCTGAGGACAGATGCCTAAAAACTTCATCTAGGGTTCCAATGAAGTCCAAGGGGAATTTCAGGTTCAATCATCAGACTCAGGACCATTGACTTCGGTGTCTGCCTATATGTAGGCAATCAGGGTGTTTCTGACTGTGCCTTTGTGTACAGAGTGGCCTCCAATATTGGGGTGGGCTCTGGGGCCTTGCAGGTTTCTCCTAATCTTAAAGGTTTAGGCAAATTTGTGGGCACGGTTTCCTTGGGGTTGGCAGGCACAGTCCTGTGGTGTGGCTCCAGAGACTCCATCGTGGAGGGCATGTAAGCCATGGTTTTGGGAGAGAAGTCTGCAATCACAAACTCGGATTAGGTTGAGTTGCGAGGTGATCGTAGGCCCAATGCATAGACCTGGAGGGCAGATCGTCAGGAACTGTAAATCACGTACCTCGAAGGCACTAGCACTGGCTTTTGTATCTGGATTGTGTGTCCATGATAGCCTTGGAATGCAGGTGTGTTCTAATGTTTCCATGAGAGTATTTTCCTCTCTACGGATCCTGGAAGCTCCCAATAGTATGGTGGCTTTCTCGTTTGAATGGAAGAGTGCTGTTTTCAATCTTAGATGTTCCCCAAAAAGGGATTCCAGAGAAGGGCTGTGAGTCTGGGTGCTTGGAAAATCCCACCAGGATTAGGATTTGGGCCTAGGGGAGTACCAGGCCTACAATGTGTGACTTGGAGGTACAACTGAGAGCGTTTGTTTGAAAGCATGCTAGTCTGAGTGTCACAATGCCTGATGTGATTAGGGCAGCCCTTATGAGTGGGAGTTGTCTCCTTGGCCATGCAGCTGGCTACCACTTTAATGTAGGACACCCATCCCAACTACCAGGATTCCTGCCATGGAAAAGGAAGAATTCTCTATTGTGCCTCAGGTTCCCCCATTAGCAGGTATTCTAGCAAATGTCTGGGGACAGATGCCTGAATACCAAGGATGGGTAGAGATGAGGGACCTGAGACATGGCCAGTCTCACATGCCTGACTCTCTGAGTAGCTGACATGAATTGAGCACTCAGGCTCTGTCAGAAACAGAACTAGTGGTCAGGGCTGAGTATGAATCAGGGATCCCTCAAGGGCTGAGCAGATTGATCCTCATGCAGAGTTTCTGGGCAGAATCACCATGCCCTTCTTCTTTCTAAGGAGAAGGCAAAAAGCTGCGTTGTGGCCCCAGAATTCCCTATCAAGCGGGCTTGGGGACCAGTAGGGTGAGGATGGAATTGTAAACTCAAGCTAAGGTTCAATTCAGTGCCAAGCAAAAGGCAGTTCCATTGTGCAGTGTCTGATTCCAGATATCCAGCACCTGAGTAAAGGTGAAAGTCAGACATTTCCTCATGCTGGAGTTTATGTCTATGATGACCGATGAATGGAGGGGTGGCGTCAAGAGGCCATGGAGGATTTCACATGCTGGGGCTTGTGAGATGCTTCAAACAGCAAAGTTTCCTTCTACCACACAGGGGGAGTCTGGTTTATTTGCTCCAGGGTCCCCCATGTGGAAAGTTTGGGTAGCAGAGCACTCCCACGTGGATGCCTGAAAAGCACACCTCCATTAAAATTGCAGCTGAGAAACATGGCCAATTCGTTCTGGTGGCTCTTGGGCGAATTACCAAGGCCTGGAGTTGACATGAAGTCTCATGAAGATGGGTCATAATGCAGGTTTGTTACCATGGAGACCTTACAGTGTGCTGGTGGCTAAGGGACCATGTAGGATTCATCTACCCTGAGGGTTTGACACTGGTCAAAGGGCACGGTTTCCTTCTCGGACCAGAGATGTTCTGATGTGGGGCTAACGGACCAAATGTATCATAATTTGGTATTGCAGAACAGGCCTCTGAGGATAGATGCCTGAAAATTTAATCTAGGGTTCCAATAAAATCCTAACGGAATGTCAGGTTCAATCCTCTGACTCAGTATCATTGACTTCAAAGTCTGCCTAGATGTAGGTGATCAGGGTGTTCCAGACTGTGCATTTGTGTACAGAGTGGCAACCAGTATTGGGGTGGGCTCAGGGGCCTTGCAGGTTTCTCCTAATCTGGAAAGATAGGGCAATTTGATGGGCACAGTTTCCTTGGCAATGGTGGGCACAGTCCTGTGGTGTGGCTCCAGAGACCCCATGCTGGAGGGCATGAGAGCCATGGTTTTGGGAGGGAAGTCTGCAAACACAAATGCGGGTTAGGTTTAGTGGCGAAGTGATTGTAGGCCCAATGCATACTCCTGGAGGGAAGCTCCGTGTGAAATGTAAATCGCATGCCTCAAAGGAGGTAGCACAGGCTTTTTTATCTGGATTGTGTATCCACCATGGACTAAGAATGCAGGTGTGGTCTCAGGTGTCCATGGGTGATATTTCCTCTCAAGTATCCTGGCGGCTCCTTATAATGTGGTGGCTTTCTCAGAGAGGAAAGAGTTCTGTTTTCCATATTAAGGGTGTCCCATAACAGGGATTGCAGAGAAGTGCTCTGGCTCTGGGCACCTGGAAATACCCACCAAGGGTTATGATTTGGGCATAGGGGCTTACCAGGCCTCCAATGCAAGTCCTGGAGATACAACTGAGAGCGTTTGTTTGAAAGCATGCTCAGGCTGAGGGTCACTATGCAAGCTTTTGCATAGGGTGGCCCTCAGGAATGGGGGTAGTCTCAATGGCCATTCAGTAGGCTAACACTCTGAGTGTTGGACACCCTTCCGAACTTACAGGAATCCTGCCATGGGGAATGAGGATTTCTCTATTGTGATTCAGGTTCCCTCATTGGTAGGGATTCCAGGAAAGGTCTGGGGACACATGCCTGAATACCAAGGATGGGTAAAGATGACGGCTCTGTTCCGTGGCCAGTCTAACATGCGGGATATGGGCCCCGCCTTCTAGGTGGCTGACACGAGGTCGGGGCTTAGGCTCTGTCAGACACAACACTAGGGGCCAGGGCTGTCTATAATTCAGGGTTCCCTCAAGGGACAATTAGATTGATCATAATGTGGAGTTTCTGGGCAGACTCACCAGGCCCTTCTTCTTTCTATTGGGAAGGCAGAATGCTGTGTTGTGGCTGCAGAATTCCCTATCATGAGGGCTTGTGGACCAGTAGGGTGAGGATGGAATTGTAAACCCAAGCTATGAATAAATTCAGTGACAAGCAAATGGCATTTCCAGTGTGCAGCGGCTGATTCGAATATCCAGCACCTGAGTAAGCACAGACGTCAGATGTTTGCTCAAGCTGGAGTTTGTGTCTATAATGACCGACAAATGGAGAGGAGTTGAAAAGAGGTCATAGAGGATTTCCCACACTTGAGCTTGTGAGATGCTCCAAACAGCCAGGTTTCCTTCTACAGGACAGGGCAGTCAGATTTGTTTGCTCGAGAGTCCCCCATGTGGAAAGTTTGGGTAGCAGAGCACTCCCACATGGATGCCTGGAAAGCACACTTCCACTGAACATTGCAGCTGAGGAACATGACAGGTTCTTTCTGAAGGCTCTGGGGTGAAGTACCAAGGCCTGTAGTTGACATGGAATCTCATGAAGATGGCTCACAATGCTGGCTTGTTACCAGTGAGATCTTAGAATCTGCTGGTGGCTACAGGCCAAGTAGGATTCATCTACCCAGAGGGTTTGACACAGTTCCAAGAGCACGGCTTCCATCTAGAGAAAGGAGATGTTCTGTTGTGGGGATCAGGGACCATATGTTGTATCTTAAGTTGGTACTCCAGAACAGGTCTCTGATTACAGATGCCTGAAAACCTAATCAGGGGTTACAATGAGGTCATAGGAGCATGTCAGGTTCAATCTTCTGACTGAGAAACACTGACTTGGGTATCTGCCTGGATTCAGGTGATCAGCGTATTTCAGACTGCACATTTGTGTCCAGAGGGGCCTCCAGTAATGGGGTGGGCTCAGGGGCCTTGCAGGTTTCTCCTTATCTCGAAGTTTTAGGCAAATGTGACGGACACATTTTCCTTGGGGATGGCAGGCACAGTCCTTTGGTGTGGCTCCAGAGACCCCATCCTGGAGGAAATATGAGCCATGGTTTCGGGATAGAAGTCTGTAATCACAAACTCGGGTTAAGGTTAGCGGTGAGGTGATCGCAGGCCCAATGCATAGACCTGGAGGGCAGCTCGTCTGGAACTATAAATTAGTTGCCTTGAAGGTGGTAGCACAGGCTTGTGTATCTGGCTTTTGTGTCCAGGATGGCCTCGGAATACAGGTGTGGTCTCATGGATCCATGGGAGATTTTTCCTCTGAAGGATCCTAGCGGCTCCCTATACTATGGTGGCATTCTTGGCGAAGGGGAGAGTGCTATTTTCCATCTTATGGGTGTCCCAAAACAGGGATTCCAGAGACAGGCTGTGTTTCTTGGCCCCTGAAAAATCCCACCAGGTGTTAGGATTTGTGCTTAGGGGAATATCAGGCCTGCAAATTTGGATTCTGGAATGCAACTGAGAGTGTTTGTTTGAAAGCATGCTCATGTTGGGGGTCACAATGCCTGCTTGTGTCCAGGGCGGCCCTCATGAGTGGGCGGGTTATCATTGGCCATTCAGCTGGCTACCACTCTGAGGTCTGGAAACCCATCCCAAGAGCCATCATTCCTGCCATGGGGAAGGAGGATTTCCCTCTTGTGCTTCTGGTTCCCCCATTGGCAGGGATTTCAGCAAATGTCTGGGGACAGATGCCTGAATCAAGAATGGGTAGAGATGACAGCCCTGGGACATGGCTGGTCTCACATTCTGGAGTTGGAGCCCAGTCTCTGGGTCCTGACACGAGGTCAGAGACAAGGTTATGTCAGACTCAGCGCTAGTGGCCAGGTAAACCTATAAATGGGGTTCACTCGAGGGTCGAGTAGATTTATCCTCATGTAGGGTTTCTGGGCAGTCTCTCCAGGCTGTTTTTTCTTGCTATGGGGAAGGCAGAATGCTGTGTTGTGGCTTCAGAATTCCCTATCAAGAGAGCTTACTGAACACCAGGGTGAGGATGGAATTGCAAACCCAAGCTACTTTTTTTTTTTTTCAAGATTTTATTTATTTGTCAGAGAGCGAGCAAGAGCAAGCACAGGCAGACAGAGTGGAAGGCAGAGTCAGACGGAGAAGCAGGCTCCCTGCGGAGCAAGGAGCCTGATGTGGGACTCGATCCCAGGACGCTGGGATCATGACCTGAGCCGAAGGCAGCTGTTTAACCAACTGAGCCACCCAGGCATCCCGCCAAGCTACTTTTAAATTCAGTGCCAAGCATAAGGCAATTCCAGTGTGTAGCAGCTGATTCAAATATCCAGCACTTGAGTAAGTGCAGATGTCAGTTGATTGCTCACGCTGGAGTTAGTGTCTATGATGACCAACAAATGGATGGGTGGCCTCAAGAGGCCATGGAGGATTACCCACCCTCAGGCTTGAGATACTCCATACAGCAAAGATTCCTTTTACCGTACAGGGGAGTCTGGTTTGTTTCCTCCAGGGTTCCCCATGTGGAAAGTTGGTATCAGAGCACTCCCGCTGGATGCCTGGAAAGTACACCTACATTGACCATGGCAGCAGAGGAACATGGCAGTTTCATTCTGGTGGCTCTGGGCCGAAGTACCAAGGGCTAGAGTTGTCATGGAGTCTCATGAAGATGGGTCACAATGCTGGTATGTTGTCAGGGAGATCATAGAATGTGCTGGTTGCCAGGGGGCCTTGAAGGATTCATCTACCCAGAGTGTTTGACACAGGTCCAGAGCACAGCTTTCTTCTAAGGACAGGAGATGTTCTTTTGTGTGGCTCAGTGACCATATTGTTCATACATTGATATTCAGAACAGCCTTCTGAGTACAGATACCTGAAAACCTATTCTAGTGTTCCAGTGAATCCTAGGAGCATGTCAGGTTCAATCTTCTGTCTGAGGACCATTGACTTGGATATCAGCCTGGATGTAGGTGATATGGTGTGTCAGACTGTGCATTTGCGTCCAGAGTGGCCTCCAATATTGGGCTGGGCTTAGGGGCCTTGCAGGTTTCTCCTAATCTAGAGAGTTTGTTTAATAGTGAAAATCACAGTTTCCTTTGGGAAGACAGGTACAATCCCGTGGTGTGGCTCCAGTTATCACAAACTGGAGGGCATGTGAGCCATGGTTTTGGGAGGGAAGTCTGAAAACACAAACTTGGGTTAGGGTTAGTGGCAAGGTTATCACAGGCCCAATGCATAGACATGGATGGCAGCTCTTCAGGAACTGTTAATCGGGTGACTCAAAGGCAGAATCACAGGCTTTTTTCTCTGTATTGTGTGCAGGATGGCCTCAGAATGCAGTTGTGGCCTCATGGGGACATGGGAGATTTTTCCTCTCTAAGGATCCTGGTGGCTCCCAATAGTTGGTGGCTTTTTCGGGGAAGGGAAGAGTGCTGTTTTTCATGTTAGGGGTGCCCCAAAATATGGATTCCAGAGACGGACTCTGGGTTTGGTCCCCTGGAAAATCCCACCAAGTGTTAGGATTTGGGCCTAGTGGCTTACCAGGCCTGCATGCAGGATCCTGGAGGTGCAACTGAGAGGGCTTGTTTGAAATCATTCTCAGGCTGAGGGTCACAATACTTGCTTATGCCCAGGTGGCCCTCATGAGTGGGCGTGGTCACATTGGCCATGCAGCTGGCTCCCACTTTGAGGGTTGGAAAACCATCCCAACAGCCAGAATCCTGCCATGGGGAAAGAGGAGTTCTCTATAGTGCTTCAGGTTCCCCCATTAGCGGGGATTCCAGCAAAGGTCTGGGGACAGAGGCCTGAATACCAAGGATGGGTAAAGATGATGGACATGGGCCATGGCCAGTATCAAATCGTGGATATGGGCCCCGATCACTGGGTGGCTGACACTAGGTCTTGGCTCAGGCTCTGTCAGACACAGCACTAGTGCCCAGGGCAGCCTATAAATTGGGGTTCCCTCAAGTGCCGAGCAGATTGATCCTCATGTATGGTTTCTGGGCAGACTCACCAGGCCCTTCTTGTTTGTAAGGGGAAGGCAGAATGCTGCTTTGTGGCTCTAGAATTCACTATCAAGAGGGCTTGTGGACCAGGAGGCTGAGGATGGAATTGTAAACCTAAGCTATGGTTACATTCTGTATCTAGCAAAAGGAATTTCCAGTGTGCAATGTTTGAATCCAATATTCAGCACTTGAGTGAGGGTGGATGTCAGATATTTGCTCATGCTGGAGTTTGTGTCTATGATGACACAAAAATGGAGTGGTGGCATCAAGAGGTTATGGAGGATTTCCCAATCTGGTGTTTTTGAGATGCTCCAAACAGCAAGGTTTCCTTCTACCAGACAGGGGCAGTCTGATTTGTTTCCTCCATGGTTCCCCATGTTGAAAGATCGGATAACATAGATCTCCCACATGGGTGACTGGAAAGCACACCTTCATTGACCATGACAGCGAAGGAACATGGCATCTGGTGGCTTTGAGGCGAAGAAATAAAGACTGGATTGGACATGGAACCTCATGAAGATGGGTCAAAATGTTGGTTTGTTACCAGGGAGATCGTAGAATGTGCTGGTGGTTAATGGGCCATGCAGGATTCATCTAGCCTGAACATTTGACACAGGCCCAAGAGCCCGGATTGCTTCTGGGGGCAGGAGATATTCTGTTGTGGGGCTCAGCGGCCATATGTTGTATCATAAATTGGTAATCCAGAACAGGTCTCTGAGGACAGAAGCCTGAAAACCTAATAAAGGGTTTGAATGAGGCCCTAGGGGAATGTCATTCAATCTTCTGACTCAGGATCATTGACTCTGGTGTCTGACTGGATGCAGGTGATGAGGGTGTTTCAGACTGTGCATTTGTGTCCAGAGTGGCATCCAATACTAGGGTTGGCTCAGGTTCCTTGCAGGTTTCTCCTTATATGGGGTTTTTGGACAACTGTGATGGGCAGTTTCCTTGGGGATTGCAGGAACTGTCCTGTGGTGTGACTCCAGAGACCCCATCCTGGAGGACATGTGCGCCATGATTTTGAGAGAGAAGTCTGCAAACACAAACTTAGGTTAGGGTTAGTGGCAAGGTGATCATAGTCCCAATCCATAGACCAGGAGGGCAGCAAGTCTGGAACTGTAAATCACGTAACTCAAAGGTGGTAGCACAGGTAATTGTATCTGGATTTAATTTCCAGAACGGCCTTTATTGCAGGTGTTGTCTCAAGGGTCCATGGGAGATTTCTCCTCTCAAGGATCCTGGCGGTTCTCAATAGTTTGTTGGATTTCTCCGGGAAGGGATGAGTACTGTTTTCCAGCTTAAGCGTGCCCCAAAACAGGCATTCCAGAGATGAGCTCTGGGTCTAAGTGCTTGGAAAATCCCACCAAGGGTTAATATTTAGGCCTAGGGCCATACCAGGCCTGCAATGCGGGATCCTGGAGGTGCAACTGAGAGCGTTTGTTTGAAAGTATGGTCAAGCTGAGGGTCCCAATGCCTGCTTGTGCCCCGGAGGCCATCAGGATTGGGCGATGTCTACTCAGCCATGCAGCCAGTTCCCATTCCTAGGGTTGGACACCCATCCAAAAGCCAGGATTCCTGCCATGGCGAAGGATGAATTCTCTATTGTGCTTCAGGTCCCCCCGTTGGTAGGGATTCCAGCTAAGATCTAGGGGACAGATGCCTGAATACCAAGGATGGGTAGTAATGACAGCCCTGGGCCATGGCCGGTCTCACATGGTTAATGTGGGCCCCACCCTCTGGGTTGCTGACACGAGGTAGGGGCTCAGGCTCTGTCAGACACAGCACTAGTGGCTAGGGCAAACTATAAATAGGGGTTCCCTCCTGGGATGAGTATATTGATCTTCATGTGCAGTTTATGGGCAGACTCACCAGGTCCTTCTATCTATGAAGAAGGCAGAATGTTGCGTTGTGGCTCCAGAATTCCCTTTCAAGAGATATGGCAGACCAGTAGGGTGAGGATGAAATTGTAGTCTGAAGCTAGGCTTAAATTCATTGCAAAGCGAAAGGCAGTTCCAGTGTGCAGCAGCTGATTCCAATATCAGCGCCTGAATATGGGCGGATGTCAGATGTTTGCTCAGGCTGGAGTTTGTGTCTATGATGACCAACAAATGGAGAGGTGGCGTCAAGAGGCCATGGAGGATTTCCCACCCTGGGGCTCAGGGGCCATAATTTGTATCATAAGTTGGTATTCCAGAAGAGGCCTCTGAGGACAGGTGCCTGAAAAGTTAATCCCTCTTCCAATGAGGTCCTAGGGCCATGTCAGGTTCAATTATCTGACTCAGGACCATTGATTTGGGTGTCTGCCTGGATGGAGGTGATCAGGGTGTTTCAGACTGTGCATTTGCATCCAGAGCAGCCTCCAATATTGGGATGTGCTCAGGAGCCTTCCAGGTTTCTCCTAATCAGGAGGGTTTGGGCAACTGTGATGGGCCCAGTTTCCTTGGGGATGGCAAGCACAGTCTTGTGGTGTGACTCTAGGGGCCCCATCCTGGAGGACATGTGAGCAATGGTTTTTAGAGAGAGATCTGCAAACACAAACTCGGGATAAGGTTAATGGAGAGGTGTTCACAGCCCCAATTCAAAGATCTGGAGGGCAGCACGTCAGGAACTGTAAATCAGGTGACTCGAAGCCAGTAGCACAGTCTCTTGTATCTGGATAGCATATCCACGCTGGCCTCGGAATACAGGTGTGGACTCATGGGACCATGGGAGATTCTTCTTCTCAAGGATCCTGGGGGATCCCATTAGTTTGGTGGCTTTCTCAGGGAAGTGAAGAGTGCTGTTTTCCATCTTAGGGGTGCCTCAAAACAGGGATTCCAGTGACGGGCTCTGGGTATGTGCACATGGAACATCCCACGATGTGTTAGGATTTGGGCTTAAGGGCATATCAGGCCTGCAATGCAGGATCCTGGAGGTGCAACTAAGAGCATTTTTTTGAAGGCTTGATCAAGCTGAGGGTTACAATGGCTACTTGTGCCCAGGGCAGCCCTCATGAGTGGGCATTGTCTCCTTGGCCATGCAGCTGGCTCCCACTTTGAGGTTTGGACACCCATATCAACAGCCAGGATTCCTACCATGGGGAAGGAGGAGTTCTCTATTGTGCTTTAGGTTACCCCATTGGTAGGGATTACATAAAAGGTCTGGGGACAGGTGCCTGAATACCAAGGATGGGTAGAGATGATGGACTTGGGCCCTGGCCAATCTCACATGCTGGATATGGGCTCATATCTCTGGGTGCCTGAAACTACGTCTTGGCTCAGGCTCTGTCAGACACAGTACTAGTACTAGTACTAGTACTAGTACTAGTACTAGTACTAGTACTAGTGCCCAGGACAGCCTATAAATCAAGGTTCCATCGAGTGCCAAGTAGATTGATCCTCATGTGGAGTTTCTGGGAAGATTCACCAGGCCTTATTTCTTTCTAGTGGGAATGCAGAATGTTGCCTTGTGGCTCCAAATTCCCTCTCTAGAGGGCTTGCAGACCAGGAGGCTGAGGATGGAATTCTAAACCCAATCTATTGTTAAATTCAGTGTCAAGTGAAACGCAGTTCCAGTGTGCAGTGGTGGAAAAGAAAATGCAGAATCTAAATAACGGCAGATTTCAGATGTTTTCTCATGCTGGAGTTTTTGTCTATGATGACTGACAAATGGAGGGGTTGTGTCAAGGGCCATGAAGGATTTCTCCTGCTGGTGCTTCTGAGATGCTCCAAACAGAGGGTTCCCTTCTACTGGTCAGTGGCAGTCTGGTTTGTTTGCTCCAGGGTCCGACATGTGGAAAGAATAAGTAGAAGAGCACTCCCACATGGATGCCTGGAAAGCACACCTCCACTGACCATATCAGGTGAGGAACATGGCAGGTTCATTCTGGTGGCTCTGGGGCGAATTACCAAGGACTTGAAGTGACATGGAATCTCATGAAGATGGATCACAATGCTGTTTGTTTGTTACCAGAGAGATCTTAGAATGTGCTGTGGGCTAAGGGGCTGTGCATAATTCATATACCCCGACCCTTGACACAAGTTGAAGAGCACGAATTCCATCTGGGGACAGGAGATATTCTATTGTGGGGTTCAGGGACCAATCTTCTGACTCAGGACCATTGACTTGGGTGTCTTCCTGGATGGAGGTGATCAGGGTGTTGCACACTGTGCATTTGTGTCCAGAGTGGTCTCCAATATTGGACTGGGCTTAGGGGACTTGCAGGTCTCTCCTAATCTGGAGGGTTTGGGCAACTGTGATGGACACAGTTTCATTGGGGATAGCAGGATCTTTCCTGTGGTGTGGCTACAGAGACCCATCATAGAGGGCATGTGAGCCATGGTTTTGGGAAAGAAGTCTGCAAACAAAAACTTGGGGTAGGGTTAATGGCGAGGTGATCACAGGCCCAATGCATAGGTCTGTAGGGCAGCTCGTCTGGAACTGTAAACCAGGTAATTCGAAGGTGGTAGCACAGTCTCTTGTATCTGGATTGTGTGTCCAGGATGGCCTCGGAATGAAGGTGTGGTCTTATGGAGCCCTGGGAGATTTTTCCTCTCTACGCATCCTGGCAGCTCCTAATAGTTTTCTCAGGGGAGGGAAGAGTGCTGTTTTCCATCATAGGGGTGCTTCAAAACAGAGATTCCAGAGACGGGCTCTGGTTATGTTGGCATGGAAAATCCCACGAAGTGTTAGGATTTGGTCCTAAGGGCATACCAGGCCTGCGATGTGGGACCCTGCAGAAACAACTGAGAGCATTTGTTTGAATGCATGCTAAGGTTGAGGGACACAATGCCTGCTTTGGCCCAGGCGGCCCTTATGATTGGGCGTTGTCTCATTGGCCATGCACCTGGTTCTAATTCTGAGGGTTGGGCACCCATAGCAACAGCCAGGCTTCCTGCCATGGGGAAGGAGGAGTTCTCAATTGTGCTTCAGGTTCCCCCACTGGTAGGGATTCCAGCAAAGATCTGGGATAGTTGCCGGAATATCAAGGATGGGTAGAGATGACTGGGCCATGGCCAGTCCCACATGCTGGATAAGGGCCCCACACTCTGGGTGGCTGACACGAGGTTGGGGCTCAGGCTCTCTCAGACACAGCGCTAGTGGCCAGCGCAAAGTATAAATCGGGGTTCCCTCGAGGGCCAAGTAGATTGATCTTCATGGGGAGTTTCTGGGCAGACTCACCAGGCCCTTCTTCTTTCTATGGGGAAGGCAGAATGTTGCGTTTTGTCTCCCTAATTCCCTCTCAAGAGGACTTGCAGTCCAGTAGGGTGAGGATGGAATTGTAAACCCAAACTATGCAAGAATACAGTGTCAAGTGAAAGGTATTTCCAGTGTGCGTGACTGATTCGAATATCCAGCACCTGAGTAAGAGCAGATGTCAGATGTTTGCTCATGCTGGAATTTGTGTCTATGATGACTAACAAATGGAGGGTTGGCATCAAGAGAATGTGGAGGACTTCCCAGGCTGGGGCTTGTGAGATGCTCCAAACAACCAAGGTTTCCTTCAACCTGACAGGAGCAGTCTTTGTCTAGGGTTTGTTTGCTCTAGGGTTCCCTATGTGGAATTTTTGTGTAGCAGAGAACTACCTCTTGGATGCCTAGAAAGCACACGTCCATTGACCTTTGTACCTGAGGAACATGGCAGATTCGTTTCATGGCTCTTGGGCAAAGTACCAACACCTTGAGTTGGCATCAAGTCTCAGGAAGTTGGGTCACAATGCTGGTTTGTTACCAGGGAGATCATAGAAGGTGCTGGGGCTAATGGGTCATGCAGGATCCATCTACCCTGAAAGTTGGACATAGATCCAAGAGCACATTTTCCTTCTGGAGACAGGAGATGTTCTGTTGTGGGAATCAGGGACCACATGTTGTATCATAACTTGGTATTCCAGAACAGGACTCTGAGAACAGATGTCTGAAGACCCAATCTAGGGTTCCAGTGAAGTCCTAGGGGCATGTCAGGTTCAATCATCTGACTCAGAACCATTGACTTGGCTTTCTGCCTCGATGGAGGTGCTCAGGGTGTTTCAGAATGCACGTTTGCATCCAGAGCAACCTCCAATATTGGGGTGGGTTCAGGGGCCTGGCAGGTTTCTCCTAATCTGGAGGGTTTGGACAACCTGATGGGCACAGTTTTCTTGGGGATGGCAGGAACTTTCCTGTGATGTGGCTTGAGGGACCACATCCTGGTGGGCATGTAAGCCATGGTTTTGGGAGAGAAGTCGGCAAACACAAACTGGGGTTAGGGTTAGTGTCGAGATGATCACAGGCCCAATGCATAGACATGGAGGGCAGCTCGTCAGGAAATGTAAATAGGATGACTCGAAGGCGGTAGCAAAGACTTTTCTCTCTGGATTGTGTGGACAGGATGGCCTCGGAATGCAGGTTTGTTTTCATGGGTCCATGGGAGATTTTTTCTCTCTAAGGATCCTGGCGGCTCCCAATAGTTTGGTGCCTTTCTCAGGGAAGGGAAGAGTGCTGTTTTCCATCTTAATGGTGCCCCAAACAGGGATTCTGAGACAGACTCTGGGTCTGGGCACCTGGAAAATCCCACCAAGGGTTAGGATTTGGGCCTAGGGGCATACCAGGCCTGCAATGCTGGTACTGGAGGAGCAACTGAGAGTGTTTGTTTGAAAACATGCTCAGGCTGAGGATCACCATGCCTGCCTGTGCCCATGTCGGCCCTCAGGAGTGGGCATGGTCTCCTTGGCCATGCAGCTGGCTCCCACGCTGAGGGTTGGACAACCAATATTCCTGCCATGGGGAAGGAGGTGTTCTCTATTGTGTTTCAGGTTCGCCATTGGCAGGAATTCCAGCAAAGTTTGGGGGACAGATGACTGGATACCAAGGATGGGTACAGATGATGGCCCAGGGCCATGGCCGATCTCTCATGCTAAATATGGGCCCTCAACTCTGGGTGGCTGACACGAGGTCGGGGCTTAGACTCTGTCAGACACAGTACTAGTGGTCAGGAAAATCTATTAATCAGGGTTGCCTCGTGGTCTGAGTAGATTGATCCTCATGTGAGGTTTCTGGGCAGACTCAACAGGTCCTTCTTCTTTCTATGTGGAAGGCAGAATACTGCGTTGTGGCTCCAGAATTCCCTATCAAGAGATATTGTGGACCAGTGTGGTGAGGATAGAATAGTAATACAAAGCTATGGTTAAGTTCAGTGAAAAGCAAAAGGCAGTTCCAGTGTGCAGCTGCCGTTTCGAATATCCAGCACCTGAGTAAGGGTGGATGTCAGATGTTTGCTCACATTGGAGTTTGTGTCTGTGATTACCCACAAATGGAAGGGTGGCGTCAAGAGGCCATGGAGGATTTCCCATGCTGGGGCTTGTGAGATGCTCCAAATAGCAAAGTTTCTTTCTACCGGACAGGAGAAGTCTGGTTTGTTTTCTCTGGTTTCTCCATGTGGAAAGTTTTGTAGCAGAGAACCCCACAGGGATGCCTGGAAATCACCCCTCTATTGACCATTGCACCTGAGGAACATGGCAGGTGCATTCTGGTGGCTCTGGGGCAATATATCGAGACCTTGAGTTGACATGGAGTCTCATGAAGATGGGGCACAATGATGGTGTGTTACCAGGAATATCATAGAATGTGCTGGTTGCTAAGGGGCCATTCAGGATCCAAATACCCTAAGGGTATGACACAATTCCAGGAGCATGGCTTCCTTTTTGGGGAGGACATATTCTGTTCTGTGGCTCAGGGACTATATATTTTATCATAAGTTGATATTCTAGAGCAGGCCTCTGATGACAGATACCTGTAAACCTAATCTAGTGTGCCAATGAAGTCCTCGGGGCATGTCAGGTTCAATCTTCTGACTCAGGAGCATTGACTTGGGTGTCTGCCTGTATGGAGGTGATCAGGGTGTCTCAGACTGTGCATTTGTGCCCAGAGCGGCCTCCATTATTTGGCTGCGCTCAGGGGCCTTGCAGGTTTCTCCTAATCTAAAGGTATCGGGCAAAAGTGATGGGCACAGTTTCCTTGAGGATCTCATGCACAGTCGTGTGGTGTGGCTTCAGATGCCAGAACCTGGAGGTCATGTGAGCCATGGTTTTAGGAAGGAAGTCTGCAAACACAAACTCAGTTTAGGTTAATGGCAAGGTGATTGCAGGCCCAATGCATAGACCTGGAAGGCAGCTCGTCAGGAACTGTAAATCCGATGACTCAAAGGTGATAGCACATGATATGTATCTGGATTGTATGTCCAGGATGGCCTCGGAATGCAGGTGTGTTCTCATGGGTCTATGGCAGATTTTTCCACTCAAGGATCCTGGTGGCTACCATGAGTTTGGTGACTATCTCGGGGAAGGGAAGAGTGCTGTTTTCCATCTTAAGGGTCCCCCAAAATAGGGATTCCAGAGATGGGCTCTGTGTCTGGGCCCCTGTAAAATCCCACTAGGGTTAGGATTTGGGCCTAGGTGTGTACTAGGCCTGCAATTCGGGGTCCCAGAGATGCAATTGAGAGCGTTTGGTTGAAAGCATGCTCAGGCTGAGGTCACAATGCCTGCTTGTGCCCGGGGAAGCCATCATGAGTGCACATGGTCTCCTTGGCCATGGAGCTGCCTTCCACTTTGAGGGTTGAGCAACTATCCCAACTGTCAGAATACCTTCCATGGGGAAGGAGGAGTTCTCTATTGTGCTTCAGGTTCCCCCAATGGCAAGGATTTCAGCAAAGGTGTGGGTACAGATGCCTGAATACCAAGAATAGAAGAGAAGACAGACTTGGGCCATAGCTGGTCTCACATGCTGTATATGGGCCCTGATCTCTCAGTGGCTGACACTAGGTCCTGGCTCCGGCTATGTCAGACACAGCACTAGTGCCCAGGGCAGCCTATGAATCAGGGTTCCGTCTAGCACCGAGAAGATTGACCATCATATGGAGTTTCTGGGCAGACTCTCCAGGCCCTTTTTCTTTCTATGGGGAAGGCAGAATATTGTGTTGTAGCTCCAGAATTCCCTCACAATAGGGCTTGTGGACCAGTAGGCTGAGGATGGAATTGTAAACCCAAGCTATGGCTTAATTCAGTCAAACTAAAGGCAATTCCAGTGTGCAGCGATCGAATTGAAATCCAGCACCTGAGTAAGGGCGGATGTCAGATGTTTGCTCATGCTGGAGTTTGTGTCTATGATGACTGACAAATGGAGTGGTGGCTTCAAGAGGAAATGGAGGATTTCCCAAGCTGGGGCTTGTGAGATGCTCCAAACAGAAGGTTTCCTTCTACCGGACAGGGGCATTCTGTTTTTTTGTCTCAAGGGTCCCCGCCAATTGCAAAGTTTGTGTAGCAGAGCACCCCCATATGGTTGCCTGGAAACCACACCTCCACTGACCATTGCAGCTTAGGAACATGGCAAGTTCATTCTGGTGGCTCTGGGGCGAAGTTCTAAGGGCTTATTTCTACATGGAATGTCATGAATATGGGTAACAATGCTGTTTTGTTACCTGGGAATTCTTAGCCTGTCATCTGTACACATCCTTGGTATTAAGGCAACTTTCCACAGACCTTTCCTGTAACCCTGCCAATGGGGGAACCTGAAGCACAATAGAGAACTCCTCTTTCCATTGCAGGAAGCCTGGCTGTTGCAATGGGTGTCCAACCCTCAAAGTGGGATCCATCTATATGGCCAATGAGACTACGCCCTCTCCTGAGGGCCCCCCTGGGCACAAAGAGGCATGATGACCCTCAGCCTGAGCATGCTTTCAAACAAGCCCTCTCTGTTACACCATTAGGATCCTGCATTGCAGGCCTGGAATGCCCCTAGGCCCAAATCCTAACACTTGGTGGGATATCCGGGCACCCAGACCCAGAGCCCGTCTCTGGAATCCCTGTTTTGGCATAAGCCTAAGTTGGAAAACAGCATTCTTCCCTGTTTTGGAGCACCCCTAAGATGGAAAAGAGCACTCTTTTCTTCTCTGAAAAACCACCAATCTATGGAGATCCACCAGGATCCTTAGAGAGGAAAAGTCTCCCATTGAACCATGAGACCACGTCTACATTCAGAGCCCATCCTGGACACACAATCCAGATAGAAATGCCTGTGCTACCAGCTTTCAGTCACCCTAATTACAGTTCCTGATGTGATGCCTTCTAGGTCTATGCATTGGACCTGCGATCACCTTGCCACTATCCCTGACCCAAATTTGTGTTTGCAGACTTCCCTCCCAAAACCATGGCTCTCATATCCTCAAGGAGGTGGTCTCTGAAGCCTTACCACAGGACTGGGCCTGCCATCCCCAAGGAAACTGTGCCCATCACAGTTCCCCAAAGCCTCCAAGTTAGGAGAAACCTGCAAGGCCCCTGAGCCCACCCCAATAGTGGAAGTGGCTCTGGATGCAAATGCACAGTCTGAAACACCCTGATCACCTACATCCAGTCAGACAACCATATCAATGGTCCTTAGTAAGAAAATTGAACCTGATGGGCACCAAGGACATCATTGGATCTCTAGATTAGGTTGCCAGCATCAATCCTCAGAGGCCTGTTCTTGAATACCAAGTCAGGATACAACATATGTACCCTGAGCCACAGAACAGAACATCTCCTCTCCCAAGATGGAAACTGTGCACATCGACCTGTGCCAAACCCTCAGCGTGGCCCATAGCACCAATACATTCTAAGACCTCCCTTGTAACAAACCAGTTTTGGGACACATCTGTAAGAGATTACAAGTCAACTCAAGGCCTTGGTACTTGGCACCAGAACCACCAAAACGAACCTGTCATGTTCCTCAGCTGCAATGGTCATTGGACGTGTGCTTTCCAGTCATCCATGCGGGAGGGTTCTGCTACGCAAACTTCCACTTGAGGGACCCTGGAGGAAAAAAAAACAGACTCCTCCTGTCCATTAGAAGGAAACCTTGTTGTTTGGAGCATCTCACAATCTTAAGCGTGGGTAATCCTCCATTGCCTCCTGAAGCCACCCCTCCATTAGTCGTCATCCTAGACACAAACTCCAGTGTGAGCAAATATCTGACATCTGCCCTTACTCAGGTGCTGGATATCTCGTATAAGCTGCTGCACATTGAAACTGACTTCAGCTTGGCACTCAATTTAAGCATAGCTGGTGTTTACAATTGCATTCTCACCCTATTTGTCCCCAAACCATCTTGATAGGGAATTCTGGATCCATAAGGCAGCATTCTGCCTGCCCCACAGAAAGAAGTGCTTCGTGAGTCTCGCCAGAAACCCTACATGAGGGTCAATTTACTCGGCCCTGGAGAGAACCCCAATATATAGACTTCTCTGGCCACTAGTGCTGTGTCTGACACAGCCTGAGCCCAGACCTCGTGTCAGCCACCCAGAGAGCGGGGCCCATATCCAGCATGTGAGAACGGCCATGGCCCAAATCTGTCATCTCTATGCATCCTTGGTATTCAGGCATCTGTCCCCAGACCTTTGCTGTAATCCCTGCCTATGGGGGAACATGAAGCACAATAGATATTTCCTCCTTCCCCATGGCTGGAAACCTGGCCATTGGAATGTGTGTCCATCCCTCAGTGTGGGAGCCAGAAAATGGACAATGGGACCACGCCCACTCCTGAGGGCCACCCTGGGCACAAACAGGAATTGTAATGCTCAGCCTGAGCATGTTTCCAAACAAGCCCTCTCAGTTGCACCACCAAGATCCTGCATTGCAGGCCTGGTCTGCCCATAAGCCCAAATCCCAACCCTTGGTGGGATTTTCCAGGCGCCTAGACCCAGAGCCCATCTCTGGAATCCCTGTTTTGGGGCACACCTAAGATCGAAAATAGCAGTCTTCCCATACCAAAAAGTCATCAAAATATTGGGAGCCGCCTGTATCCTTACAGGAAAAATCTCCCATGGACCCATGAGGCCACAGCTACATTCTGACGTCACCCTAGACACACAATCCAGATATAAAAGCCTGTGCTTCCGCCTTCGGGTCATTCCAGTTACTGTTCCTGACGAGTAGCCTTCCAGGTCTACACATTGCCCTGCGATAACCTAGCCACTAAACCTAACCCAAGTTTGTGTTTGCAGACTTCCCTCCCAGAACCATGACTCACATGCCCTCCAGGGTGGAGTCTCTGGAGCCACACCACAGGACTGTGCTTGCCATCCCCATGGAAATTGTGCATGTCAGTTAACCAAACCCTCCAGAGTTGGTTGAAACATTCAAGGCCCCTGTGGCCACCCCAATATTGGAGGTTACTCTGGACATAAGTGCACAGTCTGAAACTCCCTGATCACCTACATCCTGGCAGACACCCAAGTCAACTGTCCTAAGTCTGAAGATTGAACCTCTCATGCCCCTGGGACTCATTGGAACCCTAGATTAGGTTGTCGGGCATCTGTCTTCAGAGGCCTGTTCTTGAATAGGAACTTATGATACGGCATGTGGTCCCTGAGCCACAAAACACTACATCTCCTGTCCCCAGAAGGTAACCGTGCTCTTCGACCTGTGTTAAACCCTCAGGGTAGGAGAATCCTGCAGGCACCTTAGCCACCAACACATTCTAAGATCTACCTGGTAAAAAAAAACCAGCATTGTAACCCATCTTCAAGAGATTCCATGTCAACTCAAGACCTTGGTGCTTCGCCCCAGAAGCACCGTAAAGAACCTGCATGTTCCTCAGCTGCATTGGTCAATGGAGGTGTGCTTTCCAGGCATCCATGTGGAAGGGCTCTGCTACCCATACTTTTCACATGGGGGGCCCTGCAGAAAACATACCAGACTCTAACTGTCCAGTAGAAAAAACAACCTTGCTGTTTGGAGCATCTCACATGCATCAGCCTCTTGATGCCACTCCTCCATTCGGTCATCAGAGACACAAACTCCAGTGTGCGTAAACGTCTGAAATCCACCTTTACTCAGGTGCTGGATATTTCATTTGTTGGCCACGATAGATACAAACTCTATCATGAGCAGACATCTGACCCTCGCCTGTACTCAGATGCTGGAGATTCGAAAAAAACCACTGCACATTGGAACGGCCATGTTCTCGGCACTGAGATTAAGCATAGATTGTGTTTTCTGCCTTCTGTTCTCACACTCCTCGCCTTCAAGTCCCCCATATTGGGAATTTGGGAGCCACAATGCAGCCTTCTGCCTGCCCACCAGAAAAAAGAGGTGCCCTATGGGTCTGCGTGAAACTCCATATAAGGTTCCACCAGCACAGCCCTCTATAGCACCACAATATCATAGGCCACCTTGTGAACTAATGCTTTGTCTGACACAGCTCGAGCCCCGACCTCCTGGTAGCCACCTAGATAGCGGGACCCATATCTGGCAGGTGTGACCTGCCTTGACCTGAGTCCTTCATCTCAAACCAACCTGGTTATTCACGTACCAGTCCCAGAACATAGCTCAAACTACTGTGCATGGGGGAATCTGAAGCACAAAAGAGTACTCCTCCTTCCTCATAGAAGGAAAATTAAAAGTTGATATGGTGGTCCAACCCTCATATTGGGATCCAGGTGCATGGAACAAGAGCCAATGCCCACTCAGGATGGGCATCTGGGCACAAACAGGCATTGTGACCCTTACCCTGAAACCCATTTCCAACAAGTCTCCATGGGAGCTGAACCAAAGCCCCACAGAGCCAGGCAGTCAAGCCTCTAGGCCCAAATACTAAGCCTTTGTAGGGTTATCCAGGCACAGGGACCTATAACCCATCTCTGGAATCCCTGTGTTGACGGGAACCGTGAAACAGTAAACCACGCTCTCTCCTTCGCAGTGAGACACCAAACTCTTGGGTGCTGGGCAGAATCCCCAGAGAGGTAGAATATTCCATGGACACATGAGGACACACCACCATTCCAAGGCCATCCTAGACACAATCCAGACAGAAAAGCCTTTGCTCCTGCCTCCCAGCCACACGAATTTCAAATCCTGAGGAGCTGCCCTCAGCGTCTGCAGATCGGGGCTTCCATCACCTCCCTCCTAATTGATACACAATTTTGTGTCTGAAGACTTTGGTCCCAGAGCCCTTAACCACATTCCCTGCAGGATGGGGCTGACAGAACCACACTACATCACTGGGCCTGATCTCTGGATGAAATTCTGCCGTCTCAGTTGCACAAACCCTCCAGATTAGGAAAAACCTGCAATGCCCCTGAGCCCACCCCAATTTCATAGGCCACTCTGGAAAAAATGCACAGTCTGACACAGCCTGAGCATCTACCTCCAGGAAGACTCACAGGTCAAAGTCCCTAAGTCCGAAGGTTGAGGATGACATGCCCCTACAACCTCATAAGAACCCTAGCCTAGATATTCAGGCCTCTGTGCCCAGAGGCCTGGTCTTGAAATCCAACATATGATCCGACATGTGGTCCCTGAGGCATACAAGAGAACCCCTCCTGTCCTGAGAAGGGAACCTGGCTCCTGGGAACTGGGTCTAACCCTCAGGTAGGAGAATCCTGCATGGCCACAGACCCACAACCACATTCTTTTTTTTATATAGATTTTATTTATTTATTTGACAGACAGAGATCACAAGTAGGCATAGAGGAAGGCAGAGAGAGAGAGAGGAAGAAGCAGGCTCCCTGCTGAGCAGAGAGCCTGATGCGGGACTCAATCCCAGGACCCTGAGATCATGACCTGAGCCGAAGGCAGCGGCTTAGCCCATTGAGCCACCCAGGCACCCTCACCACCACATTCTAAGGTCTCCCTGGACACCAAGCAGCATTGTGACTCATTAGACTGAGAACATCCGTCAACTTAGATCACTTGGAAATTTGAACAAAAACCAGCAGATCAAGCCTGCAATGTTCCTCAGCTGCAATGGTCATGCAAGGAAGACTTCCCAGGCCCCCATTCAGAGACCTCTGCTGTCGAATCTTTCTATATGGGGGACCCTGGAGCCTTGTAAGCGGACTTCCCCTGTCCCACAGTAGGACACCTTGCTGTTTGGAGCAGCTCACAAGGTCCTGCTTGGGAAAATCTCCAAGAATTCTTGAGGCCACCCCACAATTCGTTGACCATCATGGATGCAAACCCAGCGTGAGCAGACATCTGACCCTCGCCCATACTCAGGTGCTGGAAATCTCGAAACAACCACTGCACAATGGAATGGTCCTGTGGTCGGCACTGAGCTTATCCCTGGCTTGTGTTTTCAGACTTCTGTCTTCACACTCCTCGCCTACAAGCCCTCCATATTGGGAATTCTGAAGCCACAGTGCAGCTTTCTGCCTGCCCACCAGAAAGAAGAAGTGCCCTATGGGTCTTCGCAGAAACCTACATGAGGATCCTCCTGCACGGCCCTCAATGTCACCCCAATATAATAGACCGACCTCTGCATAAATTGTCTGTCTGACACCGCCTGATCCCCGACCTCCTGTCAGCCACCCAGATAGTGGGCCCCATATCCTCCAGGTGGGTCCAACCTTGGCCCGAGGCCATCATCTTGAAGCAACCTGAATATTCAGGTACCTGTCCCAGACTTAGCTCAAATTCCTACCCATAGGGGACTCGGAAGCACAAAAGAGTGCTCCTCCTTCCCCATGGCCAGAAAACTGAATGTTGAGATGGCTGTACAACGCTGAGTGGGAACCAGGTGCATGGTCCATGAGACCACGCCTACACAGGATGGGCAGCTGGGCACAAACAGGCATTGTGACCCTCAGAGTGAGACCCCTTTCCAAAGATCCCCCTTGGGATCTGGACCAGGAACCCAAATCGAAGCTTTGGTTAAGTTTTCCCAGTGTCTGGACACAGAAACCATCTCTGGAATCCCTGTTTGGACAGGATCCCAGAGATGGAATACAGTCTTTTCCTCTTCCCCAGAAAGAAATCAAACTCTTGGGTGCCAAGCAGAATCACCAGAGTGGAAGAATATCCCATGGACACATGAGGTCACCCCTCCATTTAGTGGCCATCCTAGACACAAAATCCAGACAGAAAAGCCTGTGCCCCTCCCTCCCAGCCACCTGAATTTCAAATCCCGAGGAGCTTCCCTCAGGGTCTTCAGATTCGGACTGCCAACACCTCACTCCTATCTCTTATCCGAGGTTGTGTCTAAAGTCTTTGGTCCCAAAGTCCTGACACACATGACCTCCAGGATGGGGCCTCGAGAAACACATGACATCACTGGCCCTGCTCTCCTGAGGAAACCCTGCCCATCTCAGTTTCCCAAAATGTCCAGATTAGGAGAAAACTGCAAGGCCCCTGACTGCACCCCAATATCATAGGCCACTCTGAAAAAGTGCACAGCCTGACACAGCCTCAGCACCTACCTCCAGGATGACATGCAGGCCAATGGCACTTAGTCCGAAGATTGAAACTTCCATGGCCCTAAAACCTCATCAGAACCCTAGCTTATGTTTTGAGGTCTCTCTCCCTAGAGGGCTGTTCTGGAAATTCAAGCATATGGTCCAACCTGTGGTCCGTGAGCCATACAAGAGCACACCTCCTGTCCCAAGAAGGAAACCTGGCTCCTGGGTACTGGGTCTAATCCTAAGGATAGAGAATCCTCAATGGTCAGAGAGCCGCCACCACATTCTAAGGTCTCCCTGGACATCAAGCAGCATTGGAACCTGTTAGACTGAGAACTTCCATCAACGCAAATCACTTGGAACTTGGAATCAGTGTTATTGGTTCAAGCTTACCCTGTTCCTCAGCTGCAATGGTAACAAGAGATTGGCTTCCCAGGCCTCCATTCAGAGAGCATTGCTATCGAATCTTCCATATGGGGGACCCTGGAGCCCTGTAAGAAGACTTCTGCTGTCCCTTAGTAGGACACCTTGATGTTTGGAGCAGCTCACAAGCTCCAGCTTGGAAAAATCTCCAAGAATTCTTGAGGCCTCCGCACCATTTGTTGGCCATCATGGATACAAACTCCAGCGTGAGCAGACATCTTCCCCTCGCCCAGGTGCTGAAGATTTCGAAACAACTGCTGTACATTGGAATAGACATGTGCTCGGCACTGAGCGTAACCGTAGCTTATGTTTTCATACTTCTGTCCTCACACTCCTCGCCTGAAAACCCTCCAACTTGGATATTCTGGAGCCGTAATGCAGCCATCTGCCTGCTCACCAGATAGAAGAAGTGAAAAAAGGGTCTGTGCAAAAATCCCCCATGAGGATCCAGTTGCACAGCTCTCAAAAGCACCCCAATATCATAGGCCGAACTCTCCACGAATGTTCTGTCTGACACAGCTCGAGCCCGAGCTCCTGACAGCCACCCAGAAAGCAGGCCTCATTTTCTGCAGGTGGGTCCTGCCTTGGCCCGAGGACCTCATCTCAAAGTGAACTGGGTATTCAGGCACCTGTCCCAGAACTTAGCTCAAGTCCTGCCCATGGGGGAACCTGAAGCATAAAAAAGTACACCTCCTTCCCCATGGCAGGAAAACTGAATGTTGAGATGGCAGTCCAACCCTCAGAGTGGGAGCCAAGTGCATAGCCCATGAGGTCACACCCACTCAGCATGGGCATCTGGGCAAAAACAGGCATTGTGACCCTCAGAATGAGACCCATTTCCAACAAGAACACTCGGGAGCTGTACCAGGAAAACATAGAGCAGGACCCTAGGCCCAAATCCTAAGCCTTGTTGCAGTGATCCAGGCTCCAGAACCCAGGACCCATCTCTGGAATGGCTGTTTGGACGGGATCCCTGACTCAGAAAACTGCGCTCCTCCCATCCCCCGGAAATACACCAAACTCTTGGGTGCCGAGCAGAATTCCCAGAGAGGTAGAATCTCACATGGACCCATGAGGCCAACCCTCCATTTCGTGGCCATCATAGACAAACAAGTCAGACAGAAAAGACTGTGCTCCTGCCTCACAGCCGTCCGAATTTCATATCTGGAGATGCTTCGCTCAGGGTCTGCAGATTGGGTCTGCCATCACCTCGAGCTTAACTCTTACCCGAGTTTGTGTCTGAAGACTTTGGACCCAGAGTCCTGACCCATATGCCCTCCAGGATGGGGCCTCCAGGAACACACAACAGCACTGGGCCAGCTCTCCCAAGGAATGTCAGCCTGTCTCAGTTTCCCAACCCACCAGATTAAGAGAAAATTGCAAGGCCCCTAATACCACCCCAATTCCATAGGAAGCTCCAGAAAAAATGCATAGTCTGACACAGCCTCAGAATATACCTCCAGGAAGACACCCAGGTCAATGGGAAGGGATGAAATGGCCTAACCCATGGCAGGTTCGATGTGCTGGGTGTGAAGCCAACTGTCTCAATGTCTCTCACAAGGTCTGGGCTCAGGCTATGTAAGACAGAGCATAGTGTTTAGGGTAGCCTATGCAATTGGGGTGTTGCCGAGGGCTGAGCAGGTTGATTTTCATTTGGGGTTTCTGAGCAATGCCATAGACAATGTTTTTCTTTGGGGGGCAGGCAGAGTGCTTCGTTCTGGAACCAGAATTCCCAATCATGAGGGCTTTTGGCCCAGGAGTGCTAGGGTAGAGTCTGAAAACAAAACATAGGGTGAGGTGGGGAGCAGGCCCACTCTGCAAAGGCTGAAAGGATATCTCATGCATCTGAAGTCAGGCTGAGGATCAGACATTGGCTGAGGTTGGATTGTGCCCTTGATGGCACCTTCATGAAGCAGGTGCCTCATGAGGTTGACGAAGTTTTCCCACGCTGAGTTTGGAGGTTGCCACAAACCACAAGGTTTCCTTCTGCAAGACAGTCGAGTCCTGTTGAATGGCTCCAGTACATACCATACGGAACGACTGAAGAGGAGGGTTCAAAGGATGGATCCCTGAACAACATGCCTCGCATTCCCTTTGGCCATTAACGACAAGATATGTTTGTTCTGCTGGCTCTGGGGCAAGCTAACCAGTGGGCTGAGTTGAAATGGCCTCTCCTGAGGATGCGTCATAATGTGGGTTTCTGTCCATGGAGACCTTGGAATGTGATGGTTGTACTGTGGCCCTGCGGAATTCTCCGACCAGAAGGGTTTGATACAGATCCAGTAAGAAAGCACTCCATGTGGAGACGAGAGAGGTTTGGTTTGGAGCCTCAGAAAAACCTAATATGCTGGTATAAGAAACCAGTCCTCTGAGGACAGACACATGAAAACTAAAGCTAAGGTTCATAATAGGGCCTAAGGGCCTGTCCATTTCAATCTTCTGTCTCTGGGGACACTGTCTGAAAGTCTAAGTGGTGATAATGGCTCAGCTGGTGTCAGAGTGCCCCTTTTAGTCCAGGGCAGCCTACACTATCAGGATGGCCTCAGGGGCCTTGGAACTTTTCCCTAACCTGTAGGGTTGTGGTCAATGGATTGGGCACACTTTCCTTGGAGATGGCAGGCACAATCTTTCACTGTGGCTCCAGATGCCCTAGCCTGGAGGGTGTGTGGGTCCAGGCTGTGGGCACATAAGTCTGAAAACAAAAACTCAGCTTATGAGTGGCGCCGAGGTATGGCAGGCCGGATGTACAGATAAAGAGTGAGCTCCTTGGCTTGTGAATCAAGGGCGAGATTCCTTCAGGCTTTTGTCTCTGGATGCGTCCAGGATAGCCGTGGATTGTAGGGGGTGGCCTCAGTGACTGTGGACGAGTAACCTCTCTGGGGATTTGTCCCAGCTAACAGGAGTTTGGAGTCAATTTGTGGGAAGGGTGGAGTCGTGTTGTCTGGCTCATGTGTCTCTCCAAGAAAGTGATTCCAGAGCAGAGCCCCAGGAACAGGGGGGATACTGGAAAACTCAAACACTGGTGAGGATTGGGTGTATAGGGGCTTGGCACACCCCATATGAGGGCTCTTGGTCAAGGCCCTGACAGGACTTTCTTTGATATTGGGCTCATGCTGAGGGTCACAGAGTGAATTTGTGCCCAAGGCAGCACTCAAGTTTGGGCGTGGTTTCAGGGGAAATGAAGGTTTCTCCCACCCTGAAGGTGTGACTCCATGCCAAGAGCAAGCCTTACAGCCATGGGGAAAAAGGAGTTCTGATTTGTGCTTCAAATGCCCAACTGTGTGGGGAATTGATATAATATCTGGGTTTAGATATCGGAAAACCAAGGTTAGGAAGAGATAACGGCATAAGACCATGGTGTGTCAGAAGTGCTAGGTGTATGGCCAGCTGTCTCCTTGCCTGTCTGGACGTCTGGCATCAGGCTGTGAAAGGCAGAGCATTAGTGCCCAGAGCAGCCTATCAAATCTGAGTGCCGTCGAGGCAAGAGCAGGTTGATCCTCATCCGGGTTTTATGGAAAGCCCCACAAGGAAACGTTTTCTAACGGTGGGCAGTAACTGAGCAGGCTTGTGGTTCTGCAATTCCTACTCTGGAGGGATTGTTTGCCAGGAGTGTGAGGAAGGAAGTCTGAAAACACAAGCTAGCGTGAGGTTTGGGACCGAGGGCACGGCAGGCCACTCTGCAGAGGCTGAATCAAGATCTCCTGCATTGCGGTTATGTCTACTATGAGACGTGCTTCAAGCTAGAGTTTTTGACCATGATGGCCTCTCCCTGAAGGATATGGGGGGCTTCATGAGGCCCGGCAGGTTTGCCGTTTTCTCCTACACTGAAGGTTTGACTCACGGCCAGCAGCAAGGTTTCTTGCCATGGGGAAGGAGGGGTTCTGACTTATGCATCAGGTTCCCCCCTGTGCAGGGATTGGAGATAAGGTCTAGGTTCCGATGACTGAAAACCCAGGTTGGGAATGGATGGTGTCCGAAGGCAGTGGCGGGTCCAATGTGCTGGGTGTGCAGCCAGCTGTGTCGGTGTCTGTTGGAAGGTCAGGGCTCAGGCTTTTGCGACAGAGCATCAGTGTTTAAGGTAGCCTATGCAATTGGGGTGTTGCCGAGGGCAAAGCAGTTTGATCCTCATTTGGGGTTTCTGTGCAGCACCATAGACAATGTATTTCTCCTGGGAGGCAGGCACAGTGCTTCATTGTGGCCCCAGAATTCCCAGTAGGGAGGGTTTGTGGGCCAGGAGTGTGAGGACGGAAGTCTGAAAACACAAGCTAGTGTGAGGATTGGAGCCAAGGGCAGAGCAGGCCCACTCTGCAGAGGCTGAATCAAAATCTCCTGCATCTGAAGTCAGGCTGAGGATCAGACGTTGGCTGAGACTGGAGTATGTGTACATGATGGCACCTTCATGAAGCGGGGGCCTCATGAGGCCAAGGAAGTTTTCCCACGCTGAGTTTGGAGGTTGCCCCAAACCACAAGATTTCCTTCTGCGGGACATTCGAGTCCGGTTGCATGGCTCCAGGACATAACATACGGAAGGACTGGAGAGCAGGGTTCGAAGGATGGATCACTGTACAGCATGCCTCGCATTCCCCTTGGCCATAAGCAACAAGATATGTTTGATCTGCTGCCTCTGGGGCACGCGAACCAGGGGGCTGAGTTGAAATGGCCTCTCCTGAGGATGCGTCATAATGTGCGTTTGGGGTCCATGGAGACCTAGGAATGTGCTGGTTGTTCAGTGGCCCTGCGGAACTCTCCTACCTGAAGTGTTTGATACATCCCAGTAAGAAAGCTGCCCATGTGGAGATGAGAGATGTTTGGTTTGGTGCCTCAGAAAAGCCCCGTGTGCTGGTCTACGAAAACAGTCCTTTAAGGACGGACACATGGAAACCAAAGCTAAGGTTCAGATTAGGGCCTGGGGGCCTGTCCATTTCAACCTTCTGTCTCTGGGGACACTGTCTGAGAGTCTAAGTGGAGATAGTTGCTCCGCTGGTGTCAGGGAGCCCCTCTTAGTCCAGGGTGGCCTACACTATTGATGGCCTCAGGGACCTTGGAGCTTTTCCCTAACCTGTAGGGTTGTGGTCAATGGATTGGGCACACTTTCCTTGGAGAGGGCAGGCACAATCTTTCGCTGTGGCTCCAGACGCCCTCGCCTGGATGTTGTGTGGGTCCAGGCTGTGGGCACAGAAGTCTGAATACACAAACTCAGCTTAGGAGTGGCGCCTAGGGTATGGCAGGCCGGATGTACAGCCCGAGAGGGAGCTCCTGGGCCTCTGAAACAAGGGCGAGTGGGAGGCGTTCCTTCAGGCTTTTGTCTCTGGATGTTGTGTCCGGGATAGCCGTGGATTGGAGTGGTGGCCTCAGGTACTGTGGACGGGTATCCCTCTCTGGGGATTTGTCCCAGCTCCCAAGAGTTTGGGGTCATTTTGTGGGAAGGGTGGAGTCGTGTTGTCTGGCTCATGGGTCTCTCCAAGAAAGGGATTCCAGAGCAGAGCTCCAGGTACGGGCGGGGCGACTGGAAAATTCAAACCGTGGTGAGGATTGGGTGCATAGGGGCTTGGCAAGCCCCATATGTGGGCTCTTGGTCCAGGCCCTGACAGGCCTTTCTTTGACATGGGGCTCATGCTGAGGGTCACAGTGTGAATTTGTGCCCAAGCAGCACTCAAGTTTGGGCGTGGCATCTGGGGCCATGAAGGTTTCTCCCACCCTGAACGTGTGACTCCATGCCAAGAGCAAGCTTGACAGCCATGGGGAAGGAGGAGTTCTGTTTTGTGCTTGCTATACCCAGCTGTGTGGAGAATTGATATAATGTCTAGGTTCAGATATCTGAAAACCAAGGTTAGGATGAGGTGACGGCATAAGACCATGGCGTGTCCGAAGTGCTGGGTGTGCGGCCAGCTGTCTCCTTGTCTGTCTGGACGTCTGGCTTCAGGCTGTGTCAGGCAGAGCATGAGAGCCCAGAGCAGCCTATCCAGTTCGGGTACCGTCGAGGCACGAGCAGGTTGATCCTCATCTGGGTTTTCTGGAGAGCCCCACAGGGAAACGTTTTTCTTCCGATGGGCAGACACTGGGCTGGGTTTTGGTTCTGGAGTTCCTAGTCCGGAGGGCTTGTTTGCCAGGAGTGTGAGGAAGGAAGTCTGAAAAGACAAGCTAGCGTGAGGTTTGGGACCGAGGGCACGGCAGGCCCACTCTGCAGAGGCTGAATCGAGATCTCCTGCACTGAGGTCATGTCAACTATGAGACGTGCCTCAGGCTAGAGTTCTTGTCCAGCATGGCCTCTTCCTGAAGGGTGTGGGGGTTTCATGAGGCCAGAAAGTTTTGGCTACGATGGGATTTGTGAACTGCTCCAAAACTGAAGGTTCCCTTCTGCACGACAGTCGAGTCCTAGTGGATGGTTCCAAGAGGCCCCATATGGAAAGACTCGAGAGCAGGTGTCTAAGCATGGATGCCTGGGAACGCCACCTCATATTCCCACTCTTTAGTCAGGACAAGGCAGGCTCAATCTGCGGGCTCCTGGGTGAGCTACCCAGAGGGGAGAGTTGAAATGGACTCTCCTGAAGATGAGTCCTACTGTGGCTTGGTGGCCTGGGAGACCTTGGAATGTGGAGGTGGCTCAGGGACTCTGCAGGATTCTCCAACATGAGGTGTTTGACACGGCTCCAACAAGGAAACTTCCCATGTGGAGACGAGAGGAGTTCTGCTCTGTGCCTCAGGAAACCCCCATACCCTGTTCTTCGAACCAAAGCCTCTGAGGAGTGACACCTGGAAACCAAAGCAAGAGTTGAGACTACGGCCTAAAGGCCTGTCCGGCTCAACCTTCTATCTCTGTTGACATCTGTGTGCATGCATTCATGGATGTAGCTGCTCAGCTTGTGTCCGAATGCCCCTGTGAGTCCAGTGAGGCTCCCAGTAGTGGGATGTCCTCGGAGGCCTTGAGGTTTCTCATATTCTGGAGGTGTGTGGCCAAAGTAATTGACACAGTTTCCCAGGAGAGAGCAGGCACGGTCCTGTGGTATGGCTCCAGAGGACCCAGCCTAGAGGCTGTGTTTGCCAGGGCTGTGGGGACAGATGTCTGAAAAAGCAAACTTGGCTCAGCTAGGGGCCAATGTAATGGCAGGCCTGATCTCTAGTCCGTGAGGGGAGATCCTCTGGAAATCAAAGTAGGGCAAGTGGGAGGCAGTCACTCAGGATTTTGTCTCTGGGTGTTGCGTTTACAGTGTCCGGTCAGGGTAGGGGTTGTCTCAGAGGCCGAGGAAGAGCCTTCCTCTCGGGGGATTGTCCAAGCTCCCAAGTGTTTGTGTTCATTCTGTGGGAATGAAGAGTACTGTTTTCTGCCACAGAGGACCCCCCCAAAAGAGGGACTCTAGAGCACAGCAGTGGGTTCCCTCAACTGGAATAAACACCATCTAGTTAGTCCTTGGTGCCTATTTGCATGGCAAGCCATATATGCGGGCTCTCGGTCCAGTCACTGAGAGGCGTTACTTGAATAAGGTACTCACGCTGAGGGTCACAAGTGTGTTTGTGCCCAAGGCGGCCCTCACGCTTGGGCGTGGCCTCATGGGCCATGCCGTTTTCTCCTACACTGAAGGTTTGACTCACTGCCAGCAGCAAGGTTTCTTGCCATGGGGAAGGAGGGGTTCTGTCTTGTGCATCAGGTTCCCCCCTGTGCAGGGATTGGAGATAAGGTCTAGGTTCCGATGACTGATAACCCAGGTTGGGAATGGATGGTGGCCTAAGGCAGTGGCGGGTCCAATGTGCTGGGTGTGCAGCCAGCTGTGTCGGTGTCTGTTGGAAGGTCTGGGCTCAGGCTATTTGCGACAGAGCATCACTGTTTAAGGTAGCCTATGCAATTGGGGTGTTGCCGAGGGCCTAGCAGTTTGATCCTCATTTGGGGTTTCTGGGCAGCGCCATAGACAATGTTTTTCTGCTGGGAGGCAGGCACAGTGCTTCATTGTGGCCCCAGAATTCCCAGTAGGGAGGGTTTGTAGGCCAGGAGTGTGAGGACGGAAGTCTGAAAACACCAGCTAGGGTGAGGATTGGAGCCAAGGGCAGAGCAGGCCCACTCTGCAGAGGCTGAATCAAAATCTCCTGCATCTGAAGTCAGGCTGAGGATCAGACGTTGGCTGAGGCTGGCGTATGAGTCCATGATGGCACCTTCATGAAGTGGGGGCCTCATGAGGCCAAGGAAATTTTCACACGCTGTGTTTGGAGGTTGCCCCAAACCACAAGGTTTCCTTCTGCGGGACATTCGAGTCCTGTTGCATGGCTCCAGGACATAGCATATGGAAGGACTGGAGAGCAGGGTTCGAAGGATGGATCCCTGTACAGCATGCCTCGCATTCCCATTGGCTATTAGCGACAAGATATGTTTGATCTGCTGCCTCTGGAACACGCGACCCAGGGGGCTGAGTTGAAATGGCCTCTCCTGAGGATGCGTCATAATGTGCGTTTGGGTCCATGGAGACCTTGGAATGTGCTGGTTGTTCAGTGGCCCTGCGGAACTCTCCTACCTGAAGTGTTTGATACATCCCAGTAAGAAAGCTGCCCATGTGGAGATGAGAAAGGTTTGGTTTGGTGCCTCAGAAAAGCCCCATGTGCTGGTCTACGAAAACAGTCCTCTGAGAACGGAAACATGGAAACCAAAGCTAAGGTTCAGATTAGGGCCTGGGGGCCTGTCCATTTCAACCTTCTGTCTCTGGGGACACAGTCTGAGAGTCTAAGTGGAGATAGTTGCTCTGCTGGTGTCAGAGAGCCCCTCTTAGTCCAGGGTGGCCTATACTATTGATGGCCTCAGGGACCTTGGAGCTTTTCCCTAACCTGTAGGGTTGTGGTCAATGGATTGGTCACACTTTCCTTGGAGAGTGCAGGCACAATCTTTCGCTGTTTGGTCCAGAGGCCCTAGCCTGGATGTTGTGTGAGTCCAGGCTGTGGGCACAGAAGTCTGAATACACAAACTCAGCTTATGAGTGGCGCCTAGGGTATGGCAGGCCGGATTTACAGCCCGAGAGGGAGCTCCTGGACCTCTGAAACAAGGGCGAGTGGGAGGCATTCCTTCAGGCATTTGTCTCTGGATGTTGTGTCCGGGATAGCCGTGGATTGGAGCGGTGGCCTCAGGTACTGTGGACGAGTATCCCTCTCTGGGGATTTGTCCAAACTCCCAAGAGTTTGGGGTCATTTTGTGGGAAGGGTGGAGTCGTGTTGTCTGGCTCATGGGTCTCTCCAAGAAAGGGATTCCAGAGCAGAGCTCCAGGTACGGGCGGGGCGACTGGAAAATTCAAACCGTGGTGAGGATTGGGTGCATAGGGGCTTGGCAAGCCCCATATGTGGGCTCTTGGTCCAGGCCCTGACAGGCCTTTCTTTGACATGGGGCTCATGCTGAGGGTCACAGTGTGAATTTGTGCCCAAGCAGCACTCAAGTTTGGGCGTGGCATCAGGGGCCATGAAAGTTTCTCCCACCCCGAAGGTGTGAATCCATGCCAAGAGCAAGCTTGACAGCCATGGGGAAGGAGGAGTTCTGCTTTGTGCTTGCTATACCCAGCTGTGTGGAGAATTGATATAATGTCTAGGTTCAGATATCTGAAAACCAAGGTTAGGATGAGGTGACGGCATAAGACCATGGCGTGTCTGAAGTGCTGGGTGTGCGGCCAGCTGTCTCCTTGTCTGTCTGGACGTCTGGCTTCAGGCTGTGTCAGGCAGAGCATGAGTGCCCAGAGCAGCCTATCCAGTTCGGGTACCGTCGAGGCCCGAGCAGGTTGATCCTCATCTGGGTTTTCTGGAGAGCCCCACAGGGAAACGATTTTCTTCCGTTGGGCAGACACTGGGCTGGGTTTTGGTTCCGGAGTTCCTAGTCCGGAGGGCTTGTTTGCCAGGAGTGTGAGGAAGGAAGTCTGAAAACACAAGCTAGCGTGAGGTTTGGGACCGAGGGCACGGCAGGCCCACTCTGCAGAGGCTGAATCGAGATCTCCTGCACTGAGGTCATGTCAACTATGAGACGTGCCTCAGGCTAGAGTTTTTGTCCAGCATGGCCTCTTCCTGAAGGGTGTGGGGTCTCCATGAGGCCAGAAAGTTTTGCCTACGATGGGATTTGTGAACTGCTCCAAAACTGAAGGTTACCTTCTGCACGACAGTCGAGTCCTATTGGATGCTTCCAAGAGGCCCCATATGGAAAGACTCGAGAGCAGGTGTCTAAGCATGGATGCCTGGGAATGCCACCTCATATTCCCACTCTTTAGTCAGGACAAGGCAGGCTCAATCTGCGGGCTCCTGGGTGAGCTACCCAGAGGGGAGAGTTGAAATGGACTCTCCTGAAGATGAGTCCTGCTGTGGCTTGGTGGCCTGGGAGACCTTGGAATGTGGAGGTGGCTCAGGGACTCTGCAGGATTCTCCAACATGAGGTGTTTGACACGGCTCCAACAAGGAAACTTCCCATGTGGAGACGAGAGGAGTTCTGTTCCGTGCCTCAGGAAAGCCCCATACCCTGTTCTTCGAACCACAGCCTCTGAGGAGTGACACCTGGAAACCAAAGCAAGAGTTGAGACTACGGCCTAAAGGCCTGTCCGGCTCAACCTTCTATCTCTGTTGACATCTGTGTGCATGCATTCATGGATGTAGCTGCTCAGCTTGTGTCCGAATGCCCCTGTGAGTCCAGTGAGGCTCCCAGTAGTGGGATGTCCTCGGAGGCCTTGAGGTTTCTCATATTCTGGAGGTGTGTGGCCAAAGGAATGGACACAGTTTCCCAGGAGATAGCAGGCACGGTCTTGTGGTATAGCTCCAGAGGACCCAGCCTAGAGGCTGTGTTTGCCAGGGCTGTGGAGACAGATGTCTGAAAAAGCAAACTTGGCTCAGCTAGGGGCCAATGTAATGGGAGGCCTGATCTCCAGTCCGTGAGGGGAGATCCTCTGGAAATCAAAGTAGGACAAGTGGGAGGCAGTCACTCAGGATTTTGTCTCTGGGTGTTGCGTTTACAGTGTCCGGTCAGGGTAGGGGTTGTCTCAGAGGCCGAGGAAGAGCCTTCCTCTCGGGGGATTGTCCAAGCTCCCAAGTGTTTGTGTTCATTCTGTGGGAATGAAGAGTACTGTTTTCTGCCACAGGGGACCCCCCAGGAGAGGGACTCAGAGCACAGCAGTGGGTTCCCTCAACTGGAATACACACCATCTAGTTTGTCCTGGGTGCCTATGGGCATGGCAAGCCACATATGCGGGCTCTCGGTCCAGTCACTGAGAGGCGTTACTTGAATAAGGTACTCACGCTGAGGGTCACAATGTGTGTTTGTGCCCAAGGCGGCCCTCACGCTTGGGCGTGGCCTCATGGGCCATGCCGTTTTCTCCTACACTGAAGGTTTGACTCACTGCCAGAAGCAAGGTTTCTTGCCATGGGGTAGGAGGGGTTCTGACTTGTGCATCAGGTTCCCCCCTGTGCAGGGATTGGAGATAAGGTCTTGGTTCCGATGACTGAAAACCCAGGTTGGGAATGGATGGTGGCCTAAGGCAGTGGCGGGTCCAATGTGCTGGGTGTGCAGCCAGCTGTGTCGGTGTCTGTTGGAAGGTCTGGGCTCAGGCTATTTGCGACAGAGCATCACTGTTTAAGGTAGCCTATGCAATTGGGGTGTTGCAGAGGGCCAAGCAGTTTGATCCTCATTTGGGGTTTCTGGGCAGCGCCATAGACAAGGTTTTTCTCCTGGGAGGCAGGCACAGTGCTTCATTGTGGCCCCAGAATTCCCAGTAGGGAGGGTTTGTGGGCCAGGAGTGTGAGGACGGAAGTCTGAAAACACAAGCTATTGTGAGGATTGGATCCAAGGGCAGAGCAGGCCCACTCCTCAGAGGCTGAATCAAAATCTCCTGCATTTGAAGTCAGGCTGAGGATCAGACGTTGGCTGAGGCTGGCGTATGTGTCCATGATGGCACCTTCATGAAGTGGGGGCCTCATGAGGCCAAGGAAGTTTTCCCACGCTGAGTTTGGAGGTTGCCCCAAACCACAAGGTTTCCTTCTGCGGGACATTCGAGTCCTGTTGCATGGCTCCAGGACATACCATATGGAAGGACTGGAGAGCAGGGTTCGAAGGATGGATCCCTGTACAGCATGCCTCGCATTCCCATTGGCTATTAGCGACAAGATATGTTTGATCTGCTGCCTCTGGAACACGCGACCCAGGGGGCTGAGTTGAAATGGCCTCTCCTGAGGATGCGTCATAATGTGCGTTTGGGTCCATGGAGACCTTGGAATGTGCTGGTTGTTCAGTGGCCCTGCTGAACTCTCCTACCTGAAGTGTTTGATTCATCCCAGTAAGAAAGCTGCCCATGTGGAGATGAGAGATGTTTGTTTTGGTGCCTCAGAAAAGCCCCATGTGCTGGTCTACGAAAACAGTCCTCTGAGAACGGAAACATGGAAACCAAAGCTAAGGTTCAGATTAGGGCCTGGGGGCCTGTCCATTTCAACCTTCTGTCTCTGGGGACACAGTCTGAGAGTCTAAGTGGAGATAGTTGCTCCGCTGGTGTCAGAGAGCCCCTCTTAGTCCAGGGTGGCCTATACTATTGATGGCCTCAGACACCTTGGAGCTTTTCCCTAACCTGTAGGGTTGTGGTCAATGGATTGGGCACACTTTCCTTGGAGAGGGCAGGCACAATCTTTCGCTGTTTGGTCCAGAGGCCCAAGCCTGGATGTTGTGTGGGTCCAGGCTGTGGGCACAGAAGTCTGAATACACAAACTCAGCTTATGAGTGGCGCCCAGGGTATGGCAGGCCGGATGTACAGCCCGTGAGGGAGCTCCTGGGACTCTGAAACAAGGGCGAGTGGGAGGCGTTCCTTCAGGCTTTTGTCTCTGGATGTTGTGTCCGGGATAGCCGTGGATTGGAGCGGTGGCCTCAGGTACTGTGGACAAGAATACCTCTCTGGGGATTTGTCCCAGCTCCCAAGAGTTTGGGGTCATTTTGTGGGAAGGGTGGAGTCGTGTTGTCTGGCTCATGGGTCTCTCCAAGAAAGGGATTCCAGAGCAGAGCTCCAGGTACGGGTGGGGCGACTGCAAAATTCAAACCGTGGTGAGGATTGGGTGCATAGGGGCCTGGCAAGCCCCATATGTGGGCTCTTGGTCCAGGCCCTGACAGGCCTTTCTTTGACATGGGGCTCATGCTGAGGGTCACAGTGTGAATTTGTGCCCAAGCAGCACTCAAGTTTGGGCGTGGCATCAGGGGCCATGAAGGTTTCTCCCACCCTGAAGGTGTGACTCCATGCCAAGAGCAAGCTTGACAGCCATGGGGAAGGAGGAGTTCTGCTTTGTGCTTGCTATACCCAGCTGTGTGGAGAATTGATATAATGTCTAGGTTCAGATATCTGAAAACCAAGGTTAGGATGAGGTGACGGCATAAGACCATTGCGTGTCTGAAGTGCTGGGTGTGCGGCCAGCTGTCTCCTTGTCTGTCTGGACGTCTGGCTTCAGGCTGTGTCAGGCAGAGCATGAGTGCCCAGAGCAGCCTATCCAGTTCGGGTACCGTCGAGGCCCGAGCAGGTTGATCCTCATCTGGGTTTTCTGGAGAGCCCCACAGGGAAACGTTTTTCTTCCGTTGGGCAGACACTGGGCTGGGTTTTGGTTCCGGAGTTCCTAGTCCGGAGGGCTTGTTTGCCAGGAGTGTGAGGAAGGAAGTCTGAAAACACAAGCTAGCATGAGGTTTGGGACCGAGGGCACGGCAGGCCCACTCTGCAGAGGCTGAATCGAGATCTCCTGCACTGAGGTCAGGTCAACTATGAGACGTGCCTCAGGCTAGAGTTCTTGTCCAGCATGGCCTCTTCCTGAAGGGTGTGGGGGCTCCATGAGGCCAGAAAGTTTTGCCTACGATGGGATTTTTGAACTGCTCCAAAACTGAAGGTTACCTTCTGCACGACAGTCGAGTTCTATTGGATGGTTCCAAGAGGCCCCATATGGAAAGACTCGAGAGCAGTTGTCTAAGCATGGATGCCTGGGAACGCCACCTCATATTCCCACTCTTTAGTCAGGACAAGGCAGGCTCAATCTGCGGGCTCCTGGGTGAGCTACCCAGAGGGGAGAGATGAAATGGACTCTCCTGAAGATGAGTCCTACTGTGGCTTGGTGGCCTGGGAGACCTTGGAATGTGGAGGTGGCTCAGGGACTCTGCAGGATTCTCCAACATGAGGTGTTTGACACGGCTCCAACAAGGAAACTTCCCATGTGGAGACGAGAGGAGTTCTGTTCCGTGCCTCAGGAAAGCCCCATACCCTGTTCTTCGAACCACAGCCTCTGAGGAGTGACACCTGGAAACCAAAGCAAGAGTTGAGACTACGGCTTAAAGGCCTGTCCAGCTCAACCTTCTATCTCTGTTGACATCTGTGTGCATGCATTCATGGATGTAGCTGCTCAGCTTGTGTCCGAATGCCCCTGTGAGTCCAGTGAGGCTCCCAGTAGTGGGATGTCCTCGGAGGCCTTCAGGTTTCTCATATTCTGGAGGTGTGTGGCCAAAGGAATGGACACAGTTTCCCAGGAGATAGCAGGCACGGTCCTGTGGTATGGCTCCAGAGGACCCAGCCTAGACGCTGTGTTTGCCAGGGCTGTGGGGACAGATGTCTGAAAAAGCAAACTTGGCTCAGCTAGGGGCCAGTGTAATGGCAGGCCTGATCTCCAGTCCGTGAGGGGAGATCCTCTGAAAATCAAAGTAGGGCAAGTGGGAGGCAGTCTCTCAGGATTTTGTCTCTGGGTGTTGCGTTTACAGTGTCCGGTCAGGGTAGGGGTTGTCTCAGAGGCCGAGGAAGAGCCTTCCTCTCGGGGGATTGTCCAAGCTCCCAAGTGTTTTTGTGTTCATTCTGTGGGAATGAAGAGTACTGTTTTCTGCCACAGGGGACCCCCCAGGAGAGGGACTCTAGAGCACAGCAGTGGGTTCCCTCAACTGGAATACACACCATCTAGTTAGTCCTGGGTGCCTATGGGCATGGCAAGCCACATATGCGGGCTCTTGGTCCAGTCACTGAGAGGCGTTACTTGAATAAGGTACTCACGCTGAGGGTCACAATGTGTGTTTGTGCCCAAGGCGGCCCTCACGCTTGGGCGTGGCCTCATGGGCCATGCCGTTTTCTCCTACACTGAAGGTTTGACTCACTGCCAGCAGCAAGGTTTCTTGCCATGGGCTAGGAGGGGTTCTGACTTGTGCATCAGGTTCCCCCCTGTGCAGGGATTGGAGATAAGGTCTAGGTTCCGATGACTGAAAACCCAGGTTGGGAATGGATGGTGGCCTAAGGCAGTGGCGGGTCCAATGTGCTGGGTGTGTAGCCAGCTGTGTCGGTGTCTGTTGGAAGGTCTGGGCTCAGGCTATTTGCGACAGAGCATCACTGTTTAAGGTAGCCTATGCAATTGGGGTGTTGCCGAGGGCCAAGCAGTTTGATCCTCATTTGGGGTTTCTGGGCAGCGCCATAGACAATGTTTTTCTTCTGGGAGGCAGGCACAGTGCTTCATTGTGGCCCCAGAATTCCCAGTAGGGAGGGTTTGTGGGCCAGAGGGTGAGGACGGAAGTCTGAAAACACAAGCTAGTGTGAGGATTGGAGCCAAGGGCAGAGCAGGCCCACTCTGCAGAGGCTGAATCAAAATCTCCTGCATCTGAAGTCAGGCTGAGGATCAGACGTTGGCTGAGGCTGGCGTATGAGTCCATGATGGCACCTTCATGAAGCGGGGGCCTCATGAGGCCAAGGAAGTTTTCCCACGCTGAGTTTGGAGGTTGCCCCAAACCACAAGGTTTCCTTCTGCGGGACATTCGAGTCCTGTTGCATGACTCCAGGACATACCATATGGAAGGACTGGAGAGCAGGTTTCGAAGGATGGATCCCTGTACTGCATGCCTCGCATTCCCATTGGCTATTAGCGACAAGATATGTTTGATCTGCTGCCTCTGGAACACGCGACCCAGGGGGCTGAGTTGAAATGGCCTCTCCTGAGGATGCGTCATAATGTGCGTTTGGGTCCATGGAGACCATGGAATGTGCTGGTTGTTCAGTGGCCCTGCGGAACTCTCCTACCTGAAGTATTTGATACATCCCAGTAAGAAAGCTGCCCATGTGGAGATGAGAGATGTTTGGTTTGCTGCCTCAGAAAAGCCCCATGTTCTGGTCTACGAAAACAGTCCTCTGAGAACGGAAACATGGAAACCAAAGCTAAGGTTCAGATTAGGGCCTGGGGGCCTGTCCATTTCAACCTTCTGTCTCTGGGGACACTGTCTGAGAGCCTAAGTGGAGATAGTTGCTCCGCTGGTGTCAGAGAGCCCCTCTTAGTCCAGGGTGGCCTATACTATTGATGGCCTCAGGGACCTTGGAGCTTTTCCCTAACCTGTAGGGTTGTGGTCAATGGATTGGGCACACTTTCCTTGGAGAGGGCAGGCACAATCTTTCGCTGTTTGGTCCAGAGGCCCTAGCCTGGATGTTGTGTGGGTCCAGGCTGTGGGCACAGAAGTCTGAATACACAAACTCAGCTTAGGAGTGGCGCCTAGGGTATGGCAGGCCAGATGTACAGCCCGAGAGGGAGCTCCTGGGCCTCTGAAACAAGGGCGAGTGGGAGGCGTTCCTTCAGGCTTTTGTCTCTGGATGTTGTGTCCGAGATAGCCGTGGATTGGAGCGGTGGCCTCAGGTACTGTGGACGAGTATCCCTTTCTGGGGATTTGTCCCAGCTCCCAAGAGTTTGGGGTCATTTTGTGGGAAGGGTGGAGTCGTGTTGTCTGGCTCATGGGTCTCTCCAAGAAAGGGATTCCAGAGCAGAGCTCCAGGTACGGGCGGAGCGACTGGAAAATTCAAACCGTGGTGAGGATTGGGTGCATAGGGGCTTGGCAAGCCCCATATGTGGGCTCTTGGTCCAGGCCCTGACAGGCCTTTCTTTGACATGGGGCTCATGCTGAGGATCACAGTGTGAATTTGTGCCCAAGCAGCACTCAAGTTTGGGCGTGGCATCAGGGGCCATGAAGGTTTCTCCAACCCTGAAGGTGTGACTCCATGCCAAGAGCAATCTTGACAGCCATCGGGAAGGAGGAGTTCTGTTTTGTGCTTGCTATACCCAGCTGTGTGGAGAATTGATATAATGTCTAGGTTCAGATATCTGAAAACCAAGGTTAGGATGAGGTTACGGCATAAGACCATGGCGTGTCCGAAGTGCTGGGTGTGCGGCCAGCTGTCTCCTTGACTGTCTGGACGTCTGGCTTCAAGCTGTGTCAGGCAGAGCATGAATGCCCAGAGCAGCCTATCCAGTTCGGGTACCGTCGAGGCCCGAGCAGGTTGATCCTCATCTGGGTTTTCTGGAGAGCCCCACAGGGAAACGTTTTTCTTCCGTTGGGCAGACATTGGGCTGGGTTTTGGTTCCGGAGTTCCTAGTCCGGAGGGCTTGTTTGCCAGGAGTGTGAGGAAGGAAGTCTGAAAACACAAGCTAGCGTGAGGTTTGGGACCGAGGGCAAGGCAGGCCCACTCTGCAGAGGCTGAATCGAGATCTCCTGCACTGAGTTCATGTCAACTATGAGACGTGCCTCAGGCTAGAGTTCTTGTCCAGCATGGCCTCTTCCTGAAGGGTGTGGGGGCTTCATGAGGCCAGAAAGTTTTGCCTACGATGGGATTTGTGAACTGCTCCAAAACTGAAGGTTACCTTCTGCACGACAGTCGAGTCCTATTGGATGGTTCCAAGAGGCCCCATATGGAAAGACTCGAGAGCATGTGTCTAAGCATGGATGCCTGGGAACGCCACCTCATATTCCCACTCTTTAGTCAGGACAAGGCAGGCTCAATCTGCGGGCTCCTGGGTGAGCTACCCAGAGGGAGAGATGAAATGGACTCTCCTGAAGATGAGTCCTACTGTGGCTTGGTGGCCTGAGAGAGCTTGGAATGTGAAGGTGGCTCTGGGACTCTTCAGGATTCTCCAACATGAGGTGTTTGACACGGCTCCAACAAGGAAACTTCCCATGTGGAGACGAGAGGAGTTCTGTTCCGTGCCTCAGGAAAGCCCCATACCCTGTTCTTCGAACCACAGCCTCTGAGGAGTGACACCTGGAAACCAAAGCAAGAGTTGAGACTACGGCCTAAAGGCCTGTCCGGCTCAACCTTCTATCTCTGTTGACATCTGTGTGCATGCATCCATGGATGAAGCTGCTCAGCTTGTGTCCGAATGCCCCTGTGAGTCCAGTGAGGCTCCCAGTAGTGGGATGTCCTCGGAGGCCTTGAGGTTTCTCATATTCTGGAGGTGTGTGGCCAAAGGAATGGACACAGTTTCCCAGGAGAGAGCAGGCACGGTCCTGTGGTATGGCTCCAGAGGACCCAGCCTAGAGGCTGTGTTTGCCAGGGCTGTGGGGACAGATGTCTGAAAAAGCAAACTTGGCTCAGCTAGGGGCCAGTGTAATGGCAGGCCTGATCTCCAGTCCGTGAGGGGAGATCCTCTGGAAATCAATGTAGGGCAAGTGGGAGGCAGTCACTCAGGATTTTGTCTCTGGGTGTTGCGTTTACAGTGTCCGGTCAGGGTAGGGGTTGTCTCAGAGGCCGAGGAAGAGCCTTCCTCTCGGGGGATTGTCCAAGCTCCCAAGTGTTGGTGTTCATTCTGTGGGAATGAAGAGTACTGTTTTCTGCCATAGGAGACCCCCCAGGAGAGGGACTCTAGAGCACAGCAGTGGGTTCCCTCAACTGGAATACACACCATCTAGTTAGTCCTGGGTGCCTATGGGCATGGCAAGCCACATATGCGGGCTCTTGGTCCAGTGACTGAGAGGCGTTACTTGAATAAGGTACTCACGCTGAGGGTCACAATGTGTGTTTGTGCCCAAGGCGGCCCTCACGCTTGGGCGTGGCCTCATGGGCCATGCTGTTTTCTCCTACACTGAAGGTTTGACTCACTGCCAGCAGCAAGGTTTCTTGCCATGGGATAGGAGCTGTTCTGACTTGTGCATCAGGTTCCCCCCTGTGCAGGGTTTGGAGATAAGGTCTAGGTTCCGATGACTGAAAACCCAGGTTGGGAATGGATGGTGGCCTAAGGCAGTGGCGGGTCCAATGTGCTGGGTGTGCAGCCAGCTGTGTCGGTGTCTGTTGGAAGGTCTGGGCTCAGGCTATTTGCGACAGAGCATAACTGTTTAAGGTAGCCTATGCAATTGGGGTGTTGCCGAGGGCCAAGCAGTTTGATCCTCATTTGGGGTTTCTGGGCAGCGCCATAGACAATGTTTTTCTTCTGGGAGGCAGGCACAGTGCTTCATTGTGGCCCCAGAATTCCCAGTAGGGAGGGTTTGTGGGCCAGAGGGTGAGGACGGAAGTCTGAAAACACAAGCTAGTGTGAGGATTGGAGCCAAGGGCAGAGCAGGCCCACTCTGCAGAGGCTAAATCAAAATCTCCTGCATCTGAAGTCAGGCTGAGGATCAGACGTTGGCTGAGGCTGGCATATGCGTCCATGATGGCACCTTCATGAAGTGGGGGCCTCATGAGGCCAAGGAAGTTTTCCCACGCTGAGTTTGGAGGTTGCCCCAAACCACAAGGTTTCCTTCTGCGGGACATTCGAGTCCTGTTGCATGGATCCAGGACATATCATATGGAAGGACTGGAGAGCAGGTTTCGAAGGATGGATCCCTGTACTGCATGCCTCGCATTCCCATTGGCTATTAGCGACAAGATATGTTTGATCTGCTGCCTCTGGAACACGCGACCCAGGGGGCTGAGTTGAAATGGCCTCTCCTGAGGATGCGTCATAATGTGCGTTTGGGTCCATGGAGACCATGGAATGTGCTGGTTGTTCAGTGGACCTGCGCAACTCTCCTACCTGAAGTGTTTGATACATCCCAGTAAGAAAGCTGCCCATGTGGAGATGAGAGATGTTTGGTTTGGTGCCTCAGAAAAGCACCATGTGCTGGTCTACGAAAACAGTCCTCTGAGAACGGAAACATGGAAACCAAAGCTAAGGTTCAGATTAGGGCCTGGGGGCCTGTCCATTTCAACCTTCTGTCTCTGGGGACACTGTCTGAGAGCCTAAGTGGAGATAGTTGCTCCGCTGGTGTCAGAGAGCCCCTCTTAGTCCAGGGTGGCCTATACTATTGATGGCCTCAGGGACCTTGGAGCTTTTCCCTAACCTGTAGGGTTGTGGTCAATGGATTGTGCACACTTTCCTTGGAGAGGGCAGGCACAATCTTTCGCTGTTTGGTCCAGAGGCCCTAGCCTGGATGTTGTGTGGTTCCAGGCTGTGGGCACAGAAGTCTGAGTACAGAAACTCAGCTTATGAGTGGCGCCTAGGGTATGGCAGGCCGGATGTACAGCCCGAGAGGGAGCTCCTGGGCCTCTGAAACAAGGGCGAGTGGGAGGCGTTCCTTCAGGCTTTTGTCTCTGGATGTTGTGTCCGGGATAGCCGTGGATTGGAGCAGTGGCCTCAGGTACTGTGGACGAGTATCCCTCTCTGGGGATTTGTCCCAGCTCCCAAGAGTTTGGGGTCATTTTGTGGGAAGGGTGGAGTCGTGTTGTCTGGCTCATGGGTCTCTCCAAGAAAGGGATTCCAGAGCAGAGCTCCAGGTACGGGCGGGGCGACTGGAAAATTCAAACCGTGGGGAGGATTGGGTGCATAGGGGCTTGGCAAGCCCCATATGTGGGCTCTTGGTCCAGGCCCTGACAGGCCTTTCTTTGACATGGGGCTCATGCTGAGGGTCACAGTGTGAATTTGTGCCCAAGCAGCACTCAAGTTTGGGCGTGGCATCAGGGGCCATGAAGGTTTCTCCCACCCTGAAGGTGTGACTCCATGCCAAGAGCAAGCTTGACAGCCATGGGAAAGGAGGAGTTCTGTTTTGTGCTTGCTATACCCAGCTGTGTGGAGAATTGATATAATGTCTAGGTTCAGATATCTGAAAACCAAGGTTAGGATGAGGTGACGGCATAAGACCATGGCGTGTCCGAAGTGCTGGGTGTGCGGCCAGCTGTCTCCTTGTCTGTCTGGACGTCTGGCTTCAGGCTGTGTCAGGCAGAGCATGAGTGCCCAGAGCAGCCTATCCAGTTCGGGTACCGTCGAGGCCCGAGCAGGTTGATCCTCATCTGGGTTTTCTGGAGAGCCCCACAGGGAAACGTTTTTCTTCCGTTGGGCAGACACTGGGCTGGGTTTTGGTTCTGGAGTTCCTAGTCCGGAGGGCTTGTTTGCCAGGAGTGTGAGGAGGGAAGTCTGAAAACACACGCTAGCGTGAGGTTTGGGACCGAGGGCACGGCAGTCCCACTCTGCAGAGGCTGAATCGAGATCTCCTGCACTGAGGTCATGTCAACTATGAGACGTGCCTCAGGCTAGAGTTCTTGTCCAGCATGGCCTCTTCCTGAAGGGTGTGGGGGCTTCATGAGGCCAGAAAGTTTTGCCTACGATGGGATTTGTGAACTGCTCCAAAACTGAAGGTTACCTTCTGCACGACAGTCGAGTCCTATTGGATGGTTCCAAGAGGCCCCATATGGAAAGACTCGAGAGCATGTGTCTAAGCATGGATGCCTGCGAACGCCACCTCATATTCCCACTCTATAGTCAGGACAAGGCAGGCTCAATCTGCGGGCTCCTGGGTGAGCTACCCAGAGGGGAAAGTTGAAATGGTCTCTCCTGAAAATCAGTCCTACTGTGGCTTGGTGGCCTGGGAGAGCTTGGAATGTGGAGGTGGCTCAGGGACTCTGCAGGATTCTCCAACATGAGGTGTTTGACACGGCTCCAACAAGGAAACTTCCCATGTGGAGACGAGAGGAGTTCTGTTCCGTGCCTCAGGAAAGCCCCATACCCTGTTCTTCGAACCAAAGCCTCTGAGGAGTGACACCTGGAAACCAAAGCAAGAGTGGAGACTACGGCCTAAAGGCCTGTCCGGCTCAACCTTCTATCTCTGTTGACATCTGTGTGCATGCATTCATGGATGTAGCTGCTCAGCTTGTGTCCGAATGCCCCTGTGAGTCCAGTGAGGCTCCCAGTATTGGGATGTCCTCGGAGGCCTTGAGGTTTCTCATATTCTGGAGGTGTGTGGCCAAAGGAATGGACACAGTTTCCCAGGAGAGAGCCGGCACGGTCCTGTGGAATGGCTCCAGAGGACCCAGCCTAGAGGCTGTGTTTGCCAGGGCTGTGGGGACAGATGTCTGAAAAAGCAAACTTGGCTCAGCTAGGGGCCAATTTAATGGCAGGCCTGATCTCTAGTCCGTGAGGGGAGATCCTCTGGAAATCAAAGTAGGGCAAGTGGGAGGCAGTCACTCAGGATTTTGTCTCTGAGTGTTGCGTTTACAGTGTCCGGTCAGGGTAGGGGTTGTCTCAGAGGCCGAGGAAGAGCCTTCCTCTCGGGGGATTGTCCAAGCTCCCAAGTGTTTGTGTTCATTCTGTGGGAATGAAGAGTACTGTTTTCTGCCACAGGGGACCCCCCAGGAGAGGGACTCTAGAGCACAGCAGTGGGTTCCCTCTACTGGAATACACACCATCTAGTTAGTCCTGCGTGCCTATGGGCATTGCAAGCCACATATGCGGGCTCTTGGTCCAGTCACTGAGAGGCGTTACTTGAATAAGGTACTCACGCTGAGGGTCACAATGTGTGTTTGTGCCCAAGGCGGCCCTCACGCTTGGGCGTGGCCTCATGGGCCAGGCCGTTTTCTCCTACACTGAAGGTTTGACTCACTGTCAGCAGCAAGGTTTCTTGCCATGGGGTAGGAGGGGTTCTGACTTGTGCATCAGGTTCCCCCCTGTGCAGGGATTGGAGATAAGGTCTAGGTTCCGATGACTGAAAACCCAGGTTGGGAATGGATGGTGGCCTAAGGCAGTGGCGGGTCCAATGTGCTGGGTGTGCAGCCAGCTGTGTCGGTGCCTGTTGGAAGGTCTGGGCTCAGGCTCTTTTGGACAGAGCATCACTGTTTAAGGTAGCCTATGCAATTGGGGTGTTGCCGAGGGTAAGAAGTTTGATCCTCATTTGGGGTTTCTGGGCAGCGCCATAGACAATGTTTTTCTCCTGGGAGGCAGGCACAGTGCTTCATTGTGGCCCCAGAATTCCCAGTAGGGAGGGTTTGTGGGCCAGGAGTGTGAGGACGGAAGTCTGAAAACACAAGCTAGTGTGAGGATTGGAGCCAAGGGCAGAGCAGGCCCACTCTGCAGAGGCTGAATCAAAATCTCCTGCATCTGAAGTCAGGCTGAGGATCAGACGTTGGCTGAGGCTGGAGTATGTGTCCATGATGGCACCTTCATGAAGTGGGGGCCTCATGAGGCCAAGGAAGTTTTCCCACGCTGAGTTTGGAGGTTGCCCCAAACCACAAGGTTTCCTTCTGCGGGACATTCGAGTCCTGTTGCATGGCTCCAGGACATACCATATGGAAGGACTGGAGAGCAGGTTTCGAAGGATGGATCCCTGTACTGCATGCCTCGCATTCTCATTGGCTATTAGCGACAAGATATGTTTGATCTGCTGCCTCTGGAACACGCGACCCAGGGGGCTGAGTTGAAATGGCCTCTCCTGAGGATGCGTCATAATGTGCATTTGGGTCCATGGAGACCATGGAATGTGCTGGTTGTTCAGTGGCCCTGCGGAACTCTCCTACCTGAAGTGTTTGATACATCCCAGTAAGAAAGCTGCCCATGTGGAGATGAGAGATGTTTGGTTTGGTGCCTCAGAAAAGCACCATGTGCTGGTCTACGAAAACAGTCCTCTGAGAACGGAAACATGGAAACCAAAGCTAAGGTTCAGATTAGGGCCTGGGGGCCTGTCCATTTCAACCTTCTGTCTCTGGGGACACTGTGTGAGAGCCTAAGTGGAGATAGTTGCTCCGCTGGTGTCAGAGAGCCCCTCTTAGTCCAGGGTGGCCTATACTATTCATGGCCTCAGGGACCTTGGAGCTTTTCCCTAACCTGTAGGGTTGTGGTCAATGGATTGGGCACACTTTCCTTGGAGAAGGCAGGCACAATCTTTCGCTGTTTGGTCCAGAGGCCCTGGCCTGGATGTTGTGTGGGTCCAGGCTGTGGGCACAGAAGTCTGAATACACAAACTCAGCTTATGAGTGGCGCCTAGGGTATGGCAGGCCGGATGTACAGCCCGAGAGGGAGCTCCTGGGCCTCTGAAACAAGGGCGAGTGGGAGGCGTTCCTTCAGGCTTTTGTCTCTGGATGTTGTGTCCGGGATAGCCGTGGATTGGAGCGGTGGCCTCAGGTACTGTGGACGAGTATCCCTCTCTTGGGATTTGTCCCAGCTCCCAAGAGTTTGGGGTCATTTTGTGGGAAGGTTGGAGTCCTGTTGTCTGGCTCATGGGTCTCTCCAAGAAAGGGATTCCAGAGCAGAGCTCCAGGTACAGGCGGGGCGACAGGAAAATTCAAACCGTGGTGAGGATTGGGTGCATAGGGGCTTGGCAAGCCCCATATGTGGGCTCTTGGTCCAGGCCCTGACAGGCCTTTCTTTGACATGGGGCTCATGCTGAGGGTCACAGTGTGAATTTGTGCCCAAGCAGCACTCAAGTTTGGGCGTGGCATCATGGGCCATGAAGGTTTCTCCCACCCTGAAGGTGTGACTCCATGCCAAGAGCAAGCTTGACAGCCATGGGGAAGGAGGAGTTCTGTTTTGTGCTTGCTATACCCAGCTGTGTGGAGAATTGATATAATGTCTAGGTTCAGATATCTGAAAACCAAGGTTAGGATGAGGTGACGGCATAAGACCATGGCGTTTCCGAAGTGCTGGGTGTGCGGCCAGCTGTCTCCTTGTCTGTCTGGACGTCTGGCTTCAGGCTGTGTCAGGCAGAGCATGAGTGCCCAGAGCAGCCATCCAGTTCGGGTACCGTCGAGGCCCGAGCAGGTTGATCCTCATCTGGGTTTTCTGGAGAGCCCCACAGGGAAACGTTTTTCTTCCATTGGGCAGACACTGGTTGGGTTTTGGTTCTGGAGTTCCTAGTCCGGAGGGCTTGTTTGCCAGGAGTGTGAGGAAGGAAGTCTGAAAACACAAGCTAGCGTGAGGTTTGGGACCGAGGGCACGCAGGCCCACTCTGCAGAGGCTGAACCGAGATCTCCTGCACTGAGGTCATGTCAACTATGAGACGTGCCTCAGGCTAGAGTTTTTGTCCAGCATGGCCTCTTCCTGAAGGGTGTGGGGGCTCCATGAGGCCAGAAAGTTTTGCCTACGATGGGATTTGTGAACTGCTCCAAAACTGAAGGTTACCTTCTGCACGACAGTCGAGTCCTATTGGATGGTTCCAAGAGGCCCCATATGGAAAGACTCGAGAGCAGGTGTCTAAGCATGGATGCCTGGGAACGCCACCTCATATTCCCACTCTTTAGTCAGGACAAGGCAGGCTCAATCTGCGGGCTCCTGGGTGAGCTACCCAGAGGGGAAAGTTGAAATGGTCTCTCCTGAAGATCAGTCCTACTGTGGCTTGGTGGCCTGGGAGAGCTTGGAATTTGGAGATGGCTCAGGGACTCTGCAGGATTCTCCAACATGAGGTGTTTGACACGGCTCCAACAAGGAAACTTCCCATGTGGAGACGAGAAGAGTTCTGTTCCGTGCCTCAGGAAAGCCCCATACCCTGTTCTTCGAACCAAAGCCTCTGAGGAGTAACACCTGGAAACCAAAGCAAGAGTTGAGACTACGGCCTAAAAGCCTGTCCGGCTCAACCTTCTATCTCTGTTGACATCTGTGTGCATGCATTCATGGATGTAGCTGCTCAGCTTGTGTCCGAATGCCCCTGTGAGTCCAGTGAGGCTCCCAGTAGTGGGATGTCCTCGGAGGCCTTGAGGTTTCTCATACCTGGAGGTGTGTGGCCAAAGAATGGACACAGTTTCCCAGGAGAGAGCAGGCACGGTCCTGTGGTATGGCTCCAGAGGACCCAGCCTAGAGGCTGTGTTTGCCAGGGCTGTGGGGACAGATGTCTGAAAAAGCAAACTTGGCTCAGCTAGGGGCCCATATAATGGCAGGCCTGATCTCTAGTCCGTGAGGGGAGATCCTCTGGAAATCAAAGTAGGGCAAGTGGGAGGCAGTCACTCAGGATTTTGTCTCTGGGTGTTGCGTTTACAGTGTCCGGTCAGGTTGGGGTTGTCTCAGAGGCCGAGGATGAGCCTTCCTCTCGGGGGATTGTCCAAGCTCCCAAGTGTTTGTGTTCATTCTGTGGGAATGAAGAGTACTGTTTTCTGCCACAGGGGACCCCCCAGGAGAGGGACTCTAGAGCACAGCAGTGGGTTCCCTCAACTGGAATACACACCATCTAGATAGTCCTGGGTGCCTATGGGCATGGCAAGCCACATATGCGGGCTCTTGGTCCAGTCACTGAGAGGCGTTACTTGAATAAGGTACTCACGCTGAGGGTCACAATGTGTGTTTGTGCCCAAGGCGGCCCTCACGCTTGGGCGTGGCCTCATGGGCCATGCCGTTTTCTCCTACACTGGAGGTTTGACTCACTGCCAGCAGCAAGGTTTCTTGCCATGGGGTAGGAGGGGTTCTGACTTGTGCATCTGGATCCCCCCTGTGCAGGGATTGGAGATAAGGTCTAGGTTCCGATGACTGAAAACCCAGGTTGGGAATGGATGGTGGCCTAAAGCAGTGGCGGGTCCAATGTGCTGGGTTTGCAGCCAGCTGTGTCGGTGTCTGTTGGAAGGTCTGGGCCCAGGCTATTTGCGACAGAGCATCACTGTTTAAGGTAACCTATGCAATTGGGGTGTTGCAGAGGGCCAAGCAGTTTGATCGGTTTCTGGGCAGCGCCATAGACAATGTTTTTCTCCTGGGAGGCAGGCACAGTGCTTCATTGTGGCCCCAGAATTCCCAGTAGGGAGGGTTTGTGGGCCAGGAGTGTGAGGACGGAAGTCTGAAAACACAAGCTAGTGTGAGGATTGGAGCCAAGGGCAGAGCAGGCCCACTCTGCAGAGGCTGAATCAAAATCTCCTGCATCTGAAGTCAGGCTGAGGATCAGACGTTGGCTGAGGCTGGCGTATGTGTCCATGATGGCACCTTCATGAAGTGGGGGCCTCATGAGGCCAAGGAAGTTTTCCCACGCTGAGTTTGGAGGTTGCCCCAAACCACAAGGTTTCCTTCTGCGGGACATTCGAGTCCTGTTGCATGGCTCCAGGACATACCATATGGAAGGACTGGAGAGCTGGGTTCGAAGGATGGATCCCTGTACTGCATCCCTCGCATTCCCATTGGCTATTAGCGACAAGATATGTTTGATCTGCTGCCTCTGGAACACGCGACCCAGGGGGCTGAGTTGAAATGGCCTCTCCTGAGGATGCGTCATAATGTGCGTTTGGGTCCATGGATACCATGGAATTTGCTGGTTGTTCAGTGGCCCTGCGGAACTCTCCTACCTGAAGTGTTTGATACATCCCAGTAAGAAAGCTGCCCATGTGGAGATGAGAGAGGTTTGGTTTGATGCCTCAGAAAAGCACCATGTGCTGGTCTACGAAAACAGTCCTCTGAGAACGGAAACATGGAAACCAAAGCTAAGGTTCAGATTAGGGCCTGGGGACCTGTCCATTTCAAGCTTCTGTCTCTGGGGACACTATGTGAGAGCCTAAGTATAGATAGTTTCTCCGCTGGTGTCAGAGAGCCCCTCTTAGTCCAGGGTGGCCTATACTATTGATGGCCTCAGGGACCTTGGAGCTTTTCCCTAACCTGTAGGGTTGTGGTCAATGAATTGGGCACACTTTCCTTGGAGAGGGCAGGCACAATCTTTCGCTGTTTGGTCCAGAGGCCCTAGCCTGGATGTTGTGTGGGTCCAGGCTGTGGGCACAGAAGTCTGAATGCACAAACTCAGCTTAGGAGTAGCGCCTAGGGTATGGCAGGCCGGATGTACAGCCCGAGAGAGAGCTCCTGGGCCTCTGAAACAACGGCGAGTGGGAGGCGTTCCTTCAGGCTTTTGTCTCTGGATGTTGTGTCCGAGATAGCCGTGGATTGGAGGGGTGGCCTCAGGGACTGTGGACGAGTATCCCTCTCTGGGGATTTGTCCCAGCTCCCAAGAGTTTGGGGTCATTTTGTGGGAAGGGTGGAAAAGTGTTGTCTGGCTCACGTGTCTCTCCAAGAAAGGGATTCCAGAGCAGAGCCCCAGGTACGGGCGGGGCGACTGGAAAACTCAAACACTGGTGAGGATTGGGTGCATAGGGGCTTGGCAAGCCCCATATGTGGGCTCTTGGTCCAGGCCCTGACAGGCCTTTCTTTGACATGGGGCTCATGCTGAGGGTCACAGTGTGAATTTGTGCCCAAGCAGCACTCAAGTTTGGGCGTGGCATCAGGGGCCATGAAGGTTTCTCCCACCCTGAAGGTGTGACTCCATGCCAAGAGCAAGCTTGACAGCCATGGGGAAGGAGGAGTTCTGTTTTGTGCTTGCTATACCCAGCTGTGTGGAGAATTGATATAATGTCTAGGTTCAGATATCTGAAAACCAAGGTTAGGATGAGGTGACGGCATAAGACCATGGCGTGTCCGAAGTGCTGGGTGTGCGGCCAGCTGTCTCCTTGTCTGTCTGGACGTCTGGCTTCAGGCTGTGTCAGGCAGAGCATGAGTGCCCAGAGCAGCCTATCCAGTTCGGGTACCGTCGAGGCCCGAGCAGGTTGATCCTCATCTGGGTTTTCTGGAGAGCCCCACAGGGAAACGTTTTTCTTCCGTTGGGCAGACACTGGGCTGGGTTTTGGTTCCGGAGTTCCTAGTCCGGAGGGCTTGTTTGCCAGGAGTGTGAGGAAGGAAGTCTGAAAACACAAGCTAGCGTGAGGTTTGGGACCGAGGGCACGGCAGGCCCACTCTGCAGAGGCTAAATCGAGATCTCCTGCACTGAGGTCATGTCAACTATGAGACGTGCCTCAGGCTAGAGTTCTTGTCCAGCATGGCCTCTTCCTGAAGGGTGTGGGGGCTTCATGAGGCCAGAAAGTTTTGCCTACGATGGGATTTGTGAACTGCTCCAAAACTGAAGGTTACCTTCTGCACGACAGTCGAGTCCTAGTGGATGGTACCAAGAGGCCCCATATGGAAAGACTCGAGAGCAGGTGTCTAAGCATGGATGCCTGGGAACGCCACCTCATATTCACACTCTTTAGTCAGGACAAGGCAGGCTCAATCTGCGGGCTCCTGGGTGAGCTACCCAGAGGGGAGAGTTGAAATGGACTCTCCTGAAGATCAGTCCTACTGTGGCTTGGTGGCCTGGGAGACCTTGGAATGTGGAGGTGGCTCAGGGACTCTGCAGGATTCTCCAACACGAGGTGTTTGACACGGCTCCAACAAGGAAACTTCCCATGTGGAGACGAGAGGAGTTCTGTTCCGTGCCTCAGGAAAGCCCCATACCCTGTTCTTCGAACCAAAGCCTCTGAGGAGTGACACCTGGAAAGCAAAACAAGAGTTGAGACTACGGCCTAAAGGCCTGTCCGGCTCAACCTTCTATCTCTGTTGACATCTGTGTGCATGCATTCATGGATGTAGCTGCTCAGCTTGTGTCCGAATGCCCCTGTGAGTCCAGTGAGGCTCCCAGTAGTGGGATGTCCTCGGAGGCCTTGAGGTTTCTCATATTCTGGAGGTGTGTGGCCAAAGGAATGGACACAGTTTCCCAGGAGAGAGCAGGCACGGTCCTGTGGTATGGCTCTAGAGGACACAGCCTAGAGGCTGTGTTTGCCAGGGCTGTGGGGACAGATGTCTGAAAAAGCAAACTTGGCTCAGCTAGGGGCCAATGTAATGGCAGGCCTGATCTCTAGTCCGTGAGGGGAGATCTCTGGAAATCAAAGTAGGGCAAGTGGGAGGCAGTCACTCAGGATTTTGTCTCTGGGTGTTGCGTTTACAGTGTCCGGTCAGGTTGGGGTTGTCTCAGAGGCCGAGGAAGAGCCTTCCTCTCGGGGGATTGTCCAAGCTCCCAAGTGTTTGTGTTCATTCTGTGGGGATGAAGAGTACTGTGTTCTGACACAGGGGACCCCCCAGGAGAGGGACTCTAGAGCACAGCAGTGGGTTCCCTCAACTGGAATACACACCATCTAGTTAGTCCTGGGTGCCTATGGGCATGGCAAGCCACATATGCGGGCTCTTGGTCCAGTCACTGAGAGGCGTTACTTGAATAAGGTACTCACGCTGAGGGTCACAATGTGTGTTTGTGCCCAAGGCGGCCCTCACGCTTGGGTGTGGCCTCATGGGCCATGCCGTTTTCTCCTACACTGAAGATTTGACTCACTGCCAGCAGCAAGGTTTCTTGCCATGGGCTAGGAGGTGTTCTGACTTGTGCATCAGGTTCCCCCCTGTGCAGGGATTGGAGATAAGGTCTAGGTTCCGATGACTGAAAACCCAGGTTGGGAACGGATGGTGGCCTAAGGCAGTGGCGGGTCCAATGTGCTGGGTGTGCAGCCAGCTGTGTCGGTGTCTGTTGGAAGGTATGGGCTCAGGCTATTTTCGACAGAGCATCACTGTTAAAGGTAGCCTATGCAATTGGGGTGTTGCAGAGGGCCAAGCAGTTTGATCCTCATTTGGGGTTTCTGGGCAGCGCCATAGACAATGTTTTTCTCCTGGGAGGCAGGCACAGTGCTTCATTGTGGCCCCAGAATTCCCAGTAGGGAGGGTTTGTGGGCCAGGAGGGTGAGGACGGAAGTCTGAAAACACAAGCTACTGTGAGGATTGGAGCCAAGGGCAGAGCAGGCCCACTCTGCAGAGGCTGAATCAAAATCTCCTGCATCTGAAGTCAGGCTGAGGATCAGACGTTGGCTGAGGCTGGAGTATGTGTCCATGATGGCACCTTCATGAAGTGGGGGCCTCATGAGGCCAAGGAAGTTTTCCCACGCTGAGTTTGGAGGTTGCCCCAAACCACAAGGTTTCCTTCTGCGGGACATTCGAGTCCTGTTGCATGGCTCCAGGACATAGCATATGGAAGGACTGGAGAGCAGGGTTCGAAGGATGGATCCCTGTACAGCATGCCTCGCATTCCCATTGGCTATTAGCGACAAGATATGTTTGATCTGCTGCCTCTGGAACACGCGACCCAGGGGGCTGAGTTGAAATGGCCTCTCCTGAGGATGCGTCATAATGTGCGTTTGGGTCCATGGAGACCTTGGAATGTGCTGGTTGTTCAGTGGCCCTGCGGAACTCTCCTACCTGAAGTGTTTGATACATCCCAGTAAGAAAGCTGCCCATGTGGAGATGAGAGAGGTTTGGTTTGGTGCCTCAGAAAAGCCCCATGTGGTGGTCTACGAAAACAGTCCTCTGAGAACGGAAACATGGAAACCAAAGCTAAGGTTCAGATTAGGGCCTGGGGGCCCGACCATTTCAACCTTCTGTCTCTGGGGACACTGTCTGAGAGTCTAAGAGGAGATAGTTGCTCCGCTGGTGTCAGAGAGCCCCTCTTAGTCCAGGGTGGCCTATACTATTGATGGCCTCAGGGACCATGGAGCTTTTCCCTAAACTGTAGGGTTGTGGTCAATGGATTGGGCACACTTTCCTTGGAGAGGGCAGGCACAATCTTTCGCTGGTTGGTCCAGAGGCCCTAGCCTGGATGTTGTGTGGGTCCAGGCTGTGGGAACGGAAGTCTGAATACACAAACTCAGTTTAGGAGTGGCGCCTAGGGTATGGCAGGCCGGATGTATAGCCCCAGAGGGAGCTCCTGGGCCTCTGAAACAACGGCGAGTGGGAAGCGTACCTTCAGGCTTTTGTCTCTGGATGTTGTGTCCGGGATAGCCGTGGATTGGAGCGGTGGCCTCAGGTACTGTGGAGGAGTATCCCTCTCTGGGGATTTGTCCCAGCTCCCAAGAGTTTGGGGTCATTTTGTGGGAAGGGTGGAGTCGTGTTGTCTGGCTCATGGGTCTCTCCAAGAAAGGGATTCCAGAGCAGAGCTCCAGGTACGGGCGGGGCGACTGGAAAATTCAAACCGTGGGGAGGATTGGGTGCATAGGGGCTTGGCAAGCCCCAATGTAAGCTCTTGGTCCAGGCCCTGACAGGCCTTTCTTTGACATGGGGCTCATGCTGAGGGTCACAGTGTGAATTTGTGCCCAAGCAGCACTCAAGTTTGGGCGTGGCATCAGGGGCCATGAAGGTTTCTCCCACCCTGAAGGTGTGACTGCATGCCAAGAGCAAGCTTGACTGCCATGGGGAAGGAGGGGGTCTGTTTTGTGCTTGCTATACCCAGCTGTGTGAAGAATTGATATAATGTCTAGGTTCAGATATCTGAAAACCAAGGTTAGGATGAGGTGACGGCATAAGACCATGGCGTGTCCGAAGTGCTGGGTGTGCGGCCAGCTGTCTCCTTGTCTGTCTGGACGTCTGGCTTCAGGCTGTGTCAGGCAGAGCATGAGTGCCCAGAGCAGCCTATCCAGTTCGGGTACCGTCGAGGCCCGAGCAGGTTGATCCTCATCTGGGTTTTCTGGAGAGCCCCACAGGGAAACGTTTTTCTTCCATTGGGCAGACACTGGGCTGGGTTTTGGTTCCGGAGTTCCTAGTCCGGAGGGCTTGTTTGCCAGGAGTGTGAGGAAGGAAGTCTGAAAACACAAGCTAGCGTGAGGTTTGGGACCGAGGGCACGGCAGGCCCACTCTGCAGAGGCTGAATCGAGATCTCCTGCACTGAGGTCATGTCAACTATGAGACGTGCCTCAGGCTAGAGTTCTTGTCCAGCATGGCCTCTTCCTGAAGGGTGTGGGGGCTTCATGAGGCCAGAAAGTTTTGCCTACGATGGGATTTGTGAACTGCTCCAAAACTGAAGGTTACCTTCTGCACGACAGTCGAGTCCTAGTGGATGGTACCAAGAGGCCCCATATGGAAAGACTCGAGAGCAGGTGTCTAAGCATGGATGCCTGGGAACGCCACCTCATATTCACACTCTTTAGTCAGGACAAGGCAGGCTCAATCTGCGGGCTCCTGGGTGAGCTACCCAGAGGGGAGAGTTGAAATGGACTCTCCTGAAGATCAGTCCTACTGTGGCTTGGTGGCCTGGGAGACCTTGGAATGTGGAGGTGGCTCAGGGACTCTGCAGGATTCTCCAACAGGAGGTGTTTGACACGGCTCCAACAAGGAAACTTCCCATGTGGAGACGAGAGGAGTTCTGTTCCGTGCCTCAGGAAAGCCCCATACCCTGTTCTTCGAACCAAAGCCTCTGAGGAGTGACACCTGGAAACCAAAGCAAGAGTTGAGACTACGGCCTAAAGGCCTGTCCGGCTCAACCTTCTATCTCTGTTGACATCTGTGTGCATGCATTCATGGATGTAGCTGCTCAGCTTGTGTCCGAATGCCCCTGTGAGTCCAGTGAGGCTCCCAGTAGTGGGATGTCCTCGGAGGCCTTGAGGTTTCTCATATTCTGGAGGTGTGTGGCCAAAGGAATGGACACAGTTTCCCAGGAGAGAGCAGGCACGGTCCTGTGGTATGGCTCTAGAGGACACAGCCTAGAGGCTGTGTTTGCCAGGGCTGTGGGGACAGATGTCTGAAAAAGCAAACTTGGCTCAGCTAGGGGCCAATGTAATGGCAGGCCTGATCTCTAGTCCGTGAGGGGAGATCTCTGGAAATCAAAGTAGGGCAAGTGGGAGGCAGTCACTCAGGATTTTGTCTCTGGGTGTTGCGTTTACAGTGTCCGGTCAGGTTGGGGTTGTCTCAGAGGCCGAGGAAGAGCCTTCCTCTCGGGGGATTGTCCAAGCTCCCAAGTGTTTGTGTTCATTCTGTGGGGATGAAGAGTACTGTGTTCTGACACAGGGGACCCCCCAGGAGAGGGACTCTAGAGCACAGCAGTGGGTTCCCTCAACTGGAATACACACCATCTAGTTAGTCCTGGGTGCCTATGGGCATGGCAAGCCACATATGCGGGCTCTTGGTCCAGTCACTGAGAGGCGTTACTTGAATAAGGTACTCACGCTGAGGGTCACAATGTGTGTTTGTGCCCAAGGCGGCCCTCACGCTTGGGTGTGGCCTCATGGGCCATGCCGTTTTCTCCTACACTGAAGATTTGACTCACTGCCAGCAGCAAGGTTTCTTGCCATGGGCTAGGAGGGGTTCTGACTTGTGCATCAGGTTCCCCCCTGTGCAGGGATTGGAGATAAGGTCTAGGTTCCGATGACTGAAAACCCAGGTTGGGAACGGATGGTGGCCTAAGGCAGTGGCGGGTCCAATGTGCTGGGTGTGCAGCCAGCTGTGTCGGTGTCTGTTGGAAGGTATGGGCTCAGGCTATTTTCGACAGAGCATCACTGTTAAAGGTAGCCTATGCAATTGGGGTGTTGCAGAGGGCCAAGCAGTTTGATCCTCATTTGGGGTTTCTGGGCAGCGCCATAGACAATGTTTTTCTCCTGGGAGGCAGGCACAGTGCTTCATTGTGGCCCCAGAATTCCCAGTAGGGAGGGTTTGTGGGCCAGGAGGGTGAGGACGGAAGTCTGAAAACACAAGCTACTGTGAGGATTGGAGCCAAGGGCAGAGCAGGCCCACTCTGCAGAGGCTGAATCAAAATCTCCTGCATCTGAAGTCAGGCTGAGGATCAGACGTTGGCTGAGGCTGGAGTATGTGTCCATGATGGCACCTTCATGAAGTGGGGGCCTCATGAGGCCAAGGAAGTTTTCCCACGCTGAGTTTGGAGGTTGCCCCAAACCACAAGGTTTCCTTCTGCGGGACATTCGAGTCCTGTTGCATGGCTCCAGGACATAGCATATGGAAGGACTGGAGAGCAGGGTTCGAAGGATGGATCCCTGTACAGCATGCCTCGCATTCCCATTGGCTATTAGCGACAAGATATGTTTGATCTGCTGCCTCTGGAACACGCGACCCAGGGGGCTGAGTTGAAATGGCCTCTCCTGAGGATGCGTCATAATGTGCGTTTGGGTCCATGGAGACCTTGGAATGTGCTGGTTGTTCAGTGGCCCTGCGGAACTCTCCTACCTGAAGTGTTTGATACATCCCAGTAAGAAAGCTGCCCATGTGGAGATGAGAGAGGTTTGGTTTGGTGCCTCAGAAAAGCCCCATGTGCTGGTCTACGAAAACAGTCCTCTGAGAACGGAAACATGGAAACCAAAGCTAAGGTTCAGATTAGGGCCTGGGGGCCTGTCCATTTCAACCTTCTGTCTCTGGGGACACTGTCTGAGAGTCTAAGTGGAGATAGTTGCTCTGCTGGTGTCAGAGAGCCCCTCTTAGTCCAGGGTGGCCTATACTATTGATGGCCTCAGGGACCTTGGAGCTTTAACCTAACCTGTAGGGTTGTGGTCAATGGATTGGGCACACTTTCCTAGGAGAGGGCAGGCACAATCTTTCGCTGTTTGGTCCAGAGGCCCCAGCCTGGATGTTGTGTGGGTCCAGGCTGTGGGCACAGCAGTCTGAATACACAAACTCAGCTTTAGAGTGGCGCCTAGGGTATGGCAGGCTGGATGTACAGCCCGAGAGGGAGCTCCTGGGCCTCTGAAACAAGGGCGAGTGGGAGGCGTTCCTTCAGGCTGTTGTCTGGATGTTGTGTCCGGGATAGCCGTGGATTGGAGCGGTGGCCTCAGGTACTGTGGACGAGTATCCCTCTCTGGGGATTTGTCCCAGCTCCCAAGAGTTTGGGGTCATTTTGTGGGAAGGTTGGAGTCCTGTTGTCTGGCTCATGGGTCTCTCCAAGAAAGGGATTCCAGAGCAGAGCTCCAGGTACGGGCGGGGCGACTGGAAAATTCAAACCGTGGTGAGGATTGGGTGCATAGGGGCTTGGCAAGCCCCATATGTGGGCTCTTGGTCCAGGCCCTGACAGGCCTTTCTTTGACATGGGGCTCATGCTGAGGGTCACAGTGTGAATTTGTGCCCAAGCAGCACTCAAGTTTGGGCGTGGCATCAGGGGCCATGAAGGTTTCTCCCACCCTGAAGGTGTGACTGCATGCCAAGAGCAAGCGTGACTGCCATGGGGAAGGAGGGGTTCTGTTTTGTGCTTGCTATACCCAGCTGTGTGGAGAATTGATATAATGTCTAGGTTCAGATATCTGAAAACCAAGGTTAGGATGAGGTGACGGCATAAGACCATGGCGTGTCCGAAGTGCTGGGTGTGCGGCCAGCTGTCTCCTTGTCTGTCTGGACGTCTGGCTTCAGGCTGTGTCAGGCAGAGCATGAGTGCCCAGAGCAGCCTATCCAGTTCGGGTACCGTCGAGGCCCGAGCAGGTTGATCCTCATCTGGGTTTTCTGGAGAGCCCCACAGGGAAACGTTTTTCTTCCGTTGGGCAGACACTGGGCTGGGTTTTGGTTCCGGAGTTCCTAGTCCGGAGGGCTTGTTTGCCAGGAGTGTGAGGAAGGAAGTCTGAAAACACAAGCTAGCGTGAGGTTTGGGACCGAGGGCACGGCAGGCCCACTCTGCAGAGGCTAAATCGAGATCTCCTGCACTGAGGTCATGTCAACTATGAGACGTGCCTCAGGCTAGAGTTCTTGTCCAGCATGGCCTCTTCCTGAAGGGTGTGGGGGCTTCATGAGGCCAGAAAGTTTTGCCTACGATGGGATTTGTGAACTGCTCCAAAACTGAAGGTTACCTTCTGCACGACAGTCGAGTCCTAGTGGATGGTACCAAGAGGCCCCATATGGAAAGACTCGAGAGCAGGTGTCTAAGCATGGATGCCTGGGAACGCCACCTCATATTCACACTCTTTAGTCAGGACAAGGCAGGCTCAATCTGCGGGCTCCTGGGTGAGCTACCCAGAGGGGAGAGTTGAAATGGACTCTCCTGAAGATCAGTCCTACTGTGGCTTGGTGGCCTGGGAGACCTTGGAATGTGGAGGTGGCTCAGGGACTCTGCAGGATTCTCCAACACGAGGTGTTTGACACGGCTCCAACAAGGAAACTTCCCATGTGGAGACGAGAGGAGTTCTGTTCCGTGCCTCAGGAAAGCCCCATACCCTGTTCTTCGAACCAAAGCCTCTGAGGAGTGACACCTGGAAAGCAAAACAAGAGTTGAGACTACGGCCTAAAGGCCTGTCCGGCTCAACCTTCTATCTCTGTTGACATCTGTGTGCATGCATTCATGGATGTAGCTGCTCAGCTTGTGTCCGAATGCCCCTGTGAGTCCAGTGAGGCTCCCAGTAGTTGGATGTCCTCGGAGGCCTTGAGGTTTCTCATATTCTGGAGGTGTGTGGCCAAAGGAATGGACACAGTTTCCCAGGAGAGAGCAGGCACGGTCCTGTGGTATGGCTCCAGAGGACCCAGCCTAGAGGCTGTGTTTGCCAGGGCTGTGGGGACAGATGTCTGAAAAAGCAAACTTGGCTCAGCCTGGGGCCAATGTAATGGCAGGCCTGATCTCTAGTCCGTGAGGGGACATCTCTGGAAATCAAAGTAGGGCAAGTGGGAGGCAGTCACTCAGGATTTTGTCTCTGGGTGTTGCGTTTACAGTGTCCGGTCAGGTTGGGGTTGTTTCAGAGGCCGAGGAAGAGCCTTCCTCTCGGGGGATTGTCCAAGCTCCCAAGTGTTTGTGTTCATTCTGTGGGAATGAAGAGTACTGTTTTCTGACACAGGGGACCCCCCAGGAGAGGGACTCTAGAGCACAGCAGTGGGTTCCCTCAACTGGAATACACACCATCTAGTTAGTCCTGGGTGCCTATGGGCATGGCAAGCCACATATGCGGGCTCTTGGTCCAGTCACTGAGAGGCGTTACTTGAATAAGGTACTCACGCTGAGGGTCACAATGTGTGTTTGTGCCCAAGGCGGCCCTCACGCTTGGGCGTGGCCTCATGGGCCATGCCGTTTTCTCCTACATTGAAGGTTTGACTCACTGCCAGCAGCAAGGTTTCTTGCCATGGGCTAGGAGGGGTTCTGACTTGTGCATCAGGTTCCCCCCTGTGCAGGGATTGGTGATAAGGTCTTGGTTCCGATGACTGAAAACCCAGGTTGGGAACGGATGGTGGCCTAAGGCAGTGGCGGGTCCAATGTGCTGGGTGTGCAGCCAGCTGTGTCGGTGTCTGTTGGAAGGTATGGGCTCAGGCTATTTTCGACAGAGCATCACTGTTTAAGGTAGCCTATGCAATTGGGGTGTTGCCGAGGGCCAAGCAGTTTGATCCTCATTTGGGGTTTCTGGGCAGCGCCATAGACAATGTTTTTCTCCTGGGAGGCAGGCACAGTGCTTCATTGTGGCCCCAGAATTCCCAGTAGGGAGGGTTTGTGGGCTAGGAGGGTGAGGACGGAAGTCTGAAAACACAAGCTACTGTGAGGATTGGAGCCAAGGGCAGAGCAGGCCCACTCTGCAGAGGCTGAATCAAAATCTCCTGCATCTGAAGTCAGGCTGAGGATTGGACGTTGGCTGAGGCTGGAGTATGTGTCCATGATGGCACCTTCATGAAGTGGGGGCCTCATGAGGCCAAGGAAGTTTTCCCACGCTGAGTTTGGAGGTTGCCCCAAACCACAAGGTTTCCTTCTGCGGGACATTCGAGTCCTGTTGCATGGCTCCAGGACATACCATATGGAAGGACTGGAGAGCAGGGTTCGAAGGATGGATCCCTGTACAGCATGCCTCGCATTCCCATTGGCTATTAGCGAAAAGATATGTTTGATCTGCTGCCTCTGGAACACGCGACCCAGGGGGCTGAGTTGAAATGGCCTCTCCTGAGGATGCGTCATAATGTGCGTTTGGGTCCATGGAGACCTTGGAATGTGCTGGTTGTTCAGTGGCCCTGCGGAACTCTCCTACCTGAAGTGTTTGATACATCCCAGTAAGAAAGCTGCCCATGTGGAGATGAGAGAGGGTTGGTTTGGTGCCTCAGAAAAGCCCCATGTGCTGGTCTACGAAAACAGTCCTCTGAGAACGGAAACATGGAAACCAAAGCTAAGGTTCAGATTAGGGCCTGGGGGCCTGTCCATTTCAACCTTCTGTCTCTGGGGACACTGTCTGAGAGTCTAAGTGGAGATAGTTGCTCCGCTGGTGTCAGAGAGCCCCTCTTAGTCCAGGGTGGCCTATACTATTGATGGCCTCAGGGATCTTGGAGCTTTAACCTAACCTGTAGGGTTGTGGTCAATGGATTGGGCACACTTTCCTTGGAGAGGGCAGGCACAATCTTTCGCTGTTTGGTCCAGAGGCCCTAGCCTGGATGTTGTGTGGGTCCAGGCTGTGGGCACAGAAGTCTGAATACACAAACTCAGCTTAGGAGTGGCGCCTAGGGTATGGCAGGCCGGATGTACAGCCCGAGAGGGAGCTCCTGGGCCTCTGAAACAAGGGCGAGTGGGAGGCGTTCCTTCAGGCTTTTGTCTGGATGTTGTGTCCGGGATAGCCGTGGATTGGAGCGGTGGCCTCAGGTACTGTGGACGAGTATCCCTCTCTGGGGATTTGTCCCAGCTCCCAAGAGTTTGGGGTCATTTTGTGGGAAGGGTGGAGTCGTGTTGTCTGGCTCATGGGTCTCTCCAAGAAAGGGATTCCAGAGCAGAGCTCCAGGTACGGGCGGGGCGACTGGAAAATTCAAACCGTGGTGAGGATTGGGTGCATAGGGGCTTGGCAAGCCCCATATGTGGGCTCTTGGTCCAGGCCCTGACAGGCCTTTCTTTGACATGGGGCTCATGCTGAGGGTCACAGTGTGAATTTGTGCCCAAGCAGCACTCAAGTTTGGGCGTTCCATCAGGGGCCATGAAGGTTTCTCCCACCATGAAGGTGTGACTGCATGCCAAGAGCAAGCGTGACTGCCATGGGGAAGGAGGGGTTCTGTTTTGTGCTTGCTATACCCAGCTGTGTGGAGAATTGATATAATGTCTAGGTTCAGATATCTGAAAACCAAGGTTAGGATGAGGTGACGGCATAAGACCATGGCGTGTCCGAAGTGCTGGGTGTGCGGCCAGCTGTCTCATTGTCTGTCTGGACGTCTGGCTTCAGGCTGTGTCAGGCAGAGCATGAGTGCCCAGAGCAGCCTATCCAGTTCGGGTACCGTCGAGGCCCGAGCAGGTTGATCCTCATCTGGGTTTTCTGGAGAGCCCCACAGGGAAACGTTTTTCTTCCGTTGGGCAGACACTGGGCTGGGTTTTGGTTCCGGAGTTCCTAGTCCGGAGGGCTTGTTTGCCAGGAGTGTGAGGAAGGAAGTCTGAAAACACAAGCTAGCGTGAGGTTTGGGACCGAGGGCACGGCAGGCCCACTCTGCAGAGGCTAAATCGAGATCTCCTGCACTGAGGTCATGTCAACTATGAGACGTGCCTCAGGCTAGAGTTCTTGTCCAGCATGGCCTCTTCCTGAAGGGTGTGGGGGCTTCATGAGGCCAGAAAGTTTTGCCTACGATGGGATTTGTGAACTGCTCCAAAACTGAAGGTTACCTTCTGCACGACAGTCGAGTCCTAGTGGATGGTACCAAGAGGCCCCATATGGAAAGACTCGAGAGCAGGTGTCTAAGCATGGATGCCTGGGAACGCCACCTCATATTCACACTCTTTAGTCAGGACAAGGCAGGCTCAATCTGCGGGCTCCTGGGTGAGCTACCCAGAGGGGAGAGTTGAAATGGACTCTCCTGAAGATCAGTCCTACTGTGGCTTGGTGGCCTGGGAGACCTTGGAATGTGGAGGTGGCTCAGGGACTCTGCAGGATTCTCCAACAGGAGGTGTTTGACACGGCTCCAACAAGGAAACTTCCCATGTGGAGACGAGAGGAGTTCTGTTCCGTGCCTCAGGAAAGCCCCATACCCTGTTCTTCGAACCAAAGCCTCTGAGGAGTGACACCTGGAAACCAAAGCAAGAGTTGAGACTACGGCCTAAAGGCCTGTCCGGCTCAACCTTCTATCTCTGTTGACATCTGTGTGCATGCATTCATGGATGTAGCTGCTCAGCTTGTGTCCGAATGCCCCTGTGAGTCCAGTGAGGCTCCCAGTAGTGGGATGTCCTCGGAGGCCTTGAGGTTTCTCATATTCTGGAGGTGTGTGGCCAAAGGAATGGACACAGTTTCCCAGGAGAGAGCAGGCACGGTCCTGTGGTATGGCTCCAGAGGACCCAGCCTAGAGGCTGTGTTTGCCAGGGCTGTGGGGACAGATGTCTGAAAAAGCAAACTTGGCTCAGCTAGGGGCCAATGTAATGGCAGGCCTGATCTCTAGTCCGTGAGGGGAGATCCTCTGGAAATCAAAGTAGGGCAAGTGGCAGGCAGTCACTCAGGATTTTGTCTCTGGGTGTTGCGTTTACAGTGTCCGGTCAGGGTAGGGGTTGTCTCAGATGCCGAGGAAGAGCCTTCCTCTCGGGGGATTGTCCAAGCTCCCAAGTGTTTGTGTTCATTCTGTGGGGATGAAGAGTACTGTTTTCTGCCACAGGGTACCCCCCAGGAGAGGGACTCTAGAGCACAGCAGTGGGTTCCCTCAACTGGAATACACACCATCTAGTTAGTCCTGGGTGCCTATGGGCATGGCAAGCCACATATGCGGGCTCTTGGTCCAGTCACTGAGAGGAGTTACTTGAATAAGGTACTCACGCTGAGGGTCACAATGTGTGTTTGTGCCCAAGGCGGCCCTCACGCTTGGGCGTGGCCTCATGGGGCATCCTGTTTTCTCCTACACTGAAGGTTTGACTCACTGCCAGCAGCAAGGTTTCTTGCCATGGGGTAGGAGCGGTTCTGACTTGTGCATCAGGTTCCCCCTGTGCAGGGATTGGAGATAAGGTCTAGGTTCCGATGACTGAAAACCCAGGTTGGGAATGGATGGTGGCCTAAGGCAGTGGCGGGTCCAATGTGCTGGGTGTGCAGCCAGCTGTGTCGGTGTCTGTTGGAAGGTCTGGGCTCAGGCTATTTGCGACAGAGCATCACTGTTTAAGGTAGCCTATGCAATTGGGGTGTTGCCGAGGGCCAAGCAGTTTGATCCTCATTTGGGGTTCTGGGCAGCGCCATAGACAATGTTTTTCTCCTGGGAGGCAGGCACAGTGCTTCATTGTGGCCCCAGAATTCCCAGTAGGGAGGGTTTGTGGGCCAGGAGTGTGAGGACGGAAGTCTGAAAACACAAGCTACTGTGAGGATTGGAGCCAAGGGCAGAGCAGGCCCACTCTGCAGAGGCTGAATCAAAATCTCCTGCATCTGAAGTCAGGCTGAGGATCAGACGTTGGCTGAGGCTGGAGTATGTGTCCATAATGGCACCTTCATGAAGTGGGGGCCTCATGAGGCCAAGGAAGTTTTCCCACGCTGAGTTTGGAGGTTGCCCCAAACCACAAGGTTTCCTTCTACGGGACATTCGAGTCCTGTTGCATGGCTCCAGGACATACCATATGGAAGGACTGGAGAGCAGGGTTCGAAGGATGGATCCCTGTACAGCATGCCTCGCATTCCCATTGGCTATTAGCGACAAGATATGTTTGATCTGCTGCCTCTGGAACACGCGACCCAGGGGGCTGAGTTGAAATGGCCTCTCCTGAGGATGCGTCATAATGTGCGTTTGGGTCCATGGAGACCTTGGAATGTGCTGGATGTTCAGTGGCCCTGCGGAACTCTCCTACCTGAAGTGTTTGATACATCCCAGTAAGAAAGCTGCCCATGTGGAGATGAGAGAGGTTTGGTTTGGTGCCTCAGAAAAGCCCCATGTGCTGGTCTACGAAAACAGTCCTCTGAGAACGGAAACATGGAAACCAAAGCTAAGGTTCAGATTAGGGCCTGGGGGCCTGTCCATTTCAACCTTCTGTCTCTGGGGACACTGTCTGAGAGTCTAAGTGGAGATAGTTGCTCCGCTGGTGTCAGAGAGCCCCTCTTAGTCCAGGGTGGCCTATACTATTGATGGCCTCAGGGACCTTGGAGCTTTAACCTAACCTGTAGGGTTGTGGTCAATGGATTGGGCACACTTTCCTTGGAGAGGGCAGGCACAATCTTTCGCTGTTTGGTCCAGAGGCCCTAGCCTGGATGTTGTGTGGGTCCAGGCTGTGGGCACAGAAGTCTGAATACACAAACTCAGCTTATGAGTGGCGCCTAGGGTATGGCAAGCCGGATGTACAGCCCGAGAGGGAGCTCCTGGGCCTCTGAAACAAGGGCGAGTGGGAGGCGTTCCTTCAGGCTTTTGTCTCTGGATGTTGTGTCCGGGATAGCCGTGGATTGGAGCGGTGGCCTCAGGTACTGTGGACGAGTATCCCTCTCTGGGGATTTGTCCCAGCTCCCAAGAGTTTGGGGTCATTTTGTGGGAAGGGTGGAGTCGTGTTGTCTGGCTCATGGGTCTCTCCAAGAAAGGGATTCCAGAGCAGAGCTCCAGGTACGGGCGGGGCGACTGGAAAATTCAAACCGTGGTGAGGATTGGGTGCATAGGGGCTTGGCAAGCCCCATATGTGGGCTCTTGGTCCAGGCCCTGACAGGCCTTTCTTTGACATGGGGCTCATGCTGAGGGTCACAGTGTGAATTTGTGCCCAATCAGCACTCAAGTTTAGGCGTGGCATCAGGGGCCATGAAGGTTTCTCCCACCCTGAAGGTGTGACTGCATGCCATGAGCAAGCGTGACTGCCATGGGGAAGGAGCGGTTCTGTTTTTTGCTTGCTATACCCAGCTGTGTGGTGAATTGATATAATGTCTAGGTTCAGATATCTGAAAACCAAGGTTAGGATGAGGTGACGGCATAAGACCATGGCTTGTCCGAAGTGCTAGGTGTGCGGCCAGCTGTCTCCTTGTCTGTCTGGACGTCTGGCTTCAGGCTGTGTCAGCCAGAGCATGAGTGCCCAGAGCAGCCTATCCAGTTCGGGTACCGTCGAGGCCCGAGCAGGTTGATCCTCATCTGGGTTTTCTGGAGAGCCTACAGGGAAACGTTTTTCTTCCATTGGGCAGACACTAGGCTGGGTTTTGGTTCCGGAGTTCCTAGTCCGGAGGGCTTGTTTGCCAGGAGTGTGAGGAAGGAAATCTGAAAACACAAGCTAGCTTGAGGTTTGGGACCGAGGGCACGGCAGGCCCACTCTGCAGAGGCTGAATCGAGATCTCCTGCACTGAGGTCATGTCAACTATGAGACGTGCCTCAGGCTAGAGTTCTTGTCCAGCATGGCCTCTTCCTGAAGGGTGTGGGGGCTTCATGAGGCCAGAAAGTTTTGCCTACGATGGGATTTGTGAACTGCTCCAAAACTGAAGGTTACCTTCTGCACGACAGTCGAGTCCTAGTGGATGGTACCAAGAGGCCCCATATGGAAAGACTCGAGAGCAGGTGTTTAAGCATGGATGCCTGGGAACGCCACCTCATATTCACACTCTTTAGTCAGGACAAGGCAGGCTCAATCTGCGGGCTCCTGGGTGAGCTACCCAGAGGGGAGAGTTGAAATGGACTCTCCTGAAGATCAGTCCTACTGTGGCTTGGTGGCCTGGGAGACCTTGGAATGTGGAGGTGGCTCAGGGACTCTGCAGGATTCTCCAACAGGAGGTGTTTGACACGGCTCCAACAAGGAAACTTCCCATGTGGAGACGAGAGGAGTTCTGTTCCGTGCCTCAGGAAAGCCCCATACCCTGTTCTTCGAACCAAAGCCTCTGAGGAGTGACACCTGGAAACCAAAGCAAGAGTTGAGACTACGGCCTAAAGGCCTGTCCGGCTCAACCTTCTATCTCTGTTGACATCTGTGTGCATGCATTCATGGATGTAGCTGCTCAGCTTGTGTCCGAATGCCCCTGTGAGTCCAGTGAGGCTCCCAGTAGTGGGATGTCCTCGGAGGCCTTGAGGTTTCTCATATTCTGGAGGTGTGTGGCCAAAGGAATGGACACAGTTTCCCAGGAGAGAGCAGGCACGGTCCTGTGGTATGGCTCCAGAGGACCCAGCCTAGAGGCTGTGTTTGCCAGGGCTGTGGGGACAGATGTCTGAAAAAGCAAACTTGGCTCAGCTAGGGGCCAATGTAATGGCAGGCCTGATCTCTAGTCCGTGAGGGGAGATCCTCTGGAAATCAAAGTAGGGCCAGTGGGAGGCAGTCACTCAGGATTTTGTCTCTGGATGTTGCGTTTACAGTGTCCGGTCAGGGTATGGGTTGTCTCAGAGGCCGAGGATGAGCCTTCCTCTCGGGGGATTGTCCAAGCTCCCAAGTGTTTGTGTTCATTCTGTGGGAATGAAGAGTACTGTTTTCTGCCACCGGGTACCCCCCAGGAGAGGGACTCTAGAGCACAGCAGTGGGTTCCCTCAACTAGAATACACACCATCTAGTTAGTCCTGGGTACCTATGGGCATGGCAAGCCCACATATGCGGGCTCTTGGTCCAGTCACTGAGAGGCGTTACTTGAATAAGGTACTCACGCTGAGGGTCACAATGTGTGTTTGTGCCCAAGGCGGCCCTCACGCTTGGGCGTGGCCTCATGGGCCATGCCGTTTTCTCCTACACTGAAGGTTTGACTCACTGCCAGCAGCAAGGTTTCTTGCCATGGGCTAGGAGGGGTTCTGACTTGTGCATCAGGTTCCCCCCTGTGCAGGGATTGGTGATAAGGTCTAGGTTCCGATGACTGAAAACCCAGGTTGGGAACGGATGGTGGCCTAAGGCAGTGGCGGGTCCAATGTGCTGGGTGTGCAGCCAGCTGTGTCGGTGTCTGTTGGAAGGTCTGGGCTCAGGCTATTTGCGACAGAGCATCACTGTTTAAGGTAGCCTATGCAATTGGGGTGTTGCCGAGGGCCAAGCAGTTTGATCCTCATTTGGGTTTCTGGGCAGCGCCATAGACAATGTTTTTCTCCTGGGAGGCAGGCACAGTGCTTCATTGTGGCCCCAGAATTCCCAGTAGGGAGGGTTTGTGGGCCAGGAGTGTGAGGACGGAAGTCTGAAAACACAAGCTAGTGTGACGTTTGGAGCCAAGGGCAGAGCAGGCCCACTCTGCAGAGGCTGAATCAAAATCTCCTGCATCTGAAGTCAGGCTGAGGATCAGACGTTGGCTGAGGCTGGAGTATGTGTCCATGATGGCACCTTCATGAAGTGGGGGCCTCATGAGGCCAAGGAAGTTTTCCCACGCTGAGTTTGGAGGTTGCCCCAAACCACAAGGTTTCCTTCTGCGGGACATTCGAGTCCTGTTGCATGGCTCCAGGACATAGCATATGGAAGGACTGGAGAGCAGGGTTCGAAGGATGGATCCCTGTACAGCATGCCTCGCATTCCCTTTGGCTATTAGCGACAAGATATGTTTGATCTGCTGCCTCTGGAACACGCGACCCAGGGGGCTGAGTTGAAATGGCCTCTCCTGAGGATGCGTCATAATGTGCGTTTGGGTCCATGGAGACCTTGGAATGTGCTGGTTGTTCAGTGGCCCTGCGGAACTCTCATACCTGAAGTGTTTGATACATCCCAGTAAGAAAGCTGCCCATGTGGAGATGAGAGAGGTTTGGTTTGGTGCCTCAGAAAAGCCCCATGTGCTGGTCTACGAAAACAGTCCTCTGAGAACGGAAACATGGAAACCAAAGCTAAGGTTCAGATTAGGGCCTGGGGGCCTGTCCATTTCAACCTTCTGTCTCTGGGGACACTGTCTGAGAGTCTAAGTGGAGATAGTTGCTCCGCTGGTGTCAGAGAGCCCCTCTTAGTCCAGGGTGGCCTATACTATTGATGGCCTCAGGGACCTTGGAGCTTTAACCTAACCTGTAGGGTTGTGGTCAATGGATTGGGCACACTTTCCTTGGAGAGGGCAGGCACAATCTTTCGCTGTTTGGTCCAGAGGCCCTAGCCTGGATGTTGTGTGGGTCCAGGCTGTGGGCACAGAAGTCTGAATACACAAACTCAGCTTATGAGTGGCGCCTAGGGTATGGCAAGCCGGATGTACAGCCCGAGAGGGAGCTCCTGGGCCTCTGAAACAAGGGCGAGTGGGAGGCGTTCCTTCAGGCTTTTGTCTCTGGATGTTGTGTCCGGGATAGCCGTGGATTGGAGCGGTGGCCTCAGGTACTGTGGACGAGTATCCCTCTCTGGGGATTTGTCCCAGCTCCCAAGAGTTTGGGGTCATTTTGTGGGAAGGGTGGAGTCGTGTTGTCTGGCTCATGGGTCTCTCCAAGAAAGGGATTCCAGAGCAGAGCTCCAGGTACGGGTGGGGCGACTGGAAAATTCAAACCGTGGTGAGGATTGGGTGCATAGGGGCTTGGCAAGCCCCATATGTGGGCTCTTGGTCCAGGCCCTGACAGGCCTTTCTTTGACATGGGGCTCATGCTGAGGGTCACAGTGTGAATTTGTGCCCAAGCAGCCCTCAAGTTTGGGCGTGGCATCAGGGGCCATGAAGGTTTCTCCCACCCTGAAGGTGTGACTGCATGCCAAGAGCAAGCGTGACTGCCATGGGGAAGGAGGGGTTCTGTTTTGTGCTTGCTATACCCAGCTGTGTGGTGAATTGATATAATGTCTAGGTTCAGATATCTGAAAACCAAGGTTAGGATGAGGTGACGGCATAAGACCATGGCGTGTCCGAAGTGCTGGGTGTGCGGCCAGCTGTCTCCTTGTCTGTCTGGACGTCTGGCTTCAGGCTGTGTCAGGCAGAGCATGAGTGTCCAGAGCAGCCTATCCAGTTCGGGTACCGTCGAGGCCCAAGCAGGTTGATCCTCATCTGGGTTTTCTGGAGAGCCCCACAGGGAAACGTTTTTCTTCCGTTGGGCAGACACTGGGCTGGGTTTTGGTTCCGGAGTTCCTAGTCCGGAGGGCTTGTTTGCCAGGAGTGTGAGGAAGGAAGTCGGAAAACACAAGCTAGCGTGAGGTTTGGGACCGAGGGCACGGCAGGCCCACTCTGCAGAGGCTGAATCGAGATCTCCTGCACTGAGGTCATGTCAACTATGAGACGTGCCTCAGGCTAGAGTTTTTGTCCAGCATGGCCTCTTCCTGAAGGGTGTGGGGGCTTCATGAGGCCAGAAAGTTTTGCCTACGATGGGATTTGTGAACTGCTCCAAAACTGAAGGTTACCTTCTGCACGACAGTCGAGTCCTATTGGATGGTTCCAAGAGGCCCCATATGGAAAGACTCGAGAGCAGGTGTCTAAGCATGGATGCCTGGGAACGCCACCTCATATTCCCACTCTTTAGTCAGGACATGGCAGGCTCAATCTGCGGGTTCCTGGGTGAGCTACCCAGAGGGGAGAGTTGAAATGGTCTCTCCTGAAGATGAGTCCTACTGTGGCTTGGTTTCCTGGGAGACCTTGGAATGTGGAGGTGGATCAGGGACTCTGCAGGATTCTCCAACATGAGGTGTTTGACACGGCTCCAACAAGGAAACTTCCCATGTGGAGACGAGAGGAGTTCTGTTCCGTGCCTCAGGAAAGCCCCATACCCTGTTCTTCGAACCAAAGCCTCTGAGGAGTGACACCTGGAAACCAAAGCAAGAGTTGAGACTACGGCCTAAAGGCCTGTCCGGCTCAACCTTCTATCTCTGTTGACATCTGTGTGCATGCATTCATGGATATAGCTGCTCAGCTTGTGTCGGAATGCCCCTGTGAGTCCAGTGAGGCTCCCAGTAGTGGGATGTCCTCGGAGGCCTTGAGGTTTCTCATATTCTGGAGGTGTGTGGCCAAAGGAATGGACACAGTTTCCCAGGAGAGAGCAGGCACGGTCCTGTGGTATGGCTCCAGAGGTCCCAGCCTAGAGGCTGTGTTTGCCAGGGCTGTGGGGACAGATGTCTGAAAAAGCAAACTTGGCTCAGCTAGGGGCCAATGTAATGGCAGGCCTGATCTCTAGTCCGTGAGGGGAGATCCTCTGGAAATCAAAGTAGGGCAAGTGGGAGGCAGTCACTCAGGATTTTGTCTCTGGGTGTTGCGTTTACAGTGTCCGGTCAGGGTAGGGGTTGTCTCAGAGGCCGAGGAAGAGCCTTCCTCTCGGGGGATTGTCCAAGCTCCCAAGTGTTTGTGTTCATTCTGTGGGAATGAAGAGTACTGTTTTCTGCCACAGGGGACCCCCCAGGAGAGGGACTCTAGAGCACAGCAGTGGGTTCCCTCAACTGGAATACACACCATCTAGTTAGTCCTGGGTGCCTATGGGCATGGCAAGCCACATATGCGGGCTCTTGGTCCAGTCACTGAGAGGCATTACGTGAATAAGGTTCACGCTGAGGGTCACAATGTGTGTTTGTGCCCAAGGCGGCCCTCACGCTTGGGCGTGGCCTCATGGGCCATGCCGTTTTCTCCTACACTGGAGGTTTGACTCACTGCCAGCAGCAAGGTTTCTTGCCATGGGGAAGGAGGGGTTCTGACTTGTGCATCAGGTTCCCCCCTGTTCAGGGATTGGAGATAAGGTCTAGGTTCCGATGACTGAAAACCCAGGTTGGGAATGGATGGTGGCCTAAGGCAGTGGCGGGTCCAATGTGCTGGGTGTGCAGCCAGCTGTGTCGGTGTCTGTTGGAAGGTCTGGGCTCAGGCTATTTGCGACAGAGCATCACTGTTTAAGGTAGCCTATGCAATTGGGGTGTTGCCATGGGCCAAGCAGTTTGATCCTCATTTGGGGTTTCTGGGCAGCGCCATAGACAATGTTTTTCTCCTGGGAAGCAGGCACAGTGCTTCATTGTGGCCCCAGAATTCCCAGTAGGGAGGGTTTGTGGGCCAGGAGTGTGAGGACGGAAGTCTGAAAACACAAGCTAGTGTGAGGATTGGAGCCAAGGGCAGAGCAGGCCCACTCTGCAGAGGCTGAATCAAAATCTCCTGCATCTGAAGTCAGGCTGAGGATCGGACGTTGGCTGAGGCTGGAGTATGTGTCCATGATGGCACCTTCATGAAGTGGGGGCCTCATGAGGCCAAGGAAGTTTTCCCACGCTGAGTTTGGAGGTTGCCCCAAACCACAAGGTTTCCTTCTGCGTGACATTCGAGTCCTGTTGCATGGCTCCAGGACATACCATATGGAAGGACTGGAGAGCAGGGTTCGAAGGATGGATCCCTGTACAGCATGCCTCGCATTCCCATTGGCATTAGCGACAAGATATGTTTGATCTGCTGCCTCTGGAACACGCGACCCAGGGGGCTGAGTTGAAATGGCCTCTCCTGAGGATGCGTCATAATGTGCGTTTGGGTCCATGGAGACCTTGGAATGTGCTGGTTGTTCAGTGGCCCTGCGGAACTCTCATACCTGAAGTGTTTGATACATCCCAGTAAGAAAGCTGCCCATGTGGAGATGAGAGAGGTTTGGTTTGGTGCCTCAGAAAAGCCCCATGTGCTGGTCTACGAAAACAGTCCTCTGAGAACGGAAACATGGAAACCAAAGCTAAGGTTCAGATTAGGGCCTGGGGGCCTGTCCATTTCAACCTTCTGTCTCTGGGGACACTGTCTGAGAGTCTAAGTGGAGATAGTTGCTCCGCTTGTGTCAGAGAGCCCCTCTTAGTCCAGGGTGGCCTATACTATTGATGGCCTCAGGGACCTTGGAGCTTTTCCCTAACCTGTAGGGTTGTGGTCAATGGATTAAGCACACTTTCCTTGGAGAGGGCAGGCACAATCTTTCGCTGTTTGGTCCAGAGGCCCTAGCCTGGATGTTGTGTGGGTCCAGGCTGTGGGCACAGAAGTCTGAATACACAAACTCAGCTTATGAGTGGCGCCTAGGGTATGGCCGGCCGGATACAGCCCGAGAGGGAGCTCCTGGGCCTCTGAAACAAGGGCGAGTGGGAGGCGTTCCTTCAGGCTTTTGTCTCAGGATGTTGTGTCCGGGATAGCCGTGGATTGGAGGGGTGGCCTCAGGTACTGTGGACGAGTATCCCTCTCTGGGGATTTGTCCCAGCTCCCAAGAGTTTGGGGTCATTTTGTGGGAAGGGTGGAGTCGTGTTGTCTGGCTCATGGGTCTCTCCAAGAAAGGGATTCCAGAGCAGAGCTCCAGGTACGGGCGGGGCGACTGGAAAATTCAAACCGTGGTGAGGATTGGGTGCATAGGGGCTTGGCAAGCCCCATATGTGGGCTCTTGGTCCAGGCCCTGACAGGCCTTTCTTTGACATGGGGCTCATGCTGAGGGTCACAGTGTGAATTTGCGCCCAAGCAGCACTCAAGTTTGGGCGTGGCATCAGGGGCCATGAAGGTTTCTCCCACCCTGAAGGTGTGACTCCATGCCAAGAGCAAGCGTGACAGCCATGGCGAAGGAGGAGTTCTGTTTTGTGCTTGCTATACCCAGCTGTGTGGAGAATTGATATAATGTCTAGGTTCAGATATCTGAAAACCAAGGTTAGGATGAGGTGACGGCATAAGACCATGGCGTGTCCGAAGTGCTGGGTGTGCGGCCAGCTGTCTCCTTGTCTGTCTGGACGTCTGGCTTCAGGCTGTGTCAGGCAGAGCATGAGTGCCCAGAGCAGCCTATCCAGTTCGGGTACCGTCGAGGCCCGAGCAGGTTGATCCTCATCTGGGTTTTCTGGAGAGCCCCACAGGGAAACGTTTTTCTTCCGTTGGGCAGACACTGGGCTGGGTTTTGGTTCTGGAGTTCCTATTCCGGAGGGCTTGTTTGCCAGGAGGGTGAGGAAGGAAGTCTGAAAACACAAGCTAGCGTGAGGTTTGGGACCGAGGGCACGGCAGGCCCACTCTGCAGAGGCTGAATCGAGATCTCCTGCACTGAGGTCATGTCAACTATGAGACGTGCCTCAGGCTAGAGTTCTTGTCCAGCATGGCCTCTTCCTGAAGGGTGTGGGGGCTTCATGAGGCCAGAAAGTTTTGCCTACGATGGGATTTGTGAACTGCTCCAAAACTGAAGGTTACCTTCTGCACGACAGTCGAGTCCTATTGGATGGTTCCAAGAGGCCCCATATGGAAAGACTCGAGAGCAGGTGTCTAAGCATGGATGCCTGGGAACGCCACCTCATATTCCCACTCTTTAGTCAGGACAAGGCAGGCTCAATCTGCAGGCTCCTGGGTGAGCTACCCAGAGGGGAGAGTTGAAATGGACTCTCCTGAAGATGAGTCCTACTGTGGCTTGGTGGCCTGGGAGACCTTGGAATGTGGAGGTGGCTCAGGGACTCTGCAGGATTCTCCAACATGAGGTGTTTGACAGGGCTCCAACAAGGAAACTTCCCATGTGGAGACGAGAGGAGTTCTGTTCCGTGCCTCAGGAAAGCCCCATACCCTGTTCTTCGAACCAAAGCCTCTGAGGAGTGACACCTGGAAACCAAAGCAAGAGTTGAGAACGGCCTAAAGGCCTGTCCGGCTCAACCTTCTATCTCTGTTGACATCTGTGTGCATGCATTCATGGATGTAGCTGCTCAGCTTGTGTCGGAATGCCCCTGTGAGTCCAGTGAGGCTCCCAGTAGTGGGATGTCCTCGGAGGCCTTGAGGTTTCTCATATTCTGGAGGTGTGTGGCCAAAGGAATGGACACAGTTTCCCAGGAGAGAGCAGGCACGGTCCTGTGGTATGGCTCCAGAGGACCCAGCCTAGAGGCTGTGTTTGCCAGGGCTGTGGGGACAGATGTCTGAAAAAGCAAACTTGGCTCAGCTAGGGGCCAATGTAATGGCAGGCCTGATCTCTAGTCCGTGAGGGGAGATCCTCTGGAAATCAAAGTAGGGCAAGTGGGAGGCAGTCACTCAGGATTTTGTCTCTGGGTGTTGCGTTTACAGTGTCCGGTCAGGGTAGGGGTTGTCTCAGAGGCCGAGGAAGAGCCTTCCTCTCGGGGGATTGTCCAAGCTCCCAAGTGTTTGTGTTCATTCTGTGGGAATGAAGAGTACTGTTTTCTGCCACAGGGGACCCCCCAGGAGAGGGACTCTAGAGCACAGCAGTGGGTTCCCTCAACTGGAATACACACCATCTAGTTAGTCCTGGGTGCCTATGGGCATGGCAAGCCACATATGCGGGCTCTTGGTCCAGTCACTGAGAGGCATTACGTGAATAAGGTTCACGCTGAGGGTCACAATGTGTGTTTGTGCCCAAGGCGGCCCTCACGCTTGGGCGTGGCCTCATGGGCCATGCCGTTTTCTCCTACACTGGAGGTTTGACTCACTGCCAGCAGCAAGGTTTCTTGCCATGGGGAAGGAGGGGTTCTGACTTGTGCATCAGGTTCCCCCCTGTTCAGGGATTGGAGATAAGGTCTAGGTTCCGATGACTGAAAACCCAGGTTGGGAATGGATGGTGGCCTAAGGCAGTGGCGGGTCCAATGTGCTGGGTGTGCAGCCAGCTGTGTCGGTGTCTGTTGGAAGGTCTGGGCTCAGGCTATTTGCGACAGAGCATCACTGTTTAAGGTAGCCTATGCAATTGGGGTGTTGCCATGGGCCAAGCAGTTTGATCCTCATTTGGGGTTTCTGGGCAGCGCCATAGACAATGTTTTTCTCCTGGGAAGCAGGCACAGTGCTTCATTGTGGCCCCAGAATTCCCAGTAGGGAGGGTTTGTGGGCCAGGAGTGTGAGGACGGAAGTCTGAAAACACAAGCTAGTGTGAGGATTGGAGCCAAGGGCAGAGCAGGCCCACTCTGCAGAGGCTGAATCAAAATCTCCTGCATCTGAAGTCAGGCTGAGGATCGGACGTTGGCTGAGGCTGGAGTATGTGTCCATGATGGCACCTTCATGAAGTGGGGGCCTCATGAGGCCAAGGAAGTTTTCCCACGCTGAGTTTGGAGGTTGCCCCAAACCACAAGGTTTCCTTCTGCGTGACATTCGAGTCCTGTTGCATGGCTCCAGGACATACCATATGGAAGGACTGGAGAGCAGGGTTCGAAGGATGGATCCCTGTACAGCATGCCTCGCATTCCCATTGGCATTAGCGACAAGATATGTTTGATCTGCTGCCTCTGGAACACGCGACCCAGGGGGCTGAGTTGAAATGGCCTCTCCTGAGGATGCGTCGTAATGTGCGTTTGGGTCCATGGAGACCTTGGAATGTGCTGGTTGTTCAGTGGCCCTGCGGAACTCTCCTACCTGAAGTGTTTGATACATCCCAGTAAGAAAGCTGCCCATGTGGAGATGAGAGAGGTTTGGTTTGGTGCCTCAGAAAAGCCCCATGTGCTGGTCTACGAAAACAGTCCTCTGAGAACGGAAACATGGAAACCAAAGCTAAGGTTCAGATTAGGGCCTGGGGGCCTGTCCATTTCAACCTTCTGTCTCTGGGGACACTGTCTGAGAGTCTAAGTGGAGATAGTTGCTCCGCTTGTGTCAGAGAGCCCCTCTTAGTCCAGGGTGGCCTATACTATTGATGGCCTCAGGGACCTTGGAGCTTTTCCCTAACCTGTAGGGTTGTGGTCAATGGATTAAGCACACTTTCCTTGGAGAGGGCAGGCACAATCTTTCGCTGTTTGGTCCAGAGGCCCTAGCCTGGATGTTGTGTGGGTCCAGGCTGTGGGCACAGAAGTCTGAATACACAAACTCAGCTTATGAGTGGCGCCTAGGGTATGGCCGGCCGGATACAGCCCGAGAGGGAGCTCCTGGGCCTCTGAAACAAGGGCGAGTGGGAGGCGTTCCTTCAGGCTTTTGTCTCAGGATGTTGTGTCCGGGATAGCCGTGGATTGGAGGGGTGGCCTCAGGTACTGTGGACGAGTATCCCTCTCTGGGGATTTGTCCCAGCTCCCAAGAGTTTGGGGTCATTTAGTGGGAAGGGTGGAGTCGTGTTGTCTGGCTCATGGGTCTCTCCAAGAAAGGGATTCCAGAGCAGAGCTCCAGGTACGGGCGGGGCGACTGGAAAATTCAAACCGTGGTGAGGATTGGGTGCATAGGGGCTTGGCAAGCCCCATATGTGGGCTCTTGGTCCAGGCCCTGACAGGCCTTTCTTTGACATGGGGCTCATGCTGAGGGTCACAGTGTGAATTTGCGCCCAAGCAGCACTCAAGTTTGGGCGTGGCATCAGGGGCCATGAAGGTTTCTCCCACCCTGAAGGTGTGACTCCATGCCAAGAGCAAGCGTGACAGCCATGGCGAAGGAGGAGTTCTGTTTTGTGCTTGCTATACCCAGCTGTGTGGAGAATTGATATAATGTCTAGGTTCAGATATCTGAAAACCAAGGTTAGGATGAGGTGACGGCATAAGACCATGGCGTGTCCGAAGTGCTGGGTGTGCGGCCAGCTGTCTCCTTGTCTGTCTGGACGTCTGGCTTCAGGCTGTGTCAGGCAGAGCATGAGTGCCCAGAGCAGCCTATCCAGTTCGGGTACCGTCGAGGCCCGAGCAGGTTGATCCTCATCTGGGTTTTCTGGAGAGCCCCACAGGGAAACGTTTTTCTTCCGTTGGGCAGACACTGGGCTGGGTTTTGGTTCTGGAGTTCCTATTCCGGAGGGCTTGTTTGCCAGGAGGGTGAGGAAGGAAGTCTGAAAACACAAGCTAGCGTGAGGTTTGGGACCGAGGGCACGGCAGGCCCACTCTGCAGAGGCTGAATCGAGATCTCCTGCACTGAGGTCATGTCAACTATGAGACGTGCCTCAGGCTAGAGTTCTTGTCCAGCATGGCCTCTTCCTGAAGGGTGTGGGGGCTTCATGAGGCCAGAAAGTTTTGCCTACGATGGGATTTGTGAACTGCTCCAAAACTGAAGGTTACCTTCTGCACGACAGTCGAGTCCTATTGGATGGTTCCAAGAGGCCCCATATGGAAAGACTCGAGAGCAGGTGTCTAAGCATGGATGCCTGGGAACGCCACCTCATATTCCCACTCTTTAGTCAGGACAAGGCAGGCTCAATCTGCAGGCTCCTGGGTGAGCTACCCAGAGGGGAGAGTTGAAATGGACTCTCCTGAAGATGAGTCCTACTGTGGCTTGGTGGCCTGGGAGACCTTGGAATGTGGAGGTGGCTCAGGGACTCTGCAGGATTCTCCAACATGAGGTGTTTGACAGGGCTCCAACAAGGAAACTTCCCATGTGGAGACGAGAGGAGTTCTGTTCCGTGCCTCAGGAAAGCCCCATACCCTGTTCTTCGAACCAAAGCCTCTGAGGAGTGACACCTGGAAACCAAAGCAAGAGTTGAGAACGGCCTAAAGGCCTGTCCGGCTCAACCTTCTATCTCTGTTGACATCTGTGTGCATGCATTCATGGATGTAGCTGCTCAGCTTGTGTCGGAATGCCCCTGTGAGTCCAGTGAGGCTCCCAGTAGTGGGATGTCCTCGGAGGCCTTGAGGTTTCTCATATTCTGGAGGTGTGTGGCCAAAGGAATGGACACAGTTTCCCAGGAGAGAGCAGGCACGGTCCTGTGGTATGGCTCCAGAGGACCCAGCCTAGAGGCTGTGTTTGCCAGGGCTGTGGGGACAGATGTCTGAAAAAGCAAACTTGGCTCAGCTAGGGGCCAATGTAATGGCAGGCCTGATCTCTAGTCCGTGAGGGGAGATCCTCTGGAAATCAAAGTAGGGCAAGTGGGAGGCAGTCACTCAGGATTTTGTCTCTGGGTGTTGCGTTTACAGTGTCCGGTCAGGGTAGGGGTTGTCTCAGAGGCCGAGGAAGAGCCTTCCTCTCGGGGGATTGTCCAAGCTCCCAAGTGTTTGTGTTCATTCTGTGGGAATGAAGAGTACTGTTTTCTGCCACAGGGGACCCCCCAGGAGAGGGACTCTAGAGCACAGCAGTGGGTTCCCTCAACTGGAATACACACCATCTAGTTAGTCCTGGGTGCCTATGGGCATGGCAAGCCACATATGCGGGCTCTTGGTCCAGTCACTGAGAGGCATTACGTGAATAAGGTTCACGCTGAGGGTCACAATGTGTGTTTGTGCCCAAGGCGGCCCTCACGCTTGGGCGTGGCCTCATGGGCCATGCCGTTTTCTCCTACACTGGAGGTTTGACTCACTGCCAGCAGCAAGGTTTCTTGCCATGGGGAAGGAGGGGTTCTGACTTGTGCATCAGGTTCCCCCCTGTTCAGGGATTGGAGATAAGGTCTAGGTTCCGATGACTGAAAACCCAGGTTGGGAATGGATGGTGGCCTAAGGCAGTGGCGGGTCCAATGTGCTGGGTGTGCAGCCAGCTGTGTCGGTGTCTGTTGGAAGGTCTGGGCTCAGGCTATTTGCGACAGAGCATCACTGTTTAAGGTAGCCTATGCAATTGGGGTGTTGCCATGGGCCAAGCAGTTTGATCCTCATTTGGGGTTTCTGGGCAGCGCCATAGACAATGTTTTTCTCCTGGGAAGCAGGCACAGTGCTTCATTGTGGCCCCAGAATTCCCAGTAGGGAGGGTTTGTGGGCCAGGAGTGTGAGGACGGAAGTCTGAAAACACAAGCTAGTGTGAGGATTGGAGCCAAGGGCAGAGCAGGCCCACTCTGCAGAGGCTGAATCAAAATCTCCTGCATCTGAAGTCAGGCTGAGGATCGGACGTTGGCTGAGGCTGGAGTATGTGTCCATGATGGCACCTTCATGAAGTGGGGGCCTCATGAGGCCAAGGAAGTTTTCCCACGCTGAGTTTGGAGGTTGCCCCAAACCACAAGGTTTCCTTCTGCGTGACATTCGAGTCCTGTTGCATGGCTCCAGGACATACCATATGGAAGGACTGGAGAGCAGGGTTCGAAGGATGGATCCCTGTACAGCATGCCTCGCATTCCCATTGGCATTAGCGACAAGATATGTTTGATCTGCTGCCTCTGGAACACGCGACCCAGGGGGCTGAGTTGAAATGGCCTCTCCTGAGGATGCGTCATAATGTGCGTTTGGGTCCATGGAGACCTTGGAATGTGCTGGTTGTTCAGTGGCCCTGCGGAACTCTCCTACCTGAAGTGTTTGATACATCCCAGTAAGAAAGCTGCCCATGTGGAGATGAGAGAGGTTTGGTTTGGTGCCTCAGAAAAGCCCCATGTGCTGGTCTACGAAAGCAGTCCTCTGAGAACGGAAACATGGAAACCAAAGCTAAGGTTCAGATTAGGGCCTGGGGGCCTGTCCATTTCAACCTTCTGTCTCTGGGGACACTGTCTGAGAGTCTAAGTGGAGATAGTTGCTCCGCTTGTGTCAGAGAGCCCCTCTTAGTCCAGGGTGGCCTATACTATTGATGGCCTCAGGGACCTTGGAGCTTTTCCCTAACCTGTAGGGTTGTGGTCAATGGATTAAGCACACTTTCCTTGGAGAGGGCAGGCACAATCTTTCGCTGTTTGGTCCAGAGGCCCTAGCCTGGATGTTGTGTGGGTCCAGGCTGTGGGCACAGAAGTCTGAATACACAAACTCAGCTTATGAGTGGCGCCTAGGGTATGGCCGGCCGGATATAGCCCGAGAGGGAGCTCCTGGGCCTCTGAAACAAGGGCGAGTGGGAGGCGTTCCTTCAGGCTTTTGTCTCAGGATGTTGTGTCCGGGATAGCCGTGGATTGGAGGGGTGGCCTCAGGTACTGTGGACGAGTATCCCTCTCTGGGGATTTGTCCCAGCTCCCAAGAGTTTGGGGTCATTTTGTGGGAAGGGTGGAGTCGTGTTGTCTGGCTCATGGGTCTCTCCAAGAAAGGGATTCCAGAGCAGAGCTCCAGGTACGGGCGGGGCGACTGGAAAATTCAAACCGTGGTGAGGATTGGGTGCATAGGGGCTTGGCAAGCCCCATATGTGGGCTCTTGGTCCAGGCCCTGACAGGCCTTTCTTTGACATGGGGCTCATGCTGAGGGTCACAGTGTGAATTTGCGCCCAAGCAGCACTCAAGTTTGGGCGTGGCATCAGGGGCCATGAAGGTTTCTCCCACCCTGAAGGTGTGACTCCATGCCAAGAGCAAGCTTGACAGCCATGGCGAAGGAGGAGTTCTGTTTTGTGCTTGCTATACCCAGCTGTGTGGAGAATTGATATAATGTCTAGGTTCAGATATCTGAAAACCAAGGTTAGGATGAGGTGACGGCATAAGACCATGGCGTGTCCGAAGTGCTGGGTGTGCGGCCAGCTGTCTCCTTGTCTGTCTGGACGTCTGGCTTCAGGCTGTGTCAGGCAGAGCATGAGTGCCCAGAGCAGCCTATCCAGTTCGGGTACCGTCGAGGCCCGAGCAGGTTGATCCTCATCTGGGTTTTCTGGAGAGCCCCACAGGGAAACGTTTTTCTTCCGTTGGGCAGACACTGGGCTGGGTTTTGGTTCCGGAGTTCCTATTCCGGAGGGCTTGTTTGCCAGGAGGGTGAGGAAGGAAGTCTGAAAACACAAGCTAGCGTGAGGTTTGGGACCGAGGGCACGGCAGGCCCACTCTGCAGAGGCTGAATCGAGATCTCCTGCACTGAGGTCATGTCAACTATGAGACGTGCCTCAGGCTAGAGTTCTTGTCCAGCATGGCCTCTTCCTGAAGGGTGTGGGGGCTTCATGAGGCCAGAAAGTTTTGCCTACGATGGGATTTGTGAACTGCTCCAAAACTGAAGGTTACCTTCTGCACGACAGTCGAGTCCTATTGGATGGTTCCAAGAGGCCCCATATGGAAAGACTCGAGAGCAGGTGTCTAAGCATGGATGCCTGGGAACGCCACCTCATATTCCCACTCTTTAGTCAGGACAAGGCAGGCTCAATCTGCAGGCTCCTGGGTGAGCTACCCAGAGGGGAGAGTTGAAATGGACTCTCCTGAAGATGAGTCCTACTGTGGCTTGGTGGCCTGGGAGACCTTGGAATGTGGAGGTGGCTCAGGGACTCTGCAGGATTCTCCAACATGAGGTGTTTGACAGGGCTCCAACAAGGAAACTTCCCATGTGGAGACGAGAGGAGTTCTGTTCCGTGCCTCAGGAAAGCCCCATACCCTGTTCTTCGAACCAAAGCCTCTGAGGAGTGACACCTGGAAACCAAAGCAAGAGTTGAGAACGGCCTAAAGGCCTGTCCGGCTCAACCTTCTATCTCTGTTGACATCTGTGTGCATGCATTCATGGATGTAGCTGCTCAGCTTGTGTCCGAATGCCCCTGTGAGTCCAGTGAGGCTCCCAGTAGTGGGATGTCCTTGGAGGCCTTGAGGTTTCTCATATTCTGGAGGTGTGTGGCCAAAGGAATGGACACAGTTTCCCAGTAGAGAGCAGGCACGGTCCTATGGTATGGCTCCAGAGGACCCAGCCAAGAGGCTGTGTTTGCCAGGGCTGTGGGGACAGATGTCTGAAAAAGCAAACTTGGCTCAGCTAGGGGCCAATGTAATGGCAGGCCTGATCTCTAGTCCGTGAGGGGAGATCCTCTGGAAATCAAAGTAGGGCAAGTGGGAGGCAGTCACTCAGTATTTTGTCTCTGGGTGTTGCGTTTACAGTGTCCGGTCAGGGTAGGGGTTGTCTCAGAGGCCGAGGAAGAGCCTTCCTCTCGGGGGATTGTCCAAGCTCCCAAGTGTTTGTGTTCATTCTGTGGGAATGAAGAGTAATGTTTTCTGCCACAGGGGACCCCCCAGGAGAGGGACTCTAGAGCACATCAGTGGGTTCCCTCAACTGGAATACACACCATCTAGTTAGTCCTGGGTGCCTATGGGCATGGCAAGCCACATATGCGGGCTCTTGGTCCAGTCACTGAGAGGCATTACGTGAATAAGGTTCACGCTGAGGGTCACAATGTGTGTTTGTGCCCAAGGCGGCCCTCACGCTTGGGCGTGGCCTCATGGGCCATGCCGTTTTCTCCTACACTGGAGGTTTGACTCACTGCCAGCAGCAAGGTTTCTTGCCATGGGGAAGGAGGGGTTCTGACTTGTGCATCAGGTTCCCCCCTGTTCAGGGATTGGAGATAAGGTCTAGGTTCCGATGACTGAAAACCCAGGTTGGGAATGGATGGTGGCCTAAGGCAGTGGCGGGTCCAATGTGCTGGGTGTGCAGCCAGCTGTGTCGGTGTCTGTTGGAAGGTCTGGGCTCAGGCTATTTGCGACAGAGCATCACTGTTTAAGGTAGCCTATGCAATTGGGGTGTTGCCATGGGCCAAGCAGTTTGATCCTCATTTGGGGTTTCTGGGCAGCGCCATAGACAATGTTTTTCTCCTGGGAAGCAGGCACAGTGCTTCATTGTGGCCCCAGAATTCCCAGTAGGGAGGGTTTGTGGGCCAGGAGTGTGAGGACGGAAGTCTGAAAACACAAGCTAGTGTGAGGATTGGAGCCAAGGGCAGAGCAGGCTCACTCTGCAGAGGCTGAATCAAAATCTCCTGCATCTGAAGTCAGGCTGAGGATCGGACGTTGGCTGAGGCTGGAGTATGTGTCCATGATGGCACCTTCATGAAGTGGGGGCCTCATGAGGCCAAGGAAGTTTTCCCACGCTGAGTTTGGAGGTTGCCCCAAACCACAAGGTTTCCTTCTGCGTGACATTCGAGTCCTGTTGCATGGCTCCAGGACATACCATATGGAAGGACTGGAGAGCAGGGTTCGAAGGATGGATCCCTGTACAGCATGCCTCGCATTCCCATTGGCATTAGCGACAAGATATGTTTGATCTGCTGCCTCTGGAACACGCGACCCAGGGGGCTGAGTTGAAATGGCCTCTCCTGAGGATGCGTCATAATGTGCGTTTGGGTCCATGGAGACCTTGGAATGTGCTGGTTGTTCAGTGGCCCTGCGGAACTCTCCTACCTGAAGTGTTTGATACATTCCAGTAAGAAAGCTGCCCATGTGGAGATGAGAGAGGTTTGGTTTGGTGCCTCAGAAAAGCCCCATGTGCTGGTCTACAAAAACAGTCCTCTGAGAACGGAAACATGGAAACCAAAGCTAAGGTTCAGATTAGGGCCTGGGGGCCTGTCCATTTCAAACTTCTGTCTCTGGGGACACTGTCTGAGAGTCTAAGTGGAGATAGTTGCTCTGCTGGTGTCAGAGAGCCCCTCTTAGTCCAGGGTCCCCTATACTATTGATGGCCTCAGGGACCTTGGAGCTTTTCCCTAACCTGTAGGGTTATGGTCAATGGATTGGGCACACTTTCCTTGGAGAGGGCAGGCACAATCTTTCGCTGTTTGGTCCAGAGGCCCTAGCCTGGATGTTGTGTGGGTCCAGGCTGTGGGCACAGAAGTCTGAATACACAAACTCAGCTTATGAGTGGCACATAGGGTATGGCAGGCCGGATGTACAGCCCGAGAGGGAGCTCCTGGGCCTCTGAAACAATGGCGAGAGGGAGGCGTTCCTTCAGGTTTTTGTCTCTGGATGTTGTGTCCGGGATAGCCGTGGATTGGAGCGGTGGCCTCAGGTATTGTGGACGAGTATCCCTCTCTGGGGATTTGTCCCAGCTCCCATGAGTTTGGGGTCATTTTGTGGGAAGGGTGGAGTCGTGTTGTCTGGCTCATGGGTCTCTCCAAGAAAGGGATTCCAGAGCAGAGCTCCAGGTACGGCGGGGCGACTGGAAAATTCAAACCGTGGTGAGGATTGGGTGCATAGGGGCTTGGCAAGCCCCATATGTGGGCTTTTGGTCCAGGCCCTGACAGGCCTTTCTTTGACATGGGGCTCATGCTGAGGGTCACAGTGTGAATTTGTGCCCAAGCAGCACTCAAGTTTGGGCGTGACATCAGGGGCCATGAAGGTTTCTCCCACCCTGAAGGTGTGACTCCATGCCAAGAGCAATCTTGACTGCCATGGGGAAGGAGGGGTTCTGTTTTGTGCTTGCTATACCCAGCTGTGTGGTGAATTGATATAATGTCTAGGTTCAGATATCTGAAACCAAGGTTAGGATGAGGTGACGGCATAAGACCATGGCGTGTCCGAAGTGCTGGGTGTGTGGCCAGCTGTCTCCTTGTCTGTCTGGACGTCTGGCTTCAGGCTGTGTCAGGCAGAGCATGAGTGCCCAGAGCAGCCTATCCAGTTCGGGGTCCGTCGACGCCCGAGCAGGTTGATCCTCATCTGGATTTTCTGGAGAGCCCCACAGGGAAACGTTTTTCTTCCATTGGGCAGACACTGGGCTGGGTTGTGGTTCTGGAGTTCCTAGTCCGGAGGGCTTGTTTGCCAGGAGTGTGAGGAAGGAAGTCTGAAAACACAAGCTAGCGTGAAGTTTGGGACCGAGGGCACGGCAGGCCCACTCTGCAGACGCTGAATCGAGATCTCCTGCACTGAGGTCATGTCAACTATGAGACGTGCCTCAGGCTAGAGTTTTTGTCCAGCATGGCCTCTTCCTGTAGGGTGTGGGGGCTTCATGAGGCCAGGGATGTTTGCCTACGATGGGATTTGTGAACTACTCCAAACCTCAAGGTATCCTTCTGCATGACAGTCGAGTCCTATTGGATGGTTCCAAGAGGCCCCATACGGAAAGACTCGAGAGCAGGTGTCTAAGCCTGGATGCCTGGGAACGCCACCTCATATTCCCAATCTTATTCAGGACAACACAGGCTCAATCTGTGGGCTCCTGGGTTAGTTACCCAGAGGGGAGAGTTGAAATGGACTCTCCTGAAGATGAGTCCTACTGTGGCTTGGTGGCCTGGGAGACCTTGGAATGTGGAGGTGGCTCAGGGACTCTGCAGGATTCTACAACCTGAGGTGTTTGACACGGCTCCAACAAGGAAGCTTCCCATGTGGAGACGAGAGGAGTTCTGTTCAGTGCCTCAGGAAAGCCCCATATCCTGTTCTTCGAACCAAAGCCTCTGAGGAGTAACACCTGGAAACCAAAGCAAGAGTTGAGATTAGGGCCTATGGGCCTGTCCAGCTCAACCTTCTATCTCTGTTGACATCTGTGTGCATGCCTTCGTGGAGGTAGGTGCTCAGTTGTGTCCGAATGCCCCTGTGTGTCCAGGAAGGCTCCCAGTAGTGGGATGTCCTCGGGGGCCTTGAGGTTTCTCATATCCTGGAGGTGTGTGGCCAATGGAATGGACACAGTTTCCCAGGAGACAGCAGGCACGGTCCTGTTGTATGGCTCCAGAGGACCCAGCCTAAAGGCTGTGTTTGCCAGGGCTGTGGGGACAGATGTCTGAAAAAGCAAACTTGTTTCAGCAAGGGGCCAAGGTAATGGCAGGCCTGATCTCCAGTCTGTGAGGGGAGATCCTCTGGAAATCCAAGTAGGGCAAGTGGGAGGCAGTCACTCAGGCTTTTGTCTCTGGGTGTTGCGTACACAGTGGCCGTTCAGGGTAGGGGTAACTTCAGGGGCCGAGGAAGAGCCTTCCTCTCGGGGGATTTTCCAAGTTCCCATGTGTTTCGGTTCATTCTGTGGGAAGGGAAGAGTACTGATTTCTGCCACAGGGGACCCCCCAGGAGAGGGACTCTAGAGCACAGCAGTGGGTTCCCTCAACTGGAATACACTCCATCTAGTTAGTCCTGGGTGCCTATGGGCAAGGCAAGCCACATATGCGGGCTCTTGGTCCAGTCACTGAGAGGCATTACTTGAATAAGGTACTCACGCTGACGGTCTCAATGTGTGTATGTGCCCAAGGCGGTCCTCACGCATGGGTGTGGCCTCATGGGCCATGCCGTTTTCTCCTACACTGAAGGTTTGACTCACTGCCAGCAGACGGTTTCTTGCCATGGGGAATGAGGGGTTCTGATTTGGGCATAAGGTTGCCCCCTGTGCAGGGATTGGAGATAAGTTCTAGGTTCCGATGACTGAAAACACAGGTTGGGAATGGATGGTGGCCTAAGGCAGTGGCGGGTCCAATGTGCTGGGTGTGCAGCCAGCTGTGTCGGTGTCTGTTGGAAGGTCTGGGCTCAGGCTATTTGCGACAGAGCATCACTGTTTAAGGTAGCCTATGCAATTGGGGTGTTGCCGAGGGCCAAGCAGTTTGATCCTCATTTGGGGTTTCTGGGCAGCACCATAGACAATGTTTTTCTCCTGGGAGGCCGACATAGTGCTTCATTCTGGCCCCAGAATTCCCAGTAGGGAGGGTTTCTGGACTAGGTGTATGAGGACGGAAGTCGGAAAACACAAGCTAGGGTGAGGATTGGAGCCAAGGGCAGAGCAGGCCCACTCTGCAGAGGCTGAATCAAAATCTCCTGCATCTGAAGTCAGGGTGAGGATCAGACGTTGGCTGAGGCTGGAGTATGTGTCCATGATGGCACCTTCATGAAGCGGGGGCCTCATGAGGTCAAGGAAGTTTTCCCACGCTGAGTTTGGAGGTTTCCCCTAACTACAAGGTTCCTTCTGCGGGACATTCGAGTCCTGTTGCTAGGCTCCAGGACATACCATACGGAAGGACTGGAGAGCAGGGTTCGAAGGATGGATCCCTGTACAGCATGCCTCGCATTCCCATTGGCCATTAGCGACAATATATGTTTGATCTGCTGCCTCTGGGGCACGCTACCCAGGAGCCTGAGTTGAAATGGCCTCCTCTGAGGATGCGTCATAATGTGCGTTTGGGTCCATGGAGACCTTGGAATGTGCTGGTTGTTCAGTGGCCCTGTGGAACTCTCCTACCTGAAGGGTTTGATACATCCCCAGTAAGAAAGCTCCCCATGTGGAGACGAGAGAAGTTTGGTTTGGTGCCTCGGAAAAGCCCCGTGTGCTGGTCTATGAAAACAGTCCTCTGAGGACGGACACATATAAACCAGAGCTAAGGTTCAGATTAGGGCCTGGGGACCTGTGCATTTCAACCTTCTGTCTCTGGGGACACTGTCTGAGAGTCTAAGTGGAGATAGTTGCTCCGCTGGTGTCAGAGAGCCCCTCTTAGTCCAGGGTGGCCTACACTTTTGATGGCCTCAGGGGCCTTGGAGCTTTTCCCTAACCTCTAGGGTTGTGGTCAATGGATTGGGCACACTGTCCTTGGAGAGGGCAGGCACAATCTTTCGCTGTGGCTCCAGAGGCCCTAGCCTGGAGGTTGTGTGGGTCCAGGCTGTGGGCACAGAAGTCTGAAAACAAAAACTCAGCTTATGAGTGGCGCCTAGGGTTTGGCAGGCCGGATGTACAGCCAGAGAGGGAGCTCCTGGGCCTCTGAAACAAGGGCGAGTTGGAGACGTTCCTTTCGGCTTTTGTCTCTGGATGCTGTGTCCAGGATAGCCGTGGATTTTAGGGGTGGTTTCAGGGACTGTGGACGAGTATCCCTCTCTGGGGATTTGTCCCAGCTTCCAAGATTGGGGTCATTTTGTGGGAAGGGTGGAGTCGTGTTGTCTGGCTCATGGGTCTCTACAAGAAAGGGATTCCAGAGCAGAGCCCCAGGTACGGGCGGGGCGACTGGAAAACTCAAACCCTGGTGAGGATTGGGTGCATAGGGGCTTGGCAAGCCCCATATGCGGGCTCTTTGTCCAGGCCCTGATAGGCCTTTCTTTGACATGGGGCTCATGCTGAGGGTCACAGTGTGAATTTGTTCCCAATCAGCACTCAAGTTTGGGCGTGGCATCAGGGGCCATGAAGGTTTCTCCCACGCTGAAGTTGTGACTCCATGCCAAGAGCAAGCTTGACAGCCATGGGGAAGGAGGAGTTCTGTTTTGTGCTTGCGATACCCAGCTGTGTGGAGAATTGATATGATGCCTAGGTTCAGATATCTTAAAACCAAGGTTAGGAAGAGGTGACGGCATAAGACCATGGCGTGTCCGAAGTGCTGGGTGTGCAGCCAGCTGTCTCCTTGTCTGTCTGGACGTCTGGCTTCAGGCTGTGTCAGACAGAGCATGAGTGCCCAGAGCAGCCTATCCAGGTCGGGTACCGTCGAGGCCCGAGCAGGTTGATCCTCATCTGGGTTTTCTGGAGAGCCCCACAGGGAAACGTTTTCTTCCGTTGGGCAGACACTGGGCTGGGTTGTGGTTCTGGAGTTCCTATTCCGGAGGACTTGTTTGCCAGGAGTGTGAGGAAGGAAGTCTGAAAACACAAGCTAGCTTGAGGTTTGGGACCTGCCACAAAGGACTCCCCAGGAGAGGGACTCTAGAGCACAGCATTGGGTTCCCTCAACTGGAATACACACCATCTAGTTAGTCATGGGTGCCTATGGGCATGGCAAGGACTATATGCAGGATCTTAATCCCGAACCTGACAGGCCTTTCTTTGACATGGGGCTCATGAGGGTTACAGTGTGCATTTGTTCCCAATCAGCACTCAAGTGCTGCTTGGGCACTACCTGAAGTGTTTGATACATCCCCAGTAAGAAAGCTCCCCATGTGAAGACGAGAGGAGTTATGTTCAGTGCCTCAGGAAAGCCCCATATCCTGTTCTTCGAACCAAAGCCTCTGAGGAGTAACACCTGGAACCCAAAGCAAGAGTTGAGATTACAACCTAAGGGCCTGTCCGGCTCAACCTTCTATCTCTATTGACATCTGTGTGCATGCCGTGGATTGGAGGGGTGGCCGCAGGGACTGTGGACGAGTATCCATCTCTGCCAAACTGGAGGGCTTGTGGGCCAGTAGTCTGACGACAAAAGTCTGAGAACACAAGCTAGGCTTAGTTTTCTGGGTGAGGCCATGGCAGGCACAATCTACAGACCTGAATCGAGATCTCGTGCATCTGAAGTCAGGGCGAGGATCAGACGATCGCTCAGTTTGGAGTTTATGTCCCTGATGGCCCCTTCATGAATGGGGGGGGGGCATCACGAGGCCATGGGTGTTTTCCCACGATGGGAGTTGTGAGAAGCTCCAAACTGCAGAGAGTCTTCTGCAGGACAATTGAGACCTGTTGTTTGGCTCCAGGCCAATGATTCTGAGCAGCGTTCTAAGGATGGATGGCTGGGTAGCCCACCTCGCATTCCAATTGTCTCCTAGCAACAAGAGAGGTTAGATCTCCTGGATCTGTGGGGAGTAACCGAGGGCGATGAGTTGAAATGGACACCCCTGGGGATGGGTCCTAACGTGCTTTTTTGTCTATGGAGACCTTGGAATGAAGCGGTGGCACTGGGGCCCTAAAGGGTTCTCCTAAACAGAGGCTTTGACACAGCTCCAACGTGCAAGTTTCCCATGTGTAGATGAGATGATTTCTGATGGGTGAGTCAAGAAACAGCTATATGCTGCTTTTGAAATCCAGGCCTCTGAGGAGAGATGCCTGGAAACCAAAGCAATGGAACTGATTAGTGCCTAGGGGCCTGTTCTTTCCTTTTTACCTCTGGGGACATCTGTCTATGGGTCTGAGAGCAGGTAGGTGCTCAGTTGGGCTCAGATTGCCCCTGTTTTTCCTGGGAAGCCACCACTATTGAGATGGATCAGGGACTTTGGAGGTTTATCCTATTAGAAGGGCTGTGGCCATTGGAATGGGCACACACAATTCCCTTGGAGAGGGCAAGTACAGTCCTGAGGTTCGGCTCCAGGGGCCTGAGCCTGTAGGTTGTGTAGGCCAGGGCTGTTTGGACAGTTGTCTGAAAACACAAACTCGGCTTATGTTTCGGGTCATAGGTATGGCAGGACTGATCTACAGACCATGAGGAGAACTCTTCGGGATTTGAAAGAAGGGCGAGTGTGAGGCTCCTGCTCAAGTTTTTGTCTCTGGATATCGTGTCACTCATGGTCGTGGAATTTCTGGGTGACTTCATGGGAAATGGACGAGTCTTACTCTCTGGTGGTTTGGCCCCGTCAAAAGAGTTTGGGGTCATTCTGTGGGCTGGAAGAAGTCCGTTTTTTTTTTGTTGTTGTTGTTGTTGTTGTTTTTTTCTTGTTTAACCTCAGGTGTTCCACCAAATGATGGATTCCAGAGTAGAGCCCTGGGGAGGGGCGACTGGACAATCAGAAATCTGGTTAAAAATTGGGGCCTAGGGACATGTCAAGCCCATTATGACATCTAATGGTCCAGCCACTGAGCGGACTTACTAGAGGACAGGACTCATGCTGAGGGTCACAGTGCATGTGTATGCCCTCGTCGCACTCAAGAATGGGCGGGGCCTCAGGGTGAATGCTGGTTTCTCCTACACTGAATGTTGGACAACGTGCCAACCACAAGGGTTCTTGCCATGGGTAAGGAGGAGTTCTGATTTCTGCATCACACTCACCCCTGGGCAGTGATTGGAGATAAGGTCTCGGTTCTGAAGCCTGAAAACTGAGGTAGGGAAGAGATGATGTCCTAAGGCCATGGCGGGTTTTATGTGCTCAGTGTGCGGTCAGCTTTCTGGGTGTTTGTCAGGAGGTCCGGGCTCAGGTTGTGTTCGACAGTGCATTAGTGCCCAGGTTAGACTATATAATTTGGGTAAAGTCGAGTGCTGTGTAGGTTTACCCTCATTTAAGGTGCCTGGGCAGCTCATGAGGCAATAATTTTTTTTCTAGAGGGCAGGCAGAGTGCTGCATTGTGGGTCCGGAATTGCCAAACTTGAGGGCTTCGGGGCCAGGAGTGTGAGGACGGAAGTCTGAGAGCACAAGCTAGACTTGGGTTTCAGGGCGAGGGCACGGCAGGTACCCCCTGCAGATCTGAACCAATATCTCATGCATCTGAAGTCAGGGCGAGGATCAGACGTTGGCTCAGGTTGGAGTTTCTGAGCATGACGGACGCTTCATGAAGGGAGCGGAATCTCGAGGCCATTGAGGTTTTCCCACGTTGGGAGTTGTGGGATGCCCCCTTCAAGGATTTCTTCTGCGGGACAATTGAGACCTGTTGGACAGCTCCAGGACATCCCATATGGAATGACTCCAGAGCACCATTCGCGGATGGATGCCTCGGAAGCCCGCTTCGCATTCCAATTGTCTCCTAGCAACAAGACAGTTTAGATCTGATGGCTCTGCGGGAGCAACCGGGGTGGCTGAGTTGAAATGGACTTTCCTGAGGATGGGTCCTAATGTGTTTTTGTGTCCATGAGGGCCTTGGAATGGGGCGGTGGCACCGGGACCCTGAAGTACTCTCCTAAGCTTTGGACATGGCTCCCATGCACAGGTTTCCTTGTGGAGACGAGATGAGTTCTGATGGGTGCCTCAGGAAAACCCCTATGCTCGTATTGGAATCGGGCTTTTGAGGACACATGCCTGTAACCCAAAGCAATGGATCCTATTATGGCCTAGGTTCCTGTCTGGTTCAATCTTCTTCTCTGGGGACATCCATCTATGGTATGAGTGGAGGTCGATTATCAGCTAGTGTCAGACAGCCCTTGTTTGTTCCGGGCGACCTACACTATTGGGATGGCCTCAGGGACTTTGGAGGTTTCTCCTAATTTGTACGATTTTGGACCATGGAATGGGCAGAATTCCCATGGATTGGCAGGCACAGTGCAAATGTGTGGCTCCAGGGGCCCAGCCTGGAGAGTGTGTGGCCCAAGACTTTGAGGACAGAAGTCTGAAAACACAAACTCAGCTTAGGTTTGGGGACGTAGGTATGGCAGGCCCGATCTACAAACCATGAGAAGAACTCTTCAGGATATGAAGAAAGTGCGAGTCTGAGGCGCTTGCTCAGGCTTTTATCTCTGGATTTTGTATCAGCGATGGCCGTGGAATGTCGGCGAGGCATCATGGGCCATGGACAAATCTTCCTCTCTGAGGATTTGGCCCGATTCCCAATTGCTTTTCGTCAAACTGTGGCATGGGAGGACTCATTTCAGTATTGTTACTTCATGTGTCCCACCAAAAGAGGAATTCCAAAGCCAAGCAGTGGAGAAGACTGAAGGGACAACCCGAAGTATGGTTAAAAATTGGGGCCTAGGGGCATGGCAAGCCCAATATGCTATCTCTTCATCCAGCCACTGAGTGGCCTTACTTGAGGACTGGGCTCAGCCTGAGGCTCACAATGTGTGTTTGTGACCAAGGTGGCCCGCAAGCAAGGGCGGGGCCTCATGGGCCACACTGGTTTCAACTACACTGAACGTTGGACAACATGCCAACCACAAGGTTTTTTGCCTTGGGGAAGGAGTTCTGATTACTGCATCACCTTCAACCCTGGGCAGTGATTGGAGATAAGGTCTAGGTTCTGAAGCCTGAAAACCGAGGTTGGGAAGGGATGACGACCTAAGGCCATGGCGGCTCAATGTGCTCAGTGTGCGGCCAGCTGTCTGGGAGGGTCCAGGGGGTCCAGGCTCAGGCTGTGTCAGAAAGGGCATTAGTGCCCTGGTCAGCCTATGTATTTGGGGTACAGCCAAGGTCGGTGCAGGTTGATCTTCATTTGGGGTTACTGGGTAGCCCCAGAGGACAATGTTTTTCTTCTGGAGGGCCGGCAGAGTGCTGCATTGTAGTTCTGGATTGCCAAACGGGAGGGATTTGGGGCCAGTAGTCTGACGACAAAAGTCTGAGAACACAAGCTAGGCTTAGTTTTCTGGGTGAGGCCATGGCAGGCACAATCTACAGACCTGAATCGAGATCTCGTGCATCTGAAGTTAGGGCGAGGATCAGACGATTGCTCAGGTTGGAGTTTCTGTCCCTGATGGCCCCTTCAAGAATGGGGGGGGGGCATCACGAGTCCATGGCTGTTTTCCCACGATGGGAGTTGTGAGAAGCTCCAAACTGAAGAGAGTCATCTGCAGGACAATTGAGACCTGTTGTTTGGCTCCAGGCCAATGATTCTGAGCAGCGTTCTAAGGATGGATGGCTGGGTAGCCCACCTCGCATTCCAATTGTCTCCTAGCAACAAGAGAGGTTAGATCTCCTGGATCTGTGGGGAGCAACCGAGGGCGCTGAGTTGAAATGGACACCCCTGGGGATGGGTCCTAACGTGCTTTTCTGTCTATGGAGACCTTGGAATGAAGCGGTGGCACTGGGGCCCTAAAGGGTTCTCCTAAACAGAGGCTTTGACACAGCTCCAACGTGCAAGTTTCCCATGTGTAGATGAGATGATTTCTGATGGGTGAGTCAAGAAACAGCTATATGCTGCTTTTGAAATCCAGGCCTCTGAGGAGAGATGCCTGGAAACCAAAGCAATGGAACTGATTAGTGCCTAGGGGCCTGTTCTTTCCTTTTTACCTCTGGGGACATCTGTCTATGGGTCTGAGAGCAGGTAGGTGCTCAGTTGGGCTCAGATTGCCCCTGTTTTTCCTGGGAAGCCACCACTATTGACATGGATCAGGGACTTTGGAGGTTTATCCTATTAGAAGGGCTGTGGCCATTGGAATGGGCACACACAATTCCCTTGGAGAGGGCAAGTACAGTCCTGAGGTTCGGCTCCAGGGGCCTGAGCCTGTAGGTTGTGTAGGCCAGGGCTGTTTGGACAGTTGTCTGAAAACACAAACTCGGCTTATGTTTCGGGTCATAGGTATGGCAGGACTGATCTACAGACCATGAGGAGAACTCTTCGGGATTTGAAAGAAGGGCGAGTGTGAGGCTCCTGCTCAAGTTTTTGTCTCTGGATATCGTGTCACTCATGGTCGTGGAATTTCTGGGTGACTTCATGGGAAATGGACGAGTCTTACTCTCTGGTGGTTTGGCCCCGTCAAAAGAGTTTGGGGTCATTCTGTGGGCTGGAAGAAGTCCGTTTTTTTTTTTTTTTTTGTTGTTGTTGTTGTTTTTTTCTTGTTTAACCTCAGGTGTTCCACCAAATGATGGATTCCAGAGTAGAGCCCTGGGGAGGGGCGACTGGACAATCAGAAATCTGGTTAAAAATTGGGGCCTAGGGACATGTCAAGCCCATTATGACATCTAATGGTCCAGCCACTGAGCGGACTTACTAGAGGACAGGACTCATGCTGAGGGTCACAGTGCATGTGTATGCCCTCGTCGCACTCAAGAATGGGCGGGGCCTCAGGGTGAATGCTGGTTTCTCCTACACTGAATGTTGGACAACGTGCCAACCACAAGGGTTCTTGCCATGGGTAAGGAGGAGTTCTGATTTCTGCATCACACTCACCCCTGGGCAGTGATTGGAGATAAGGTCTCGGTTCTGAAGCCTGAAAACTGAGGTAGGGAAGAGATGATGTCCTAAGGCCATGGCGGGTTTTATGTGCTCAGTGTGCGGTCAGCTTTCTGGGTGTTTGTCAGGAGGTCCGGGCTCAGGTTGTGTTCGACAGTGCATTAGTGCCCAGGTTAGACTATATAATTTGGGTAAAGTCGAGTGCTGTGTAGGTTTACCCTCATTTAAGGTGCCTGGGCAGCTCATGAGGCAATAATTTTTTTTCTAGAGGGCAGGCAGAGTGCTGCATTGTGGGTCCGGAATTGCCAAACTTGAGGGCTTCGGGGCCAGGAGTGTGAGGACGGAAGTCTGAGAGCACAAGCTAGACTTGGGTTTCAGGGCGAGGGCACGGCAGGTACCCCCTGCAGATCTGAACCAATATCTCATGCATCTGAAGTCAGGGCGAGGATCAGACGTTGGCTCAGGTTGGAGTTTCTGAGCATGACGGACGCTTCATGAAGGGAGCGGAATCTCGAGGCCATTGAGGTTTTCCCACGTTGGGAGTTGTGGGATGCCCCCTTCAAGGATTTCTTCTGCGGGACAATTGAGACCTGTTGGACAGCTCCAGGACATCCCATATGGAATGACTCCAGAGCACCATTCGCGGATGGATGCCTCGGAAGCCCGCTTCGCATTCCAATTGTCTCCTAGCAACAAGACAGTTTAGATCTGATGGCTCTGCGGGAGCAACCGGGGTGGCTGAGTTGAAATGGACTTTCCTGAGGATGGGTCCTAATGTGTTTTTGTGTCCATGAGGGCCTTGGAATGGGGCGGTGGCACCGGGACCCTGAAGTACTCTCCTAAGCTTTGGACATGGCTCCCATGCACAGGTTTCCTTGTGGAGACGAGATGAGTTCTGATGGGTGCCTCAGGAAAACCCCTATGCTCGTATTGGAATCGGGCTTTTGAGGACACATGCCTGTAACCCAAAGCAATGGATCCTATTATGGCCTAGGTTCCTGTCTGGTTCAATCTTCTTCTCTGGGGACATCCATCTATGGTATGAGTGGAGGTCGATTATCAGCTAGTGTCAGACAGCCCTTGTTTGTTCCGGGCGACCTACACTATTGGGATGGCCTCAGGGACTTTGGAGGTTTCTCCTAATTTGTACGATTTTGGACCATGGAATGGGCAGAATTCCCATGGATTGGCAGGCACAGTGCAAATGTGTGGCTCCAGGGGCCCAGCCTGGAGAGTGTGTGGCCCAAGACTTTGAGGACAGAAGTCTGAAAACACAAACTCAGCTTAGGTTTGGGGACGTAGGTATGGCAGGCCCGATCTACAAACCATGAGAAGAACTCTTCAGGATATGAAGAAAGTGCGAGTCTGAGGCGCTTGCTCAGGCTTTTATCTCTGGATTTTGTATCAGCGATGGCCGTGGAATGTCGGCGAGGCATCATGGGCCATGGACAAATCTTCCTCTCTGAGGATTTGGCCCGATTCCCAATTGCTTTTCGTCAAACTGTGGCATGGGAGGACTCATTTCAGTATTGTTACTTCATGTGTCCCACCAAAAGAGGAATTCCAAAGCCAAGCAGTGGAGAAGACTGAAGGGACAACCCGAAGTATGGTTAAAAATTGGGGCCTAGGGGCATGGCAAGCCCAATATGCTATCTCTTCATCCAGCCACTGAGTGGCCTTACTTGAGGACTGGGCTCAGCCTGAGGCTCACAATGTGTGTTTGTGACCAAGGTGGCCCGCAAGCAAGGGCGGGGCCTCATGGGCCACACTGGTTTCAACTACACTGAACGTTGGACAACATGCCAACCACAAGGTTTTTTGCCTTGGGGAAGGAGTTCTGATTACTGCATCACCTTCAACCCTGGGCAGTGATTGGAGATAAGGTCTAGGTTCTGAAGCCTGAAAACCGAGGTTGGGAAGGGATGACGACCTAAGGCCATGGCGGCTCAATGTGCTCAGTGTGCGGCCAGCTGTCTGGGAGGGTCCAGGGGGTCCAGGCTCAGGCTGTGTCAGAAAGGGCATTAGTGCCCTGGTCAGCCTATGTATTTGGGGTACAGCCAAGGTCGGTGCAGGTTGATCTTCATTTGGGGTTACTGGGTAGCCCCAGAGGACAATGTTTTTCTTCTGGAGGGCCGGCAGAGTGCTGCATTGTAGTTCTGGATTGCCAAACGGGAGGGATTTGGGGCCAGTAGTCTGACGACAAAAGTCTGAGAACACAAGCTAGGCTTAGTTTTCTGGGTGAGGCCATGGCAGGCACAATCTACAGACCTGAATCGAGATCTCGTGCATCTGAAGTTAGGGCGAGGATCAGACGATCGCTCAGGTTGGAGTTTCTGTCCCTGATGGCCCCTTCAAGAATGGGGGGGGGGCATCACGAGTCCATGGCTGTTTTCCCACGATGGGAGTTGTGAGAAGCTCCAAACTGAAGAGAGTCATCTGCAGGACAATTGAGACCTGTTGTTTGGCTCCAGGCCAATGATTCTGAGCAGCGTTCTAAGGATGGATGGCTGGGTAGCCCACCTCGCATTCCAATTGTCTCCTAGCAACAAGAGAGGTTAGATCTCCTGGATCTGTGGGGAGCAACCGAGGGCGCTGAGTTGAAATGGACACCCCTGGGGATGGGTCCTAACGTGCTTTTCTGTCTATGGAGACCTTGGAATGAAGCGGTGGCACTGGGGCCCTAAAGGGTTCTCCTAAACAGAGGCTTTGACACAGCTCCAACGTGCAAGTTTCCCATGTGTAGATGAGATGATTTCTGATGGGTGAGTCAAGAAACAGCTATATGCTGCTTTTGAAATCCAGGCCTCTGAGGAGAGATGCCTGGAAACCAAAGCAATGGAACTGATTAGTGCCTAGGGGCCTGTTCTTTCCTTTTTACCTCTGGGGACATCTGTCTATGGGTCTGAGAGCAGGTAGGTGCTCAGTTGGGCTCAGATTGCCCCTGTTTTTCCTGGGAAGCCACCACTATTGAGATGGATCAGGGACTTTGGAGGTTTATCCTATTAGAAGGGCTGTGGCCATTGGAATGGGCACACACAATTCCCTTGGAGAGGGCAAGTACAGTCCTGAGGTTCGGCTCCAGGGGCCTGAGCCTGTAGGTTGTGTAGGCCAGGGCTGTTTGGACAGTTGTCTGAAAACACAAACTCGGCTTATGTTTCGGGTCATAGGTATGGCAGGACTGATCTACAGACCATGAGGAGAACTCTTCGGGATTTGAAAGAAGGGCGAGTGTGAGGCTCCTGCTCAAGTTTTTGTCTCTGGATATCGTGTCACTCATGGTCGTGGAATTTCTGGGTGACTTCATGGGAAATGGACGAGTCTTACTCTCTGGTGGTTTGGCCCCGTCAAAAGAGTTTGGGGTCATTCTGTGGGCTGGAAGAAGTCCGTTTTTTTTTTTTTTTTGTTGTTGTTGTTGTTTTTTTCTTGTTTAACCTCAGGTGTTCCACCAAATGATGGATTCCAGAGTAGAGCCCTGGGGAGGGGCGACTGGACAATCAGAAATCTGGTTAAAAATTGGGGCCTAGGGACATGTCAAGCCCATTATGACATCTAATGGTCCAGCCACTGAGCGGACTTACTAGAGGACAGGACTCATGCTGAGGGTCACAGTGCGTGTGTATGCCCTCGTCGCACTCAAGAATGGGCGGGGCCTCAGGGTGAATGCTGGTTTCTCCTACACTGAATGTTGGACAACGTGCCAACCACAAGGGTTCTTGCCATGGGTAAGGAGGAGTTCTGATTTCTGCATCACACTCACCCCTGGGCAGTGATTGGAGATAAGGTCTCGGTTCTGAAGCCTGAAAACTGAGGTAGGGAAGAGATGATGTCCTAAGGCCATGGCGGGTTTTATGTGCTCAGTGTGCGGTCAGCTTTCTGGGTGTTTGTCAGGAGGTCCGGGCTCAGGTTGTGTTCGACAGTGCATTAGTGCCCAGGTTAGACTATATAATTTGGGTAAAGTCGAGTGCTGTGTAGGTTTACCCTCATTTAAGGTGCCTGGGCAGCTCATGAGGCAATAATTTTTTTTCTAGAGGGCAGGCAGAGTGCTGCATTGTGGGTCCGGAATTGCCAAACTTGAGGGCTTCGGGGCCAGGAGTGTGAGGACGGAAGTCTGAGAGCACAAGCTAGACTTGGGTTTCAGGGCGAGGGCACGGCAGGTACCCCCTGCAGATCTGAACCAATATCTCATGCATCTGAAGTCAGGGCGAGGATCAGACGTTGGCTCAGGTTGGAGTTTCTGAGCATGACGGACGCTTCATGAAGGGAGCGGAATCTCGAGGCCATTGAGGTTTTCCCACGTTGGGAGTTGTGGGATGCCCCCTTCAAGGATTTCTTCTGCGGGACAATTGAGACCTGTTGGACAGCTCCAGGACATCCCATATGGAATGACTCCAGAGCACCATTCGCGGATGGATGCCTCGGAAGCCCGCTTCGCATTCCAATTGTCTCCTAGCAACAAGACAGTTTAGATCTGATGGCTCTGCGGGAGCAACCGGGGTGGCTGAGTTGAAATGGACTTTCCTGAGGATGGGTCCTAATGTGTTTTTGTGTCCATGAGGGCCTTGGAATGGGGCGGTGGCACCGGGACCCTGAAGTACTCTCCTAAGCTTTGGACATGGCTCCCATGCACAGGTTTCCTTGTGGAGACGAGATGAGTTCTGATGGGTGCCTCAGGAAAACCCCTATGCTCGTATTGGAATCGGGCTTTTGAGGACACATGCCTGTAACCCAAAGCAATGGATCCTATTATGGCCTAGGTTCCTGTCTGGTTCAATCTTCTTCTCTGGGGACATCCATCTATGGTATGAGTGGAGGTCGATTATCAGCTAGTGTCAGACAGCCCTTGTTTGTTCCGGGCGACCTACACTATTGGGATGGCCTCAGGGACTTTGGAGGTTTCTCCTAATTTGTACGATTTTGGACCATGGAATGGGCAGAATTCCCATGGATTGGCAGGCACAGTGCAAATGTGTGGCTCCAGGGGCCCAGCCTGGAGAGTGTGTGGCCCAAGACTTTGAGGACAGAAGTCTGAAAACACAAACTCAGCTTAGGTTTGGGGACGTAGGTATGGCAGGCCCGATCTACAAACCATGAGAAGAACTCTTCAGGATATGAAGAAAGTGCGAGTCTGAGGCGCTTGCTCAGGCTTTTATCTCTGGATTTTGTATCAGCGATGGCCGTGGAATGTCGGCGAGGCATCATGGGCCATGGACAAATCTTCCTCTCTGAGGATTTGGCCCGATTCCCAATTGCTTTTCGTCAAACTGTGGCATGGGAGGACTCATTTCAGTATAGTTACTTCATGTGTCCCACCAAAAGAGGAATTCCAAAGCCAAGCAGTGGAGAAGACTGAAGGGACAACCCGAAGTATGGTTAAAAATTGGGGCCTAGGGGCATGGCAAGCCCAATATGCTATCTCTTCATCCAGCCACTGAGTGGCCTTACTTGAGGACTGGGCTCAGCCTGAGGCTCACAATGTGTGTTTGTGACCAAGGTGGCCCGCAAGCAAGGGCGGGGCCTCATGGGCCACACTGGTTTCAACTACACTGAACGTTGGACAACATGCCAACCACAAGGTTTTTTGCCTTGGGGAAGGAGTTCTGATTACTGCATCACCTTCAACCCTGGGCAGTGATTGGAGATAAGGTCTAGGTTCTGAAGCCTGAAAACCGAGGTTGGGAAGGGATGACGACCTAAGGCCATGGCGGCTCAATGTGCTCAGTGTGCGGCCAGCTGTCTGGGAGGGTCCAGGGGGTCCAGGCTCAGGCTGTGTCAGAAAGGGCATTAGTGCCCTGGTCAGCCTATGTATTTGGGGTACAGCCAAGGTCGGTGCAGGTTGATCCTCATTTGGGGTTACTGGGTAGCCCCAGAGGACAATGTTTTTCTTCTGGAGGGCCGGCAGAGTGCTGCATTGTAGTTCTGGATTGCCAAACGGGAGGGATTTGGGGCCAGTAGTCTGACGACAAAAGTCTGAGAACACAAGCTAGGCTTAGTTTTCTGGGTGAGGCCATGGCAGGCACAATCTACAGACCTGAATCGAGATCTCGTGCATCTGAAGTTAGGGCGAGGATCAGACGATCGCTCAGGTTGGAGTTTCTGTCCCTGATGGCCCCTTCAAGAATGGGGGGGGGCATCACGAGTCCATGGCTGTTTTCCCACGATGGGAGTTGTGAGAAGCTCCAAACTGAAGAGAGTCATCTGCAGGACAATTGAGACCTGTTGTTTGGCTCCAGGCCAATGATTCTGAGCAGCGTTCTAAGGATGGATGGCTGGGTAGCCCACCTCGCATTCCAATTGTCTCCTAGCAACAAGAGAGGTTAGATCTCCTGGATCTGTGGGGAGCAACCGAGGGCGCTGAGTTGAAATGGACACCCCTGGGGATGGGTCCTAACGTGCTTTTCTGTCTATGGAGACCTTGGAATGAAGCGGTGGCACTGGGGCCCTAAAGGGTTCTCCTAAACAGAGGCTTTGACACAGCTCCAACGTGCAAGTTTCCCATGTGTAGATGAGATGATTTCTGATGGGTGAGTCAAGAAACAGCTATATGCTGCTTTTGAAATCCAGGCCTCTGAGGAGAGATGCCTGGAAACCAAAGCAATGGAACTGATTAGTGCCTAGGGGCCTGTTCTTTCCTTTTTACCTCTGGGGACATCTGTCTATGGGTCTGAGAGCAGGTAGGTGCTCAGTTGGGCTCAGATTGCCCCTGTTTTTCCTGGGAAGCCACCACTATTGAGATGGATCAGGGACTTTGGAGGTTTATCCTATTAGAAGGGCTGTGGCCATTGGAATGGGCACACACAATTCCCTTGGAGAGGGCAAGTACAGTCCTGAGGTTCGGCTCCAGGGGCCTGAGCCTGTAGGTTGTGTAGGCCAGGGCTGTTTGGACAGTTGTCTGAAAACACAAACTCGGCTTATGTTTCGGGTCATAGGTATGGCAGGACTGATCTACAGACCATGAGGAGAACTCTTCGGGATTTGAAAGAAGGGCGAGTGTGAGGCTCCTGCTCAAGTTTTTGTCTCTGGATATCGTGTCACTCATGGTCGTGGAATTTCTGGGTGACTTCATGGGAAATGGACGAGTCTTACTCTCTGGTGGTTTGGCCCCGTCAAAAGAGTTTGGGGTCATTCTGTGGGCTGGAAGAAGTCCGTTTTTTTTTTTTTGTTGTTGTTGTTGTTGTTTTTTTCTTGTTTAACCTCAGGTGTTCCACCAAATGATGGATTCCAGAGTAGAGCCCTGGGGAGGGGCGACTGGACAATCAGAAATCTGGTTAAAAATTGGGGCCTAGGGACATGTCAAGCCCATTATGACATCTAATGGTCCAGCCACTGAGCGGACTTACTAGAGGACAGGACTCATGCTGAGGGTCACAGTGCGTGTGTATGCCCTCGTCGCACTCAAGAATGGGCGGGGCCTCAGGGTGAATGCTGGTTTCTCCTACACTGAATGTTGGACAACGTGCCAACCACAAGGGTTCTTGCCATGGGTAAGGAGGAGTTCTGATTTCTGCATCACACTCACCCCTGGGCAGTGATTGGAGATAAGGTCTCGGTTCTGAAGCCTGAAAACTGAGGTAGGGAAGAGATGATGTCCTAAGGCCATGGCGGGTTTTATGTGCTCAGTGTGCGGTCAGCTTTCTGGGTGTTTGTCAGGAGGTCCGGGCTCAGGTTGTGTTCGACAGTGCATTAGTGCCCAGGTTAGACTATATAATTTGGGTAAAGTCGAGTGCTGTGTAGGTTTACCCTCATTTAAGGTGCCTGGGCAGCTCATGAGGCAATAATTTTTTTTCTAGAGGGCAGGCAGAGTGCTGCATTGTGGGTCCGGAATTGCCAAACTTGAGGGCTTCGGGGCCAGGAGTGTGAGGACGGAAGTCTGAGAGCACAAGCTAGACTTGGGTTTCAGGGCGAGGGCACGGCAGGTACCCCCTGCAGATCTGAACCAATATCTCATGCATCTGAAGTCAGGGCGAGGATCAGACGTTGGCTCAGGTTGGAGTTTCTGAGCATGACGGACGCTTCATGAAGGGAGCGGAATCTCGAGGCCATTGAGGTTTTCCCACGTTGGGAGTTGTGGGATGCCCCCTTCAAGGATTTCTTCTGCGGGACAATTGAGACCTGTTGGACAGCTCCAGGACATCCCATATGGAATGACTCCAGAGCACCATTCGCGGATGGATGCCTCGGAAGCCCGCTTCGCATTCCAATTGTCTCCTAGCAACAAGACAGTTTAGATCTGATGGCTCTGCGGGAGCAACCGGGGTGGCTGAGTTGAAATGGACTTTCCTGAGGATGGGTCCTAATGTGTTTTTGTGTCCATGAGGGCCTTGGAATGGGGCAGTGGCACCGGGACCCTGAAGTACTCTCCTAAGCTTTGGACATGGCTCCCATGCACAGGTTTCCTTGTGGAGACGAGATGAGTTCTGATGGGTGCCTCAGGAAAACCCCTATGCTCGTATTGGAATCGGGCTTTTGAGGACACATGCCTGTAACCCAAAGCAATGGATCCTATTATGGCCTAGGTTCCTGTCTGGTTCAATCTTCTTCTCTGGGGACATCCATCTATGGTATGAGTGGAGGTCGATTATCAGCTAGTGTCAGACAGCCCTTGTTTGTTCCGGGCGACCTACACTATTGGGATGGCCTCAGGGACTTTGGAGGTTTCTCCTAATTTGTACGATTTTGGACCATGGAATGGGCAGAATTCCCATGGATTGGCAGGCACAGTGCAAATGTGTGGCTCCAGGGGCCCAGCCTGGAGAGTGTGTGGCCCAAGACTTTGAGGACAGAAGTCTGAAAACACAAACTCAGCTTAGGTTTGGGGACGTAGGTATGGCAGGCCCGATCTACAAACCATGAGAAGAACTCTTCAGGATATGAAGAAAGTGCGAGTCTGAGGCGCTTGCTCAGGCTTTTATCTCTGGATTTTGTATCAGCGATGGCCGTGGAATGTCGGCGAGGCATCATGGGCCATGGACAAATCTTCCTCTCTGAGGATTTGGCCCGATTCCCAATTGCTTTTCGTCAAACTGTGGCATGGGAGGACTCATTTCAGTATAGTTACTTCATGTGTCCCACCAAAAGAGGAATTCCAAAGCCAAGCAGTGGAGAAGACTGAAGGGACAACCCGAAGTATGGTTAAAAATTGGGGCCTAGGGGCATGGCAAGCCCAATATGCTATCTCTTCATCCAGCCACTGAGTGGCCTTACTTGAGGACTGGGCTCAGCCTGAGGCTCACAATGTGTGTTTGTGACCAAGGTGGCCCGCAAGCAAGGGCGGGGCCTCATGGGCCACACTGGTTTCAACTACACTGAACGTTGGACAACATGCCAAACACAAGGTTTTTTGCCTTGGGGAAGGAGTTCTGATTACTGCATCACCTTCAACCCTGGGCAGTGATTGGAGATAAGGTCTAGGTTCTGAAGCCTGAAAACCGAGGTTGGGAAGGGATGACGACCTAAGGCCATGGCGGCTCAATGTGCTCAGTGTGCGGCCAGCTGTCTGGGAGGGTCCAGGGGGTCCAGGCTCAGGCTGTGTCAGAAAGGGCATTAGTGCCCTGGTCAGCCTATGTATTTGGGGTACAGCCAAGGTCGGTGCAGGTTGATCCTCATTTGGGGTTACTGGGTAGCCCCAGAGGACAATGTTTTTCTTCTGGAGGGCCGGCAGAGTGCTGCATTGTAGTTCTGGATTGCCAAACGGGAGGGATTTGGGGCCAGTAGTCTGACGACAAAAGTCTGAGAACACAAGCTAGGCTTAGTTTTCTGGGTGAGGCCATGGCAGGCACAATCTACAGACCTGAATCGAGATCTCGTGCATCTGAAGTTAGGGCGAGGATCAGACGATCGCTCAGGTTGGAGTTTCTGTCCCTGATGGCCCCTTCAAGAATGGGGGGGGGCATCACGAGTCCATGGCGGTTTTCCCACGATGGGAGTTGTGAGAAGCTCCAAACTGAAGAGAGTCTTCTGCAGGACATTTGAGACCTGTTGTTTGGCTCCAGGCCAATGATTCTGAGCAGCGTTCTAAGGATGGATGGCTGGGTAGCCCACCTCGCATTCCAATTGTCTCCTAGCAACAAGAGAGGTTAGATCTCCTGGATCTGTGGGGAGCAACCGAGGGCGCTGAGTTGAAATGGACACCCCTGGGGATGGGTCCTAACGTGCTTTTCTGTCTATGGAGACCTTGGAATGAAGCGGTGGCACTGGGGCCCTAAAGGGTTCTCCTAAACAGAGGCTTTGACACAGCTCCAACGTGCAAGTTTCCCATGTGTAGATGAGATGTTTTCTGATGGGTGAGTGAAGAAACAGCTATATGCTGCTTTTGAAATCCAGGCCTCTGAGGAGAGATGCCTGGAAACCAAAGCAATGGAACTGATTAGTGCCTAGGGGCCTGTTCTTTCCTTTTTACCTCTGGGGACATCTGTCTATGGGTCTGAGTGCAGGTAGATGCTCAGTTGGGCTCAGATTGCCCCTGTTTTTCCTGGGAAGCCACCACTATTGAGATGGATCAGGGACTTTGGAGGTTTATCCTATTAGAAGGGTTGTGGCCATTGGAATGGGCACACACAATTCCCTTGGAGAGGGCAAGTACAGTCCTCAGGTTTGGCTCCAGGGGCCTGAGCCTGTGGTTGTGTAGGCCAGGGCTGTTTGGACAGTTGTCTGAAAACACAAACTCGGCTTATGTTTTGGGTCATAGGTATGGCAGGACTGATCTACAGACCATGAGGAGAACTCTTCGGGATTTGAAAGAAGGGCGAGTGTGAGGCTCCTGCTCAAGTTTTTGTCTCTGGATATCGTGTCACTCATGGTCGTGGAATTTCTGGGTGACTTCATGGGAAATGGACGAGTCTTACTCTCTGGTGGTTTGGCCCCGTCAAAAGAGTTTGGGGTCATTCTGTGGGCTGGAAGAAGTCCGTTTTTTTTTTTTTTTGTTGTTGTTGTTTTTTTCTTGTTTAACCTCAGGTGTTCCACCAAATGATGGATTCCAGAGTAGAGCCCTGGGGAGGGGCGACTGGACAATCAGAAATCTGGTTAAAAATTGGGGCCTAGGGACATGTCAAGCCCATTATGACATCTAATGGTCCAGCCACTGAGCGGACTTACTAGAGGACAGGACTCATGCTGAGGGTCACAGTGCGTGTGTATGCCCTCGTCGCACTCAAGAATGGGCGGGGCCTCAGGGTGAATGCTGGTTTCTCCTACACTGAATGTTGGACAACGTGCCAACCACAAGGGTTCTTGCCATGGGTAAGGAGGAGTTCTGATTTCTGCATCACACTCACCCCTGGGCAGTGATTGGAGATAAGGTCTCGGTTCTGAAGCCTGAAAACTGAGGTAGGGAAGAGATGATGTCCTAAGGCCATGGCGGGTTTTATGTGCTCAGTGTGCGGTCAGCTTTCTGGGTGTTTGTCAGGAGGTCCGGGCTCAGGTTGTGTTCGACAGTGCATTAGTGCCCAGGTTAGACTATATAATTTGGGTAAAGTCGAGTGCTGTGTAGGTTTACCCTCATTTAAGGTGCCTGGGCAGCTCATGAGGCAATAATTTTTTTTCTAGAGGGCAGGCAGAGTGCTGCATTGTGGGTCCGGAATTGCCAAACTTGAGGGCTTCGGGGCCAGGAGTGTGAGGACGGAAGTCTGAGAGCACAAGCTAGACTTGGGTTTCAGGGCGAGGGCACGGCAGGTACCCCCTGCAGATCTGAACCAATATCTCATGCATCTGAAGTCAGGGCGAGGATCAGACGTTGGCTCAGGTTGGAGTTTCTGAGCATGACGGACGCTTCATGAAGGGAGCGGAATCTCGAGGCCATTGAGGTTTTCCCACGTTGGGAGTTGTGGGATGCCCCCTTCAAGGATTTCTTCTGCGGGACAATTGAGACCTGTTGGACAGCTCCAGGACATCCCATATGGAATGACTCCAGAGCACCATTCGCGGATGGATGCCTCGGAAGCCCGCTTCGCATTCCAATTGTCTCCTAGCAACAAGACAGTTTAGATCTGATGGCTCTGCGGGAGCAACCGGGGTGGCTGAGTTGAAATGGACTTTCCTGAGGATGGGTCCTAATGTGTTTTTGTGTCCATGAGGGCCTTGGAATGGGGCGGTGGCACCGGGACCCTGAAGTACTCTCCTAAGCTTTGGACATGGCTCCCATGCACAGGTTTCCTTGTGGAGACGAGATGAGTTCTGATGGGTGCCTCAGGAAAACCCCTATGCTCGTATTGGAATCGGGCTTTTGAGGACACATGCCTGTAACCCAAAGCAATGGATCCTATTATGGCCTAGGTTCCTGTCTGGTTCAATCTTCTTCTCTGGGGACATCCATCTATGGTATGAGTGGAGGTCGATTATCAGCTAGTGTCAGACAGCCCTTGTTTGTTCCGGGCGACCTACACTATTGGGATGGCCTCAGGGACTTTGGAGGTTTCTCCTAATTTGTACGATTTTGGACCATGGAATGGGCAGAATTCCCATGGATTGGCAGGCACAGTGCAAATGTGTGGCTCCAGGGGCCCAGCCTGGAGAGTGTGTGGCCCAAGACTTTGAGGACAGAAGTCTGAAAACACAAACTCAGCTTAGGTTTGGGGACGTAGGTATGGCAGGCCCGATCTACAAACCATGAGAAGAACTCTTCAGGATATGAAGAAAGTGCGAGTCTGAGGCGCTTGCTCAGGCTTTTATCTCTGGATTTTGTATCAGCGATGGCCGTGGAATGTCGGCGAGGCATCATGGGCCATGGACAAATCTTCCTCTCTGAGGATTTGGCCCGATTCCCAATTGCTTTTCGTCAAACTGTGGCATGGGAGGACTCATTTCAGTATTGTTACTTCATGTGTCCCACCAAAAGAGGAATTCCAAAGCCAAGCAGTGGAGAAGACTGAAGGGACAACCCGAAGTATGGTTAAAAATTGGGGCCTAGGGGCATGGCAAGCCCAATATGCTATCTCTTCATCCAGCCACTGAGTGGCCTTACTTGAGGACTGGGCTCAGCCTGAGGCTCACAATGTGTGTTTGTGACCAAGGTGGCCCGCAAGCAAGGGCGGGGCCTCATGGGCCACACTGGTTTCAACTACACTGAACGTTGGACAACATGCCAACCACAAGGTTTTTTGCCTTGGGGAAGGAGTTCTGATTACTGCATCACCTTCAACCCTGGCCAGTGATTGGAGATAAGGTCTAGGTTCTGAAGCCTGAAAACCGAGGTTGGGAAGGGATGACGACCTAAGGCCATGGCGGCTCAATGTGCTCAGTGTGCGGCCAGCTGTCTGGGAGGGTCCAGGGGGTCCAGGCTCAGGCTGTGTCAGAAAGGGCATTAGTGCCCTGGTCAGCCTATGTATTTGGGGTACAGCCAAGGTCGGTGCAGGTTGATCCTCATTTGGGGTTACTGGGTAGCCCCAGAGGACAATGTTTTTCTTCTGGAGGGCCGGCAGAGTGCTGCATTGTAGTTCTGGATTGCCAAACGGGAGGGATTTGGGGCCAGTAGTCTGACGACAAAAGTCTGAGAACACAAGCTAGGCTTAGTTTTCTGGGTGAGGCCATGGCAGGCACAATCTACAGACCTGAATCGAGATCTCGTGCATCTGAAGTTAGGGCGAGGATCAGACGATCGCTCAGGTTGGAGTTTCTGTCCCTGATGGCCCCTTCAAGAATGGGGGGGGGCATCACGAGTCCATGGCTGTTTTCCCACGATGGGAGTTGTGAGAAGCTCCAAACTGAAGAGAGTCATCTGCAGGACAATTGAGACCTGTTGTTTGGCTCCAGGCCAATGATTCTGAGCAGCGTTCTAAGGATGGATGGCTGGGTAGCCCACCTCGCATTCCAATTGTCTCCTAGCAACAAGAGAGGTTAGATCTCCTGGATCTGTGGGGAGCAACCGAGGGCGCTGAGTTGAAATGGACACCCCTGGGGATGGGTCCTAACGTGCTTTTCTGTCTATGGAGACCTTGGAATGAAGCGGTGGCACTGGGGCCCTAAAGGGTTCTCCTAAACAGAGGCTTTGACACAGCTCCAACGTGCAAGTTTCCCATGTGTAGATGAGATGATTTCTGATGGGTGAGTCAAGAAACAGCTATATGCTGCTTTTGAAATCCAGGCCTCTGAGGAGAGATGCCTGGAAACCAAAGCAATGGAACTGATTAGTGCCTAGGGGCCTGTTCTTTCCTTTTTACCTCTGGGGACATCTGTCTATGGGTCTGAGAGCAGGTAGGTGCTCAGTTGGGCTCAGATTGCCCCTGTTTTTCCTGGGAAGCCACCACTATTGAGATGGATCAGGGACTTTGGAGGTTTATCCTATTAGAAGGGCTGTGGCCATTGGAATGGGCACACACAATTCCCTTGGAGAGGGCAAGTACAGTCCTGAGGTTCGGCTCCAGGGGCCTGAGCCTGTAGGTTGTGTAGGCCAGGGCTGTTTGGACAGTTGTCTGAAAACACAAACTCGGCTTATGTTTCGGGTCATAGGTATGGCAGGACTGATCTACAGACCATGAGGAGAACTCTTCGGGATTTGAAAGAAGGGCGAGTGTGAGGCTCCTGCTCAAGTTTTTGTCTCTGGATATCGTGTCACTCATGGTCGTGGAATTTCTGGGTGACTTCATGGGAAATGGACGAGTCTTACTCTCTGGTGGTTTGGCCCCGTCAAAAGAGTTTGGGGTCATTCTGTGGGCTGGAAGAAGTCCGTTTTTTTTTTTTTTTTTTGTTGTTGTTGTTGTTTTTTTCTTGTTTAACCTCAGGTGTTCCACCAAATGATGGATTCCAGAGTAGAGCCCTGGGGAGGGGCGACTGGACAATCAGAAATCTGGTTAAAAATTGGGGCCTAGGGACATGTCAAGCCCATTATGACATCTAATGGTCCAGCCACTGAGCGGACTTACTAGAGGACAGGACTCATGCTGAGGGTCACAGTGCGTGTGTATGCCCTCGTCGCACTCAAGAATGGGCGGGGCCTCAGGGTGAATGCTGGTTTCTCCTACACTGAATGTTGGACAACGTGCCAACCACAAGGGTTCTTGCCATGGGTAAGGAGGAGTTCTGATTTCTGCATCACACTCACCCCTGGGCAGTGATTGGAGATAAGGTCTCGGTTCTGAAGCCTGAAAACTGAGGTAGGGAAGAGATGATGTCCTAAGGCCATGGCGGGTTTTATGTGCTCAGTGTGCGGTCAGCTTTCTGGGTGTTTGTCAGGAGGTCCGGGCTCAGGTTGTGTTCGACAGTGCATTAGTGCCCAGGTTAGACTATATAATTTGGGTAAAGTCGAGTGCTGTGTAGGTTTACCCTCATTTAAGGTGCCTGGGCAGCTCATGAGGCAATAATTTTTTTTCTAGAGGGCAGGCAGAGTGCTGCATTGTGGGTCCGGAATTGCCAAACTTGAGGGCTTCGGGGCCAGGAGTGTGAGGACGGAAGTCTGAGAGCACAAGCTAGACTTGGGTTTCAGGGCGAGGGCACGGCAGGTACCCCCTGCAGATCTGAACCAATATCTCATGCATCTGAAGTCAGGGCGAGGATCAGACGTTGGCTCAGGTTGGAGTTTCTGAGCATGACGGACGCTTCATGAAGGGAGCGGAATCTCGAGGCCATTGAGGTTTTCCCACGTTGGGAGTTGTGGGATGCCCCCTTCAAGGATTTCTTCTGCGGGACAATTGAGACCTGTTGGACAGCTCCAGGACATCCCATATGGAATGACTCCAGAGCACCATTCGCGGATGGATGCCTCGGAAGCCCGCTTCGCATTCCAATTGTCTCCTAGCAACAAGACAGTTTAGATCTGATGGCTCTGCGGGAGCAACCGGGGTGGCTGAGTTGAAATGGACTTTCCTGAGGATGGGTCCTAATGTGTTTTTGTGTCCATGAGGGCCTTGGAATGGGGCGGTGGCACCGGGACCCTGAAGTACTCTCCTAAGCTTTGGACATGGCTCCCATGCACAGGTTTCCTTGTGGAGACGAGATGAGTTCTGATGGGTGCCTCAGGAAAACCCCTATGCTCGTATTGGAATCGGGCTTTTGAGGACACATGCCTGTAACCCAAAGCAATGGATCCTATTATGGCCTAGGTTCCTGTCTGGTTCAATCTTCTTCTCTGGGGACATCCATCTATGGTATGAGTGGAGGTCGATTATCAGCTAGTGTCAGACAGCCCTTGTTTGTTCCGGGCGACCTACACTATTGGGATGGCCTCAGGGACTTTGGAGGTTTCTCCTAATTTGTACGATTTTGGACCATGGAATGGGCAGAATTCCCATGGATTGGCAGGCACAGTGCAAATGTGTGGCTCCAGGGGCCCAGCCTGGAGAGTGTGTGGCCCAAGACTTTGAGGACAGAAGTCTGAAAACACAAACTCAGCTTAGGTTTGGGGACGTAGGTATGGCAGGCCCGATCTACAAACCATGAGAAGAACTCTTCAGGATATGAAGAAAGTGCGAGTCTGAGGCGCTTGCTCAGGCTTTTATCTCTGGATTTTGTATCAGCGATGGCCGTGGAATGTCGGCGAGGCATCATGGGCCATGGACAAATCTTCCTCTCTGAGGATTTGGCCCGATTCCCAATTGCTTTTCGTCAAACTGTGGCATGGGAGGACTCATTTCAGTATAGTTACTTCATGTGTCCCACCAAAAGAGGAATTCCAAAGCCAAGCAGTGGAGAAGACTGAAGGGACAACCCGAAGTATGGTTAAAAATTGGGGCCTAGGGGCATGGCAAGCCCAATATGCTATCTCTTCATCCAGCCACTGAGTGGCCTTACTTGAGGACTGGGCTCAGCCTGAGGCTCACAATGTGTGTTTGTGACCAAGGTGGCCCGCAAGCAAGGGCGGGGCCTCATGGGCCACACTGGTTTCAACTACACTGAACGTTGGACAACATGCCAACCACAAGGTTTTTTGCCTTGGGGAAGGAGTTCTGATTACTGCATCACCTTCAACCCTGGGCAGTGATTGGAGATAAGGTCTAGGTTCTGAAGCCTGAAAACCGAGGTTGGGAAGGGATGACGACCTAAGGCCATGGCGGCTCAATGTGCTCAGTGTGCGGCCAGCTGTCTGGGAGGGTCCAGGGGGTCCAGGCTCAGGCTGTGTCAGAAAGGGCATTAGTGCCCTGGTCAGCCTATGTATTTGGGGTACAGCCAAGGTCGGTGCAGGTTGATCCTCATTTGGGGTTACTGGGTAGCCCCAGAGGACAATGTTTTTCTTCTGGAGGGCCGGCAGAGTGCTGCATTGTAGTTCTGGATTGCCAAACGGGAGGGATTTGGGGCCAGTAGTCTGACGACAAAAGTCTGAGAACACAAGCTAGGCTTAGTTTTCTGGGTGAGGCCATGGCAGGCACAATCTACAGACCTGAATCGAGATCTCGTGCATCTGAAGTTAGGGCGAGGATCAGACGATCGCTCAGGTTGGAGTTTCTGTCCCTGATGGCCCCTTCAAGAATGGGGGGGGGCATCACGAGTCCATGGCTGTTTTCCCACGATGGGAGTTGTGAGAAGCTCCAAACTGAAGAGAGTCATCTGCAGGACAATTGAGACCTGTTGTTTGGCTCCAGGCCAATGATTCTGAGCAGCGTTCTAAGGATGGATGGCTGGGTAGCCCACCTCGCATTCCAATTGTCTCCTAGCAACAAGAGAGGTTAGATCTCCTGGATCTGTGGGGAGCAACCGAGGGCGCTGAGTTGAAATGGACACCCCTGGGGATGGGTCCTAACGTGCTTTTCTGTCTATGGAGACCTTGGAATGAAGCGGTGGCACTGGGGCCCTAAAGGGTTCTCCTAAACAGAGGCTTTGACACAGCTCCAACGTGCAAGTTTCCCATGTGTAGATGAGATGATTTCTGATGGGTGAGTCAAGAAACAGCTATATGCTGCTTTTGAAATCCAGGCCTCTGAGGAGAGATGCCTGGAAACCAAAGCAATGGAACTGATTAGTGCCTAGGGGCCTGTTCTTTCCTTTTTACCTCTGGGGACATCTGTCTATGGGTCTGAGAGCAGGTAGGTGCTCAGTTGGGCTCAGATTGCCCCTGTTTTTCCTGGGAAGCCACCACTATTGAGATGGATCAGGGACTTTGGAGGTTTATCCTATTAGAAGGGCTGTGGCCATTGGAATGGGCACACACAATTCCCTTGGAGAGGGCAAGTACAGTCCTGAGGTTCGGCTCCAGGGGCCTGAGCCTGTAGGTTGTGTAGGCCAGGGCTGTTTGGACAGTTGTCTGAAAACACAAACTCGGCTTATGTTTCGGGTCATAGGTATGGCAGGACTGATCTACAGACCATGAGGAGAACTCTTCGGGATTTGAAAGAAGGGCGAGTGTGAGGCTCCTGCTCAAGTTTTTGTCTCTGGATATCGTGTCACTCATGGTCGTGGAATTTCTGGGTGACTTCATGGGAAATGGACGAGTCTTACTCTCTGGTGGTTTGGCCCCGTCAAAAGAGTTTGGGGTCATTCTGTGGGCTGGAAGAAGTCCGTTTTTTTTTTTTTGTTGTTGTTGTTGTTGTTTTTTTCTTGTTTAACCTCAGGTGTTCCACCAAATGATGGATTCCAGAGTAGAGCCCTGGGGAGGGGCGACTGGACAATCAGAAATCTGGTTAAAAATTGGGGCCTAGGGACATGTCAAGCCCATTATGACATCTAATGGTCCAGCCACTGAGCGGACTTACTAGAGGACAGGACTCATGCTGAGGGTCACAGTGCGTGTGTATGCCCTCGTCGCACTCAAGAATGGGCGGGGCCTCAGGGTGAATGCTGGTTTCTCCTACACTGAATGTTGGACAACGTGCCAACCACAAGGGTTCTTGCCATGGGTAAGGAGGAGTTCTGATTTCTGCATCACACTCACCCCTGGGCAGTGATTGGAGATAAGGTCTCGGTTCTGAAGCCTGAAAACTGAGGTAGGGAAGAGATGATGTCCTAAGGCCATGGCGGGTTTTATGTGCTCAGTGTGCGGTCAGCTTTCTGGGTGTTTGTCAGGAGGTCCGGGCTCAGGTTGTGTTCGACAGTGCATTAGTGCCCAGGTTAGACTATATAATTTGGGTAAAGTCGAGTGCTGTGTAGGTTTACCCTCATTTAAGGTGCCTGGGCAGCTCATGAGGCAATAATTTTTTTTCTAGAGGGCAGGCAGAGTGCTGCATTGTGGGTCCGGAATTGCCAAACTTGAGGGCTTCGGGGCCAGGAGTGTGAGGACGGAAGTCTGAGAGCACAAGCTAGACTTGGGTTTCAGGGCGAGGGCACGGCAGGTACCCCCTGCAGATCTGAACCAATATCTCATGCATCTGAAGTCAGGGCGAGGATCAGACGTTGGCTCAGGTTGGAGTTTCTGAGCATGACGGACGCTTCATGAAGGGAGCGGAATCTCGAGGCCATTGAGGTTTTCCCACGTTGGGAGTTGTGGGATGCCCCCTTCAAGGATTTCTTCTGCGGGACAATTGAGACCTGTTGGACAGCTCCAGGACATCCCATATGGAATGACTCCAGAGCACCATTCGCGGATGGATGCCTCGGAAGCCCGCTTCGCATTCCAATTGTCTCCTAGCAACAAGACAGTTTAGATCTGATGGCTCTGCGGGAGCAACCGGGGTGGCTGAGTTGAAATGGACTTTCCTGAGGATGGGTCCTAATGTGTTTTTGTGTCCATGAGGGCCTTGGAATGGGGCGGTGGCACCGGGACCCTGAAGTACTCTCCTAAGCTTTGGACATGGCTCCCATGCACAGGTTTCCTTGTGGAGACGAGATGAGTTCTGATGGGTGCCTCAGGAAAACCCCTATGCTCGTATTGGAATCGGGCTTTTGAGGACACATGCCTGTAACCCAAAGCAATGGATCCTATTATGGCCTAGGTTCCTGTCTGGTTCAATCTTCTTCTCTGGGGACATCCATCTATGGTATGAGTGGAGGTCGATTATCAGCTAGTGTCAGACAGCCCTTGTTTGTTCCGGGCGACCTACACTATTGGGATGGCCTCAGGGACTTTGGAGGTTTCTCCTAATTTGTACGATTTTGGACCATGGAATGGGCAGAATTCCCATGGATTGGCAGGCACAGTGCAAATGTGTGGCTCCAGGGGCCCAGCCTGGAGAGTGTGTGGCCCAAGACTTTGAGGACAGAAGTCTGAAAACACAAACTCAGCTTAGGTTTGGGGACGTAGGTATGGCAGGCCCGATCTACAAACCATGAGAAGAACTCTTCAGGATATGAAGAAAGTGCGAGTCTGAGGCGCTTGCTCAGGCTTTTATCTCTGGATTTTGTATCAGCGATGGCCGTGGAATGTCGGCGAGGCATCATGGGCCATGGACAAATCTTCCTCTCTGAGGATTTGGCCCGATTCCCAATTGCTTTTCGTCAAACTGTGGCATGGGAGGACTCATTTCAGTATAGTTACTTCATGTGTCCCACCAAAAGAGGAATTCCAAAGCCAAGCAGTGGAGAAGACTGAAGGGACAACCCGAAGTATGGTTAAAAATTGGGGCCTAGGGGCATGGCAAGCCCAATATGCTATCTCTTCATCCAGCCACTGAGTGGCCTTACTTGAGGACTGGGCTCAGCCTGAGGCTCACAATGTGTGTTTGTGACCAAGGTGGCCCGCAAGCAAGGGCGGGGCCTCATGGGCCACACTGGTTTCAACTACACTGAACGTTGGACAACATGCCAACCACAAGGTTTTTTGCCTTGGGGAAGGAGTTCTGATTACTGCATCACCTTCAACCCTGGGCAGTGATTGGAGATAAGGTCTAGGTTCTGAAGCCTGAAAACCGAGGTTGGGAAGGGATGACGACCTAAGGCCATGGCGGCTCAATGTGCTCAGTGTGCGGCCAGCTGTCTGGGAGGGTCCAGGGGGTCCAGGCTCAGGCTGTGTCAGAAAGGGCATTAGTGCCCTGGTCAGCCTATGTATTTGGGGTACAGCCAAGGTCGGTGCAGGTTGATCCTCATTTGGGGTTACTGGGTAGCCCCAGAGGACAATGTTTTTCTTCTGGAGGGCCGGCAGAGTGCTGCATTGTAGTTCTGGATTGCCAAACGGGAGGGATTTGGGGCCAGTAGTCTGACGACAAAAGTCTGAGAACACAAGCTAGGCTTAGTTTTCTGGGTGAGGCCATGGCAGGCACAATCTACAGACCTGAATCGAGATCTCGTGCATCTGAAGTTAGGGCGAGGATCAGACGATCGCTCAGGTTGGAGTTTCTGTCCCTGATGGCCCCTTCAAGAATGGGGGGGGGCATCACGAGTCCATGGCGGTTTTCCCACGATGGGAGTTGTGAGAAGCTCCAAACTGAAGAGAGTCTTCTGCAGGACATTTGAGACCTGTTGTTTGGCTCCAGGCCAATGATTCTGAGCAGCGTTCTAAGGATGGATGGCTGGGTAGCCCACCTCGCATTCCAATTGTCTCCTAGCAACAAGAGAGGTTAGATCTCCTGGATCTGTGGGGAGCAACCGAGGGCGCTGAGTTGAAATGGACACCCCTGGGGATGGGTCCTAACGTGCTTTTCTGTCTATGGAGACCTTGGAATGAAGCGGTGGCACTGGGGCCCTAAAGGGTTCTCCTAAACAGAGGCTTTGACACAGCTCCAACGTGCAAGTTTCCCATGTGTAGATGAGATGTTTTCTGATGGGTGAGTGAAGAAACAGCTATATGCTGCTTTTGAAATCCAGGCCTCTGAGGAGAGATGCCTGGAAACCAAAGCAATGGAACTGATTAGTGCCTAGGGGCCTGTTCTTTCCTTTTTACCTCTGGGGACATCTGTCTATGGGTCTGAGTGCAGGTAGATGCTCAGTTGGGCTCAGATTGCCCCTGTTTTTCCTGGGAAGCCACCACTATTGAGATGGATCAGGGACTTTGGAGGTTTATCCTATTAGAAGGGTTGTGGCCATTGGAATGGGCACACACAATTCCCTTGGAGAGGGCAAGTACAGTCCTCAGGTTTGGCTCCAGGGGCCTGAGCCTGTGGTTGTGTAGGCCAGGGCTGTTTGGACAGTTGTCTGAAAACACAAACTCGGCTTATGTTTTGGGTCATAGGTATGGCAGGACTGATCTACAGACCATGAGGAGAACTCTTCGGGATTTGAAAGAAGGGCGAGTGTGAGGCTCCTGCTCAAGTTTTTGTCTCTGGATATCGTGTCACTCATGGTCGTGGAATTTCTGGGTGACTTCATGGGAAATGGACGAGTCTTACTCTCTGGTGGTTTGGCCCCGTCAAAAGAGTTTGGGGTCATTCTGTGGGCTGGAAGAAGTCCGTTTTTTTTTTTTTTTGTTGTTGTTGTTTTTTTCTTGTTTAACCTCAGGTGTTCCACCAAATGATGGATTCCAGAGTAGAGCCCTGGGGAGGGGCGACTGGACAATCAGAAATCTGGTTAAAAATTGGGGCCTAGGGACATGTCAAGCCCATTATGACATCTAATGGTCCAGCCACTGAGCGGACTTACTAGAGGACAGGACTCATGCTGAGGGTCACAGTGCGTGTGTATGCCCTCGTCGCACTCAAGAATGGGCGGGGCCTCAGGGTGAATGCTGGTTTCTCCTACACTGAATGTTGGACAACGTGCCAACCACAAGGGTTCTTGCCATGGGTAAGGAGGAGTTCTGATTTCTGCATCACACTCACCCCTGGGCAGTGATTGGAGATAAGGTCTCGGTTCTGAAGCCTGAAAACTGAGGTAGGGAAGAGATGATGTCCTAAGGCCATGGCGGGTTTTATGTGCTCAGTGTGCGGTCAGCTTTCTGGGTGTTTGTCAGGAGGTCCGGGCTCAGGTTGTGTTCGACAGTGCATTAGTGCCCAGGTTAGACTATATAATTTGGGTAAAGTCGAGTGCTGTGTAGGTTTACCCTCATTTAAGGTGCCTGGGCAGCTCATGAGGCAATAATTTTTTTTCTAGAGGGCAGGCAGAGTGCTGCATTGTGGGTCCGGAATTGCCAAACTTGAGGGCTTCGGGGCCAGGAGTGTGAGGACGGAAGTCTGAGAGCACAAGCTAGACTTGGGTTTCAGGGCGAGGGCACGGCAGGTACCCCCTGCAGATCTGAACCAATATCTCATGCATCTGAAGTCAGGGCGAGGATCAGACGTTGGCTCAGGTTGGAGTTTCTGAGCATGACGGACGCTTCATGAAGGGAGCGGAATCTCGAGGCCATTGAGGTTTTCCCACGTTGGGAGTTGTGGGATGCCCCCTTCAAGGATTTCTTCTGCGGGACAATTGAGACCTGTTGGACAGCTCCAGGACATCCCATATGGAATGACTCCAGAGCACCATTCGCGGATGGATGCCTCGGAAGCCCGCTTCGCATTCCAATTGTCTCCTAGCAACAAGACAGTTTAGATCTGATGGCTCTGCGGGAGCAACCGGGGTGGCTGAGTTGAAATGGACTTTCCTGAGGATGGGTCCTAATGTGTTTTTGTGTCCATGAGGGCCTTGGAATGGGGCGGTGGCACCGGGACCCTGAAGTACTCTCCTAAGCTTTGGACATGGCTCCCATGCACAGGTTTCCTTGTGGAGACGAGATGAGTTCTGATGGGTGCCTCAGGAAAACCCCTATGCTCGTATTGGAATCGGGCTTTTGAGGACACATGCCTGTAACCCAAAGCAATGGATCCTATTATGGCCTAGGTTCCTGTCTGGTTCAATCTTCTTCTCTGGGGACATCCATCTATGGTATGAGTGGAGGTCGATTATCAGCTAGTGTCAGACAGCCCTTGTTTGTTCCGGGCGACCTACACTATTGGGATGGCCTCAGGGACTTTGGAGGTTTCTCCTAATTTGTACGATTTTGGACCATGGAATGGGCAGAATTCCCATGGATTGGCAGGCACAGTGCAAATGTGTGGCTCCAGGGGCCCAGCCTGGAGAGTGTGTGGCCCAAGACTTTGAGGACAGAAGTCTGAAAACACAAACTCAGCTTAGGTTTGGGGACGTAGGTATGGCAGGCCCGATCTACAAACCATGAGAAGAACTCTTCAGGATATGAAGAAAGTGCGAGTCTGAGGCGCTTGCTCAGGCTTTTATCTCTGGATTTTGTATCAGCGATGGCCGTGGAATGTCGGCGAGGCATCATGGGCCATGGACAAATCTTCCTCTCTGAGGATTTGGCCCGATTCCCAATTGCTTTTCGTCAAACTGTGGCATGGGAGGACTCATTTCAGTATTGTTACTTCATGTGTCCCACCAAAAGAGGAATTCCAAAGCCAAGCAGTGGAGAAGACTGAAGGGACAACCCGAAGTATGGTTAAAAATTGGGGCCTAGGGGCATGGCAAGCCCAATATGCTATCTCTTCATCCAGCCACTGAGTGGCCTTACTTGAGGACTGGGCTCAGCCTGAGGCTCACAATGTGTGTTTGTGACCAAGGTGGCCCGCAAGCAAGGGCGGGGCCTCATGGGCCACACTGGTTTCAACTACACTGAACGTTGGACAACATGCCAACCACAAGGTTTTTTGCCTTGGGGAAGGAGTTCTGATTACTGCATCACCTTCAACCCTGGCCAGTGATTGGAGATAAGGTCTAGGTTCTGAAGCCTGAAAACCGAGGTTGGGAAGGGATGACGACCTAAGGCCATGGCGGCTCAATGTGCTCAGTGTGCGGCCAGCTGTCTGGGAGGGTCCAGGGGGTCCAGGCTCAGGCTGTGTCAGAAAGGGCATTAGTGCCCTGGTCAGCCTATGTATTTGGGGTACAGCCAAGGTCGGTGCAGGTTGATCCTCATTTGGGGTTACTGGGTAGCCCCAGAGGACAATGTTTTTCTTCTGGAGGGCCGGCAGAGTGCTGCATTGTAGTTCTGGATTGCCAAACGGGAGGGATTTGGGGCCAGTAGTCTGACGACAAAAGTCTGAGAACACAAGCTAGGCTTAGTTTTCTGGGTGAGGCCATGGCAGGCACAATCTACAGACCTGAATCGAGATCTCGTGCATCTGAAGTTAGGGCGAGGATCAGACGATCGCTCAGGTTGGAGTTTCTGTCCCTGATGGCCCCTTCAAGAATGGGGGGGGGCATCACGAGTCCATGGCTGTTTTCCCACGATGGGAGTTGTGAGAAGCTCCAAACTGAAGAGAGTCATCTGCAGGACAATTGAGACCTGTTGTTTGGCTCCAGGCCAATGATTCTGAGCAGCGTTCTAAGGATGGATGGCTGGGTAGCCCACCTCGCATTCCAATTGTCTCCTAGCAACAAGAGAGGTTAGATCTCCTGGATCTGTGGGGAGCAACCGAGGGCGCTGAGTTGAAATGGACACCCCTGGGGATGGGTCCTAACGTGCTTTTCTGTCTATGGAGACCTTGGAATGAAGCGGTGGCACTGGGGCCCTAAAGGGTTCTCCTAAACAGAGGCTTTGACACAGCTCCAACGTGCAAGTTTCCCATGTGTAGATGAGATGATTTCTGATGGGTGAGTCAAGAAACAGCTATATGCTGCTTTTGAAATCCAGGCCTCTGAGGAGAGATGCCTGGAAACCAAAGCAATGGAACTGATTAGTGCCTAGGGGCCTGTTCTTTCCTTTTTACCTCTGGGGACATCTGTCTATGGGTCTGAGAGCAGGTAGGTGCTCAGTTGGGCTCAGATTGCCCCTGTTTTTCCTGGGAAGCCACCACTATTGAGATGGATCAGGGACTTTGGAGGTTTATCCTATTAGAAGGGCTGTGGCCATTGGAATGGGCACACACAATTCCCTTGGAGAGGGCAAGTACAGTCCTGAGGTTCGGCTCCAGGGGCCTGAGCCTGTAGGTTGTGTAGGCCAGGGCTGTTTGGACAGTTGTCTGAAAACACAAACTCGGCTTATGTTTCGGGTCATAGGTATGGCAGGACTGATCTACAGACCATGAGGAGAACTCTTCGGGATTTGAAAGAAGGGCGAGTGTGAGGCTCCTGCTCAAGTTTTTGTCTCTGGATATCGTGTCACTCATGGTCGTGGAATTTCTGGGTGACTTCATGGGAAATGGACGAGTCTTACTCTCTGGTGGTTTGGCCCCGTCAAAAGAGTTTGGGGTCATTCTGTGGGCTGGAAGAAGTCCGTTTTTTTTTTTTTTTTTTGTTGTTGTTGTTGTTTTTTTCTTGTTTAACCTCAGGTGTTCCACCAAATGATGGATTCCAGAGTAGAGCCCTGGGGAGGGGCGACTGGACAATCAGAAATCTGGTTAAAAATTGGGGCCTAGGGACATGTCAAGCCCATTATGACATCTAATGGTCCAGCCACTGAGCGGACTTACTAGAGGACAGGACTCATGCTGAGGGTCACAGTGCGTGTGTATGCCCTCGTCGCACTCAAGAATGGGCGGGGCCTCAGGGTGAATGCTGGTTTCTCCTACACTGAATGTTGGACAACGTGCCAACCACAAGGGTTCTTGCCATGGGTAAGGAGGAGTTCTGATTTCTGCATCACACTCACCCCTGGGCAGTGATTGGAGATAAGGTCTCGGTTCTGAAGCCTGAAAACTGAGGTAGGGAAGAGATGATGTCCTAAGGCCATGGCGGGTTTTATGTGCTCAGTGTGCGGTCAGCTTTCTGGGTGTTTGTCAGGAGGTCCGGGCTCAGGTTGTGTTCGACAGTGCATTAGTGCCCAGGTTAGACTATATAATTTGGGTAAAGTCGAGTGCTGTGTAGGTTTACCCTCATTTAAGGTGCCTGGGCAGCTCATGAGGCAATAATTTTTTTTCTAGAGGGCAGGCAGAGTGCTGCATTGTGGGTCCGGAATTGCCAAACTTGAGGGCTTCGGGGCCAGGAGTGTGAGGACGGAAGTCTGAGAGCACAAGCTAGACTTGGGTTTCAGGGCGAGGGCACGGCAGGTACCCCCTGCAGATCTGAACCAATATCTCATGCATCTGAAGTCAGGGCGAGGATCAGACGTTGGCTCAGGTTGGAGTTTCTGAGCATGACGGACGCTTCATGAAGGGAGCGGAATCTCGAGGCCATTGAGGTTTTCCCACGTTGGGAGTTGTGGGATGCCCCCTTCAAGGATTTCTTCTGCGGGACAATTGAGACCTGTTGGACAGCTCCAGGACATCCCATATGGAATGACTCCAGAGCACCATTCGCGGATGGATGCCTCGGAAGCCCGCTTCGCATTCCAATTGTCTCCTAGCAACAAGACAGTTTAGATCTGATGGCTCTGCGGGAGCAACCGGGGTGGCTGAGTTGAAATGGACTTTCCTGAGGATGGGTCCTAATGTGTTTTTGTGTCCATGAGGGCCTTGGAATGGGGCGGTGGCACCGGGACCCTGAAGTACTCTCCTAAGCTTTGGACATGGCTCCCATGCACAGGTTTCCTTGTGGAGACGAGATGAGTTCTGATGGGTGCCTCAGGAAAACCCCTATGCTCGTATTGGAATCGGGCTTTTGAGGACACATGCCTGTAACCCAAAGCAATGGATCCTATTATGGCCTAGGTTCCTGTCTGGTTCAATCTTCTTCTCTGGGGACATCCATCTATGGTATGAGTGGAGGTCGATTATCAGCTAGTGTCAGACAGCCCTTGTTTGTTCCGGGCGACCTACACTATTGGGATGGCCTCAGGGACTTTGGAGGTTTCTCCTAATTTGTACGATTTTGGACCATGGAATGGGCAGAATTCCCATGGATTGGCAGGCACAGTGCAAATGTGTGGCTCCAGGGGCCCAGCCTGGAGAGTGTGTGGCCCAAGACTTTGAGGACAGAAGTCTGAAAACACAAACTCAGCTTAGGTTTGGGGACGTAGGTATGGCAGGCCCGATCTACAAACCATGAGAAGAACTCTTCAGGATATGAAGAAAGTGCGAGTCTGAGGCGCTTGCTCAGGCTTTTATCTCTGGATTTTGTATCAGCGATGGCCGTGGAATGTCGGCGAGGCATCATGGGCCATGGACAAATCTTCCTCTCTGAGGATTTGGCCCGATTCCCAATTGCTTTTCGTCAAACTGTGGCATGGGAGGACTCATTTCAGTATTGTTACTTCATGTGTCCCACCAAAAGAGGAATTCCAAAGCCAAGCAGTGGAGAAGACTGAAGGGACAACCCGAAGTATGGTTAAAAATTGGGGCCTAGGGGCATGGCAAGCCCAATATGCTATCTCTTCATCCAGCCACTGAGTGGCCTTACTTGAGGACTGGGCTCAGCCTGAGGCTCACAATGTGTGTTTGTGACCAAGGTGGCCCGCAAGCAAGGGCGGGGCCTCATGGGCCACACTGGTTTCAACTACACTGAACGTTGGACAACATGCCAACCACAAGGTTTTTTGCCTTGGGGAAGGAGTTCTGATTACTGCATCACCTTCAACCCTGGCCAGTGATTGGAGATAAGGTCTAGGTTCTGAAGCCTGAAAACCGAGGTTGGGAAGGGATGACGACCTAAGGCCATGTCGGCTCAATGTGCTCAGTGTGCGGCCAGCTGTCTGGGAGGGTCCAGGGGGTCCAGGCTCAGGCTGTGTCAGAAAGGGCATTAGTGCCCTGGTCAGCCTATGTATTTGGGGTACAGCCAAGGTCGGTGCAGGTTGATCCTCATTTGGGGTTACTGGGTAGCCCCAGAGGACAATGTTTTTCTTCTGGAGGGCCGGCAGAGTGCTGCATTGTAGTTCTGGATTGCCAAACGGGAGGGATTTGGGGCCAGTAGTCTGACGACAAAAGTCTGAGAACACAAGCTAGGCTTAGTTTTCTGGGTGAGGCCATGGCAGGCACAATCTACAGACCTGAATCGAGATCTCGTGCATCTGAAGTTAGGGCGAGGATCAGACGATCGCTCAGGTTGGAGTTTCTGTCCCTGATGGCCCCTTCAAGAATGGGGGGGGGCATCACGAGTCCATGGCTGTTTTCCCACGATGGGAGTTGTGAGAAGCTCCAAACTGAAGAGAGTCTTCTGCAGGACAATTGAGACCTGTTGTTTGGCTCCAGGCCAATGATTCTGAGCAGCGTTCTAAGGATGGATGGCTGGGTAGCCCACCTCGCATTCCAATTGTCTCCTAGCAACAAGAGAGGTTAGATCTCCTGGATCTGTGGGGAGCAACCGAGGGCGCTGAGTTGAAATGGACACCCCTGGGGATGGGTCCTAACGTGCTTTTCTGTCTATGGAGACCTTGGAATGAAGCGGTGGCACTGGGGCCCTAAAGGGTTCTCCTAAACAGAGGCTTTGACACAGCTCCAACGTGCAAGTTTCCCATGTGTAGATGAGATGTTTTCTGATGGGTGAGTGAAGAAACAGCTATATGCTGCTTTTGAAATCCAGGCCTCTGAGGAGAGATGCCTGGAAACCAAAGCAATGGAACTGATTAGTGCCTAGGGGCCTGTTCTTTCCTTTTTACCTCTGGGGACATCTGTCTATGGGTCTGAGTGCAGGTAGATGCTCAGTTGGGCTCAGATTGCCCCTGTTTTTCCTGGGAAGCCACCACTATTGAGATGGATCAGGGACTTTGGAGGTTTATCCTATTAGAAGGGTTGTGGCCATTGGAATGGGCACACACAATTCCCTTGGAGAGGGCAAGTACAGTCCTCAGGTTTGGCTCCAGGGGCCTGAGCCTGTGGTTGTGTAGGCCAGGGCTGTTTGGACAGTTGTCTGAAAACACAAACTCGGCTTATGTTTTGGGTCATAGGTATGGCAGGACTGATCTACAGACCATGAGGAGAACTCTTCGGGATTTGAAAGAAGGGCGAGTGTGAGGCTCCTGCTCAAGTTTTTGTCTCTGGATATCGTGTCACTCATGGTCGTGGAATTTCTGGGTGACTTCATGGGAAATGGACGAGTCTTACTCTCTGGTGGTTTGGCCCCGTCAAAAGAGTTTGGGGTCATTCTGTGGGCTGGAAGAAGTCCGTTTTTTTTTTTTTTGTTGTTGTTGTTGTTGTTTTTTTCTTGTTTAACCTCAGGTGTTCCACCAAATGATGGATTCCAGAGTAGAGCCCTTGGGAGGGGCGACTGGACAATCAGAAATCTGGTTAAAAATTGGGGCCTAGGGACATGTCAAGCCCATTATGACATCTAATGGTCCAGCCACTGAGCGGACTTACTAGAGGACAGGACTCATGCTGAGGGTCACAGTGCGTGTGTATGCCCTCGTCGCACTCAAGAATGGGCGGGGCCTCAGGGTGAATGCTGGTTTCTCCTACACTGAATGTTGGACAACGTGCCAACCACAAGGGTTCTTGCCATGGGTAAGGAGGAGTTCTGATTTCTGCATCACACTCACCCCTGGGCAGTGATTGGAGATAAGGTCTCGGTTCTGAAGCCTGAAAACTGAGGTAGGGAAGAGATGATGTCCTAAGGCCATGGCGGGTTTTATGTGCTCAGTGTGCGGTCAGCTTTCTGGGTGTTTGTCAGGAGGTCCGGGCTCAGGTTGTGTTCGACAGTGCATTAGTGCCCAGGTTAGACTATATAATTTGGGTAAAGTCGAGTGCTGTGTAGGTTTACCCTCATTTAAGGTGCCTGGGCAGCTCATGAGGCAATAATTTTTTTTCTAGAGGGCAGGCAGAGTGCTGCATTGTGGGTCCGGAATTGCCAAACTTGAGGGCTTCGGGGCCAGGAGTGTGAGGACGGAAGTCTGAGAGCACAAGCTAGACTTGGGTTTCAGGGCGAGGGCACGGCAGGTACCCCCTGCAGATCTGAACCAATATCTCATGCATCTGAAGTCAGGGCGAGGATCAGACGTTGGCTCAGGTTGGAGTTTCTGAGCATGACGGACGCTTCATGAAGGGAGCGGAATCTCGAGGCCATTGAGGTTTTCCCACGTTGGGAGTTGTGGGATGCCCCCTTCAAGGATTTCTTCTGCGGGACAATTGAGACCTGTTGGACAGCTCCAGGACATCCCATATGGAATGACTCCAGAGCACCATTCGCGGATGGATGCCTCGGAAGCCCGCTTCGCATTCCAATTGTCTCCTAGCAACAAGACAGTTTAGATCTGATGGCTCTGCGGGAGCAACCGGGGTGGCTGAGTTGAAATGGACTTTCCTGAGAATGGGTCCTAATGTGTTTTTGTGTCCATGAGGGCCTTGGAATGGGGCGGTGGCACCGGGACCCTGAAGTACTCTCCTAAGCTTTGGACATGGCTCCCATGCACAGGTTTCCTTGTGGAGACGAGATGAGTTCTGATGGGTGCCTCAGGAAAACCCCTATGCTCGTATTGGAATCGGGCTTTTGAGGACACATGCCTGTAACCCAAAGCAATGGATCCTATTATGGCCTAGGTTCCTGTCTGGTTCAATCTTCTTCTCTGGGGACATCCATCTATGGTATGAGTGGAGGTCGATTATCAGCTAGTGTCAGACAGCCCTTGTTTGTTCCGGGCGACCTACACTATTGGGATGGCCTCAGGGACTTTGGAGGTTTCTCCTAATTTGTACGATTTTGGACCATGGAATGGGCAGAATTCCCATGGATTGGCAGGCACAGTGCAAATGTGTGGCTCCAGGGGCCCAGCCTGGAGAGTGTGTGGCCCAAAACTTTGAGGACAGAAGTCTGAAAACACAAACTCAGCTTAGGTTTGGGGACGTAGGTATGGCAGGCCCGATCTACAAACCATGAGAAGAACTCTTCAGGATATGAAGAAAGTGCGAGTCTGAGGCGCTTGCTCAGGCTTTTATCTCTGGATTTTGTATCAGCGATGGCCGTGGAATGTCGGCGAGGCATCATGGGCCATGGACAAATCTTCCTCTCTGAGGATTTGGCCCGATTCCCAATTGCTTTTCGTCAAACTGTGGCATGGGAGGACTCATTTCAGTATTGTTACTTCATGTGTCCCACCAAAAGAGGAATTCCAAAGCCAAGCAGTGGAGAAGACTGAAGGGACAACCCGAAGTATGGTTAAAAATTGGGGCCTAGGGGCATGGCAAGCCCAATATGCTATCTCTTCATCCAGCCACTGAGTGGCCTTACTTGAGGACTGGGCTCAGCCTGAGGCTCACAATGTGTGTTTGTGACCAAGGTGGCCCGCAAGCAAGGGCGGGGCCTCATGGGCCACACTGGTTTCAACTACACTGAACGTTGGACAACATGCCAACCACAAGGTTTTTTGCCTTGGGGAAGGAGTTCTGATTACTGCATCACCTTCAACCCTGGGCAGTGATTGGAGATAAGGTCTAGGTTCTGAAGCCTGAAAACCGAGGTTGGGAAGGGATGACGACCTAAGGCCATGGCGGCTCAATGTGCTCAGTGTGCGGCCAGCTGTCTGGGAGGGTCCAGGGGGTCCAGGATCAGGCTGTGTCAGAAAGGGCATTAGTGCCCTGGTCAGCCTATGTATTTGGGGTACAGCCAAGGTCGGTGCAGGTTGATCCTCATTTGGGGTTACTGGGTAGCCCCAGAGGACAATGTTTTTCTTCTGGAGGGCCGGCAGAGTGCTGCATTGTAGTTCTGGATTGCCAAACGGGAGGGATTTGGGGCCAGTAGTCTGACGACAAAAGTCTGAGAACACAAGCTAGGCTTAGTTTTCTGGGTGAGGCCATGGCAGGCACAATCTACAGACCTGAATCGAGATCTCGTGCATCTGAAGTTAGGGCGAGGATCAGACGATCGCTCAGGTTGGAGTTTCTGTCCCTGATGGCCCCTTCAAGAATGTGGGGGGGGCATCACGAGTCCATGGCTGTTTTCCCACGATGGGAGTTGTGAGAAGCTCCAAACTGAAGAGAGTCTTCTGCAGGACAATTGAGACCTGTTGTTTGGCTCCAGGCCAATGATTCTGAGCAGCGTTCTAAGGATGGATGGCTGGGTAGCCCACCTCGCATTCCAATTGTCTCCTAGCAACAAGAGAGGTTAGATCTCCTGGATCTGTGGGGAGCAACCGAGGGCGCTGAGTTGAAATGGACACCCCTGGGGATGGGTCCTAACGTGCTTTTCTGTCTATGGAGACCTTGGAATGAAGCGGTGGCACTGGGGCCCTAAAGGGTTCTCCTAAACAGAGGCTTTGACACAGCTCCAACGTGCAAGTTTCCCATGTGTAGATGAGATGATTTCTGATGGGTGAGTCAAGAAACAGCTATATGCTGCTTTTGAAATCCAGGCCTCTGAGGAGAGATGCCTGGAAACCAAAGCAATGGAACTGATTAGTGCCTAGGGGCCTGTTCTTTCCTTTTTACCTCTGGGGACATCTGTCTATGGGTCTGAGAGCAGGTAGGTGCTCAGTTGGGCTCAGATTGCCCCTGTTTTTCCTGGGAAGCCACTACTATTGAGATGGATCAGGGACTTTGGAGGTTTATCCTATTAGAAGGGCTGTGGCCATTGGAATGGGCACACACAATTCCCTTGGAGAGGGCAAGTACAGTCCTGAGGTTCGGCTCCAGGGGCCTGAGCCTGTAGGTTGTGTAGGCCAGGGCTGTTTGGACAGTTGTCTGAAAACACAAACTCGGCTTATGTTTCGGGTCATAGGTATGGCAGGACTGATCTACAGACCATGAGGAGAACTCTTCGGGATTTGAAAGAAGGGCGAGTGTGAGGCTCCTGCTCAAGTTTTTGTCTCTGGATATCGTGTCACTCATGGTCGTGGAATTTCTGGGTGACTTCATGGGAAATGGACGAGTCTTACTCTCTGGTGGTTTGGCCCCGTCAAAAGAGTTTGGGGTCATTCTATGGGCTGGAAGAAGTCCGTTTTTTTGTTGTTGTTGTTGTTGTTTTTTTCTTGTTTAACCTCAGGTGTTCCACCAAATGATGGATTCCAGAGTAGAGCCCTGGGGAGGGGCGACTGGACAATCAGAAATCTGGTTAAAAATTGGGGCCTAGGGACATGTCAAGCCCATTATGACATCTAATGGTCCAGCCACTGAGCGGACTTACTAGAGGACAGGACTCATGCTGAGGGTCACAGTGCGTGTGTATGCCCTCGTCGCACTCAAGAATGGGCGGGGCCTCAGGATGAATGCTGGTTTCTCCTACACTGAATGTTGGACAACGTGCCAACCACAAGGGTTCTTGCCATGGGTAAGGAGGAGTTCTGATTTCTGCATCACACTCACCCCTGGGCAGTGATTGGAGATAAGGTCTCGGTTCTGAAGCCTGAAAACTGAGGTAGGGAAGAGATGATGTCCTAAGGCCATGGCGGGTTTTATGTGCTCAGTGTGCGGTCAGCTTTCTGGGTGTTTGTCAGGAGGTCCGGGCTCAGGTTGTGTTCGACAGTGCATTAGTGCCCAGGTTAGACTATATAATTTGGGTAAAGTCGAGTGCTGTGTAGGTTTACCCTCATTTAAGGTGCCTGGGCAGCTCATGAGGCAATAATTTTTTTTCTAGAGGGCAGGCAGAGTGCTGCATTGTGGGTCCGGAATTGCCAAACTTGAGGGCTTCGGGGCCAGGAGTGTGAGGACGGAAGTCTGAGAGCACAAGCTAGACTTGGGTTTCAGGGCGAGGGCACGGCAGGTACCCCCTGCAGATCTGAACCAATATCTCATGCATCTGAAGTCAGGGCGAGGATCAGACGTTGGCTCAGGTTGGAGTTTCTGAGCATGACGGACGCTTCATGAAGGGAGCGGAATCTCGAGGCCATTGAGGTTTTCCCACGTTGGGAGTTGTGGGATGCCCCCTTCAAGGATTTCTTCTGCGGGACAATTGAGACCTGTTGGACAGCTCCAGGACATCCCATATGGAATGACTCCAGAGCACCATTCGCGGATGGATGCCTCGGAAGCCCGCTTCGCATTCCAATTGTCTCCTAGCAACAAGACAGTTTAGATCTGATGGCTCTGCGGGAGCAACCGGGGTGGCTGAGTTGAAATGGACTTTCCTGAGGATGGGTCCTAATGTGTTTTTGTGTCCATGAGGGCCTTGGAATGGGGCGGTGGCACCGGGACCCTGAAGTACTCTCCTAAGCTTTGGACATGGCTCCCATGCACAGGTTTCCTTGTGGAGACGAGATGAGTTCTGATGGGTGCCTCAGGAAAACCCCTATGCTCGTATTGGAATCGGGCTTTTGAGGACACATGCCTGTAACCCAAAGCAATGGATCCTATTATGGCCTAGGTTCCTGTCTGGTTCAATCTTCTTCTCTGGGGACATCCATCTATGGTATGAGTGGAGGTCGATTATCAGCTAGTGTCAGACAGCCCTTGTTTGTTCCGGGCGACCTACACTATTGGGATGGCCTCAGGGACTTTGGAGGTTTCTCCTAATTTGTACGATTTTGGACCATGGAATGGGCAGAATTCCCATGGATTGGCAGGCACAGTGCAAATGTGTGGCTCCAGGGGCCCAGCCTGGAGAGTGTGTGGCCCAAAACTTTGAGGACAGAAGTCTGAAAACACAAACTCAGCTTAGGTTTGGGGACGTAGGTATGGCAGGCCCGATCTACAAACCATGAGAAGAACTCTTCAGGATATGAAGAAAGTGCGAGTCTGAGGCGCTTGCTCAGGCTTTTATCTCTGGATTTTGTATCAGCGATGGCCGTGGAATGTCGGCGAGGCATCATGGGCCATGGACAAATCTTCCTCTCTGAGGATTTGGCCCGATTCCCAATTGCTTTTCGTCAAACTGTGGCATGGGAGGACTCATTTCAGTATTGTTACTTCATGTGTCCCACCAAAAGAGGAATTCCAAAGCCAAGCAGTGGAGAAGACTGAAGGGACAACCCGAAGTATGGTTAAAAATTGGGGCCTAGGGGCATGGCAAGCCCAATATGCTATCTCTTCATCCAGCCACTGAGTGGCCTTACTTGAGGACTGGGCTCAGCCTGAGGCTCACAATGTGTGTTTGTGACCAAGGTGGCCCGCAAGCAAGGGCGGGGCCTCATGGGCCACACTGGTTTCAACTACACTGAACGTTGGACAACATGCCAACCACAAGGTTTTTTGCCTTGGGGAAGGAGTTCTGATTACTGCATCACCTTCAACCCTGGGCAGTGATTGGAGATAAGGTCTAGGTTCTGAAGCCTGAAAACCGAGGTTGGGAAGGGATGACGACCTAAGGCCATGGCGGCTCAATGTGCTCAGTGTGCGGCCAGCTGTCTGGGAGGGTCCAGGGGTTCCAGGCTCAGGCTGTGTCAGAAAGGGCATTAGTGCCCTGGTCAGCCTATGTATTTGGGGTACAGCCAAGGTCGGTGCAGGTTGATCCTCATTTGGGGTTACTGGGTAGCCCCAGAGGACAATGTTTTTCTTCTGGAGGGCCGGCAGAGTGCTGCATTGTTTTTCTGGATTGCCAAACGGGAGGGATTTGGGGCCAGTAGTCTGACGACAAAAGTCTGAGAACACAAGCTAGGCTTAGTTTTCTGGGTGAGGCCATGGCAGGCACAATCTACAGACCTGAATCGAGATCTCGTGCATCTGAAGTTAGGGCGAGGATCAGACGATCGCTCAGGTTGGAGTTTCTGTCCCTGATGGCCCCTTCAAGAATGGGGGGGGGGCATCACGAGTCCATGGCGGTTTTCCCACGATGGGAGTTGTGAGAAGCTCCAAACTGAAGAGAGTCTTCTGCAGGACAATTGAGACCTGTTATTTGGCTCCAGGCCAATGATTCTGAGCAGCGTTCTAAGGATGGATGGCTGGGTAGCCCACCTCGCATTCCAATTGTCTCCTAGCAACAAGAGAGGTTAGATCTCCTGGATCTGTGGGGAGCAACCGAGGGCGCTGAGTTGAAATGGACACCCCTGGGGATGGGTCCTAACGTGCTTTTCTGTCTATGGAGACCTTGGAATGAAGCGGTGGCACTGGGGCCCTAAAGGGTTCTCCTAAACAGAGGCTTTGACACAGCTCCAACGTGCAAGTTTCCCATGTGTAGATGAGATGTTTTCTGATGGGTGAGTGAAGAAACAGCTATATGCTGCTTTTGAAATCCAGGCCTCTGAGGAGAGATGCCTGGAAACCAAAGCAATGGAACTGATTAGTGCCTAGGGGCCTGTTCTTTCCTTTTTACCTCTGGGGACATCTGTCTATGGGTCTGAGTGCAGGTAGATGCTCAGTTGGGCTCAGATTGCCCCTGTTTTTCCTGGGAAGCCACCACTATTGAGATGGATCAGGGACTTTGGAGGTTTATCCTATTAGAAGGGTTGTGGCCATTGGAATGGGCACACACAATTCCCTTGGAGAGGGCAAGTACAGTCCTCAGGTTTGGCTCCAGGGGCCTGAGCCTGTGGTTGTGTAGGCCAGGGCTGTTTGGACAGTTGTCTGAAAACACAAACTCGGCTTATGTTTTGGGTCATAGGTATGGCAGGACTGATCTACAGACCATGAGGAGAACTCTTCGGGATTTGAAAGAAGGGCGAGTGTGAGGCTCCTGCTCAAGTTTTTGTCTCTGGATATCGTGTCACTCATGGTCGTGGAATTTCTGGGTGACTTCATGGGAAATGGACGAGTCTTACTCTCTGGTGGTTTGGCCCCGTCAAAAGAGTTTGGGGTCATTCTGTGGGCTGGAAGAAGTCCGTTTTTTTTTTTTGTTGTTGTTGTTGTTGTTTTTTTCTTGTTTAACCTCAGGTGTTCCACCAAATGATGGATTCCAGAGTAGAGCCCTGGGGAGGGGCGACTGGACAATCAGAAATCTGGTTAAAAATTGGGGCCTAGGGACATGTCAAGCCCATTATGACATCTAATGGTCCAGCCACTGAGCGGACTTACTAGAGGACAGGACTCATGCTGAGGGTCACAGTGCGTGTGTATGCCCTCGTCGCACTCAAGAAAGGGCGGGGCCTCAGGGTGAATGCTGGTTTCTCCTACACTGAATGTTGGACAACGTGCCAACCACAAGGGTTCTTGCCATGGGTAAGGAGGAGTTCTGATTTCTGCATCACACTCACCCCTGGGCAGTGATTGGAGATAAGGTCTCGGTTCTGAAGCCTGAAAACTGAGGTAGGGAAGAGATGATGTCCTAAGGCCATGGCGGGTTTTATGTGCTCAGTGTGCGGTCAGCTTTCTGGGTGTTTGTCAGGAGGTCCGGGCTCAGGTTGTGTTCTACAGTGCATTAGTGCCCAGGTTAGACTATATAATTTGGGTAAAGTCGAGTGCTGTGTAGGTTTACCCTCATTTAAGGTGCCTGGGCAGCTCATGAGGCAATAATTTTTTTTCTAGAGGGCAGGCAGAGTGCTGCATTGTGGGTCCGGAATTGCCAAACTTGAGGGCTTCGGGGCCAGGAGTGTGAGGACGGAAGTCTGAGAGCACAAGCTAGACTTGGGTTTCAGGGCGAGGGCACGGCAGGTACCCCCTGCAGATCTGAACCAATATCTCATGCATCTGAAGTCAGGGCGAGGATCAGACGTTGGCTCAGGTTGGAGTTTCTGAGCATGACGGACGCTTCATGAAGGGAGCGGAATCTCGAGGCCATTGAGGTTTTCCCACGTTGGGAGTTGTGGGATGCCCCCTTCAAGGATTTCTTCTGCGGGACAATTGAGACCTGTTGGACAGCTCCAGGACATCCCATATGGAATGACTCCAGAGCACCATTCGCGGATGGATGCCTCGGAAGCCCGCTTCGCATTCCAATTGTCTCCTAGCAACAAGACAGTTTAGATCTGATGGCTCTGCGGGAGCAACCGGGGTGGCTGAGTTGAAATGGACTTTCCTGAGGATGGGTCCTAATGTGTTTTTGTGTCCATGAGGGCCTTGGAATGGGGCGGTGGCACCGGGACCCTGAAGTACTCTCCTAAGCTTTGGACATGGCTCCCATGCACAGGTTTCCTTGTGGAGACGAGATGAGTTCTGATGGGTGCCTCAGGAAAACCCCTATGCTCGTATTGGAATCGGGCTTTTGAGGACACATGCCTGTAACCCAAAGCAATGGATCCTATTATGGCCTAGGTTCCTGTCTGGTTCAATCTTCTTCTCTGGGGACATCCATCTATGGTATGAGTGGAGGTCGATTATCAGCTAGTGTCAGACAGCCCTTGTTTGTTCCGGGCGACCTACACTATTGGGATGGCCTCAGGGACTTTGGAGGTTTCTCCTAATTTGTACGATTTTGGACCATGGAATGGGCAGAATTCCCATGGATTGGCAGGCACAGTGCAAATGTGTGGCTCCAGGGGCCCAGCCTGGAGAGTGTGTGGCCCAAGACTTTGAGGACAGAAGTCTGAAAACACAAACTCAGCTTAGGTTTGGGGACGTAGGTATGGCAGGCCCGATCTACAAACCATGAGAAGAACTCTTCAGGATATGAAGAAAGTGCGAGTCTGAGGCGCTTGCTCAGGCTTTTATCTCTGGATTTTGTATCAGCGATGGCCGTGGAATGTCGGCGAGGCATCATGGGCCATGGACAAATCTTCCTCTCTGAGGATTTGGCCCGATTCCCAATTGCTTTTCGTCAAACTGTGGCATGGGAGGACTCATTTCAGTATTGTTACTTCATGTGTCCCACCAAAAGAGGAATTCCAAAGCCAAGCAGTGGAGAAGACTGAAGGGACAACCCGAAGTATGGTTAAAAATTGGGGCCTAGGGGCATGGCAAGCCCAATATGCTATCTCTTCATCCAGCCACTGAGTGGCCTTACTTGAGGACTGGGCTCAGCCTGAGGCTCACAATGTGTGTTTGTGACCAAGGTGGCCCGCAAGCAAGGGCGGGGCCTCATGGGCCACACTGGTTTCAACTACACTGAACGTTGGACAACATGCCAACCACAAGGTTTTTTGCCTTGGGGAAGGAGTTCTGATTACTGCATCACCTTCAACCCTGGGCAGTGATTGGAGATAAGGTCTAGGTTCTGAAGCCTGAAAACCGAGGTTGGGAAGGAATGACGACCTAAGGCCATGGCGGCTCAATGTGCTCAGTGTGCGGCCAGCTGTCTGGGAGGGTCCAGGGGGTCCAGGATCAGGCTGTGTCAGAAAGGGCATTAGTGCCCTGGTCAGCCTATGTATTTGGGGTACAGCCAAGGTCGGTGCCGGTTGATCCTCATTTGGGGTTACTGGGTAGCCCCAGAGGACAATGTTTTTCTTCTGGAGGGCCGGCAGAGTGCTGCATTGTAGTTCTGGATTGCCAAACGGGAGGGATTTGGGGCCAGTAGTCTGACGACAAAAGTCTGAGAACACAAGCTAGGCTTAGTTTTCTGGGTGAGGCCATGGCAGGCACAATCTACAGACCTGAATCGAGATCTCGTGCATCTGAAGTTAGGGCGAGGATCAGACGATCGCTCAGTTTGGAGTTTCTGTCCCTGATGGCCCCTTCAAGAATGGGGGGGGGCATCACGAGTCCATGGCTGTTTTCCCACGATGGGAGTTGTGAGAAGCTCCAAACTGAAGAGAGTCTTCTGCAGGACAATTGAGACCTGTTGTTTGGCTCCAGGCCAATGATTCTGAGCAGCGTTCTAAGGATGGATGGCTGGGTAGCCCACCTCGCATTCCAATTGTCTCCTAGCAACAAGAGAGGTTAGATCTCCTGGATCTGTGGGGAGCAACCGAGGGCGCTGAGTTGAAATGGACACCCCTGGGGATGGGTCCTAACGTGCTTTTCTGTCTATGGAGACCTTGGAATGAAGCGGTGGCACTGGGGCCCTAAAGGGTTCTCCTAAACAGAGGCTTTGACACAGCTCCAACGTGCAAGTTTCCCATGTGTAGATGAGATGTTTTCTGATGGGTGAGTGAAGAAACAGCTATATGCTGCTTTTGAAATCCAGGCCTCTGAGGAGAGATGCCTGGAAACCAAAGCAATGGAACTGATTAGTGCCTAGGGGCCTGTTCTTTCCTTTTTACCTCTGGGGACATCTGTCTATGGGTCTGAGTGCAGGTAGATGCTCAGTTGGGCTCAGATTGCCCCTGTTTTTCCTGGGAAGCCACCACTATTGAGATGGATCAGGGACTTTGGAGGTTTATCCTATTAGAAGGGTTGTGGCCATTGGAATGTGCACACACAATTCCCTTGGAGAGGGCAAGTACAGTCCTCAGGTTTGGCTCCAGGGGCCTGAGCCTGTGGTTGTGTAGGCCAGGGCTGTTTGGACAGTTGTCTGAAAACACAAACTTGGCTTATGTTTTGGGTCATAGGTATGGCAGGACTGATCTACAGACCATGAGGAGAACTCTTCGGGATTTGAAAGAAGGGCGAGTGTGAGGCTCCTGCTCAAGTTTTTGTCTCTGGATATCGTGTCACTCATGGTCGTGGAATTTCTGGGTGACTTCATGGGAAATGGACGAGTCTTACTCTCTGGTGGTTTGGCCCCGTCAAAAGAGTTTGGGGTCATTCTGTGGGCTGGAAGAAGTCCGTTTTTTTTTTTTTTTGTTGTTGTTGTTGTTTTTTTCTTGTTTAACCTCAGGTGTTCCACCAAATGATGGATTCCAGAGTAGAGCCCTTGGGAGGGGCGACTGGACAATCAGAAATCTGGTTAAAAATTGGGGCCTAGGGACATGTCAAGCCCATTATGACATCTAATGGTCCAGCCACTGAGCGGACTTACTAGAGGACAGGACTCATGCTGAGGGTCACAGTGCGTGTGTATGCCCTCGTCGCACTCAAGAATGGGCGGGGCCTCAGGGTGAATGCTGGTTTCTCCTACACTGAATGTTGGACAACGTGCCAACCACAAGGGTTCTTGCCATGGGTAAGGAGGAGTTCTGATTTCTGCATCACACTCACCCCTGGGCAGTGATTGGAGATAAGGTCTCGGTTCTGAAGCCTGAAAACTGAGGTAGGGAAGAGATGATGTCCTAAGGCCATGGCGGGTTTTATGTGCTCAGTGTGCGGTCAGCTTTCTGGGTGTTTGTCAGGAGGTCCAGGCTCAGGTTGTGTTCGACAGTGCATTAGTGCCCAGGTTAGACTATATAATTTGGGTAAAGTCGAGTGCTGTGTAGGTTTACCCTCATTTAAGGTGCCTGGGCAGCTCATGAGGCAATAATTTTTTTTCTAGAGGGCAGGCAGAGTGCTGCATTGTGGGTCCGGAATTGCCAAACTTGAGGGCTTCGGGGCCAGGAGTGTGAGGACGGAAGTCTGAGAGCACAAGCTAGACTTGGGTTTCAGGGCGAGGGCACGGCAGGTACCCCCTGCAGATCTGAACCAATATCTCATGCATCTGAAGTCAGGGCGAGGATCAGACGTTGGCTCAGGTTGGAGTTTCTGAGCATGACGGACGCTTCATGAAGGGAGCGGAATCTCGAGGCCATTGAGGTTTTCCCACGTTGGGAGTTGTGGGATGCCCCCTTCAAGGATTTCTTCTGCGGGACAATTGAGACCTGTTGGACAGCTCCAGGACATCCCATATGGAATGACTCCAGAGCACCATTCGCGGATGGATGCCTCGGAAGCCCGCTTCGCATTCCAATTGTCTCCTAGCAACAAGACAGTTTAGATCTGATGGCTCTGCGGGAGCAACCGGGGTGGCTGAGTTGAAATGGACTTTCCTGAGGATGGGTCCTAATGTGTTTTTGTGTCCATGAGGGCCTTTGAATGGGGCGGTGGCACCGGGACCCTGAAGTACTCTCCTAAGCTTTGGACATGGCTCCCATGCACAGGTTTCCTTGTGGAGACGAGATGAGTTCTGATGGGTGCCTCAGGAAAACCCCTATGCTCGTATTGGAATCAGGCTTTTGAGGACACATGCCTGTAACCCAAAGCAATGGATCCTATTATGGCCTAGGGTCCTGTCTGGTTCAATCTTCTTCTCTGGGGACATCCATCTATGGTATGAGTGGAGGTCGATTATCAGCTAGTGTCAGACAGCCCTTGTTTGTTCCGGGCGACCTACACTATTGGGATGGCCTCAGGGACTTTGGAGGTTTCTCCTAATTTGTACGATTTTGGACCATGGAATGGGCAGAATTCCCATGGATTGGCAGGCACAGTGCTAATGTGTGGCTCCAGGGGCCCAGCCTGGAGAGTGTGTGGCCCAAGACGTTGAGGACAGAAGTCTGAAAACACAAACTCAGCTTATGTTTGGGGACGTAGGTATGGCAGGCACGAACTACAAACCATGAGAGGAACTCTTCAGGATGTGAAGAAATTGCCAGTCTGAGGCGCTTGCTCAGGGTTTTGTCTCTGGATTTTGTATCAGCGATGGCCGTGGAATGACGGGGAGGCCTCATGGGCCATGGACGAATCTTCCTCTCTGAGGATTTGGCCCGATTCCCAATTGCTTTTCGTCAATCTGTGGGATGGGAGGACTCATTTCAGTTTTGTTACCTCAGGTGTCCCACCAAAAGAGGAATTCCAAAGCCAAGCCGTGGGGAAGACTGAAGGGACAACCCGACTATGGTTAAAAATTGGGCCTAGGGGCATGGCAAGCCCAATATGCTATCTCTTCATCCAGCCACTGAGTGGCCTTACTTGAGGACTGGGCTCAGCCTGAGCGTCACAATGTGTGTTTGTGACCAATGTGACCCACGAGCATGGGCGGGGCCTCATGGGCCACACTGGTTTCAACTACACTGAAAGTAGGACAACATGCCAACCACAAGGTTTCTTGCCATGGGGAAGGAGTTCTGATTTCTGCATCACCTTCAACCCAGGGCAGTGATTGGAGATAAGGTCTAGGTTCTGAAACCTGAAAACCGAGTTTGGGAAAGATGACGACCTAAGGCCATGTCGGCTCAATGTGCTCAGTGTGCGGCCAGCTGTCTGGGAGGGTCCAGGGGGTCCAGGCTCAGGCTGTGTCAGAAAGGGCATTAGTGCCCTGGTCAGCCTATGTATTTGGGGTACAGCCAAGGTCGGTGCAGGTTGATCCTCATTTGGGGTTACTGGGTAGCCCCAGAGGACAATATTTTTCTTCTGGAGGGCCGGCAGTGTGCTGCACTGTAGTTCTGGATTGCCAAACGGGAGGGATTGTGGGCCAGTAGTCTGACGACAAAAGTCTGAGAACACAAGCTAGGCTTAGGTTTCTGGGTGAGGCCATGGCAGGCACAATCTACAGACCTGAATCGAGATCTCGTGCATCTGAAGTCAGGTCGAGGATCAGACGATCGCTCAGGTTGGAGTTTATGTCCCTGATGGCTCCTTCATGAATGGGGGGGGGCAACACGAGGCCATGGGTGTTTTCCCACGATGGGAGTTGTGAGAAGCTCCAAACTGAAGAGAGTCTTCTGCAGGACAATTGAGACCTGTTGTTTGGCTCCAGGCCAATGATTCTGAGTAGGGTTCTAAGGATGGATGGCTGGGTAGCCCACCTCGCATTCCAATTGTCTCCTAGCAACCAGACAGGTTAGATCTCCTGGATCTGTGGGGAGCAACCGAGGACGCTGAGTTGAAATGGACACCCCTGGGGATGGGTCCTAACGTGCTTTTGTGTCTATGGAGACCTTGGAATGATGCGGTGACACTGGGGCCCTAAAGGGTTCTCCTAAACAGAGGCTTTGACACAGCTCCAACGTGCAAGTTTCCCATGTTTAGATGAGATGTTTTCTGATGGGTGAGTCAAGAAACAGCTATATGCTGCTTTTGAAATCCAGGCCTCTGGGAAAGATGCCTGGAAACCAAAGCAATGGATCTGATTAGTGCCTAGGGGCCTGTTCTTTCCTTTTTACCTCTGGGGACATCTGTCTATGTGTCTGAGTGCAGGTAGGTGCTCAGTTGGGCTCAGATTGCCCCTGTTTTTCCTGGGAAGCCACCACTATTGAGATGGATCAGGGACTTTGGAGGTTTATCGTATTAGAAGGTTTGTGGCCATTGGAATGGGCACACACAATTCCCATGGAGAGGGCAAGTACAGTCCTCAGGTTTGGCTCCAGAGGCCTGAGCCTGTAGGTTGTGTAAGCCAGGGCTGTTTGGACAGTTGTCTGAAAACACAAACTCGGCTTATGTTTCGGGTCATAGATATGGCATGACTGATCTACAGACCATGAAGGGAGCGGAATCTCGAGGCCATTGAGGTTTTCCCATGTTGGGAGTTGTGGGATGCCCCCTTCAAGGATTCCTTCTGCGGGACAATTGAGACCGGTTGGACAGCTCCAGGACATCCCTTGTGGAATGACTTTAGAGCACCCTTCGAGGATGGATGCCAGGGAAGCCCGCTCCCCATTCCAATTGTCTCCTAGCAGCAAGACAGTTTAGATCTGATGGCTCTGCTGGAGCAACCGGGGAGGCTGAGTTTCAATGGACCTTCCTGAGGATGGGTCCTAATGTGTTTTTGTGTCCATGAGGGCCTTGGAATGGGGCGGTGGCACCGGGACCCTGAAGTACTCTGTTAAGCTTTGGACATGGCTCCCATGCACAGTTTTCCTTGTGGAGACGAGATGTGTTCTGATGTGTGCCTCAGGAAAACCCCTATGCTGGTATTGGAATCAGGCTTTTGAGGAGACATGCCTGTAAACCAAAGCAAAGGATCCCATTTTGGCCTAGGTTCTGGTCTGGTTCAATCTTCTTCTCTGGGGACATCCATCTACGGAATGAGTGGAGGTCGATTATCAGCTGTTGTCAGACAGCCCTTGTTTTTTCCGGGCGACCTACACTATTGGGATGGCCTCAGGGACTTTGGAGGTATCTCCTAATTTGTACGATTTTGGACAATGGAATGGGCAGAATTCCCATGGATTGGGTAGGCACAGTCCTAATGTGTGGCTCCAGGAGCCCCAGCCTGGCGGGTGTGTTGCCCAGTGCTTTGAGCGACAGAAGTCTGAAAACACAAACTCAGCTTACGTTTGGGGACGTAGGTTGGCAGGCCCAATTTACAAACCATGGGAAGAACACTTCAGGATATGAAGAAAGAGCGAGTCTGAGGCGCTTGCTAAGGCTTTGGTCTCTGGATTTTGTGTCAACGATGGCCGTGGAATGTGGGGAGACCTCATGGGACATGGACGAATCTTCCTCTCTGTGGATTTGGCCCGGTCCCAATTGTTTTTCATCTATCTGTGGGATGGGAGGTCTCCTTTCAGGTTTATTACCTAGGTGTCCAAACAAAAGACGAATTCCAAAGCAGAGCCCTAGGGAAGAGTGAAGGGATAACGCAAAATATGGTTAAAATTGGGGCCTAGGGGCATGGCAGGCCCAATATGCTGTCTCTTCATCCAGCCACTGATAGGCCTTACTTGAGGAATGGGCTCAGGCTGAGGATCACAATGTTTGTTTGTGACCAATGTGGCCCGCGAGCATGGGCCGGGCCATGTGGGCCACACTGGCTTCAACTACACTGGACTTTGAAGAACATGCCAATCACAAGGTCTCTTGCCATGGGGAAGGTGTTCTGATTTCTGCATCATTTTCAACCCTGGGCAGTGGTTGGAGATAAGGTCTAGGTTCTGAAGCCTGAAAAACCGCAGTTGGGAAGAGATGACGACTTAAGACCATGGCGGGTCTGATATGCTCAGTGTGCGGTCAGTTGCCTCGGTGTTGGTCAGGATGTTCTGGCTCAGTTTGTGTTAGACAGTGCATTAGTGCCCAGGTTAGACTATATGATTTGGGTACAGTCGAGTGCCTTGTAGGTATATCCTCATTTGATGTGCTTGGGCAGCTCATTAGGCTAGATATTTTTTCTAGAGGGCAGGCAGAGTGCTGCATTGTGGGTCCGGAATTGCCAAACGTGAGAGCTTCTGGGCCAGGAGTGTGAGGACAGAAGTGTGAGAACACAAGCTAGACTTGGGCTTCAGGCTGAGGACACGGCAGGTACCCCCTGCAGATCTGAACCAATTTCTCAAGCATCTGAAGTCACGGCGAGGATCAGACTTTGGCTCAGGTTGGAGTTTCTGTGCATGACTGCCCCTTCATAAACGGAGCGGAATCTCAAGGCCATGGAGGTTTTTCCACGTTGGGAGTTGTGGGATGCCCTTTCAAGGATTCCTTCTGCGGGACAATTGAGACCTGTTGGGCAGCTCCAGGACATCCCATATGGAATGACTCCTGAGCACCGTGTGAGGATGGATGCCAGGGAAGCCCTCCTCGCATTCCAATTATCTCCTAGCAACAAGAAGTTGAGATCAGATGGCTCTATGGGAGCAACCGGGGTGGCTGAGTTGAAATGGCCTTTCTTTAGGATGGGGCCTAATGTGTGTTTGTGTCCTTGCGGGCCTGGAATCGGGCGGTGGCACAGGGACCCTGAAGTATTCTCCTAAGCTTTTGACATAGCTTCCATGCATAATTTTCCTTGTGGAGACGAGATGAGTTCTGACGGTTGCCTCAGGAAACCCCTTATGCTGGTATTGGAATCCAGGCTTTTGAGGAGACACGCCTGTAAATCAAAGTAATGGATCGATTATGGCCTAGAATCCTGTCTGGTTCAATCTTTATCTCTGGGGATATCCATCTATGGAATGAGTGGAGGTAGATGCTCAACTTGTGTAAGACCGCCCTTGTTTGTCCCCGGAGACCTACACTATTCGGAAGGCCTCGGGGACTTTGGAGAGTTCTCCTAATTTGTACGATTTTGGACAATGGAATGGGCAGAATTCCCATGGATTGGGTAGGCACAGTCCTAATGTCTGCTCCAGGGTCCCCAGTTTGGAGGGTGTGTGGCCCAGGACTTTGAGGACAGAAGTCTGATAACACAAACTCAGCTCAGGTTTGGGGATGTAGGTTTGGCAGGCCCAATCTACAAACCATGAGAAGAACTCTTCAGGATATGAAGAAAGAGCGAGTCTGAGGCACTTGCTCAGGCTTTTCTCTCTGGATTTTGTATCAACGATGGCCGTGGAATGTCGGGAGGTCTCCTGGGAAATGTACGAATCTTCCTATCTGTGGATTTAGCCCGGTCCCAATTGTTTTTCGTCAATCTGTGGGATGGGAGGTCTCCTTTCAGGTTTATTACCTCAGGTGTCCGAACAAAAGAGGAATTCCAAAGCAGAGCCGTAGGGAAGAGTGAAGGGACAACGCAAAATATGGTTAAAAATTGGGGCCTAGGGGCAAGCAGGCCAAATATGCTGTCTCTTCATCCAGCTACTGAGAGGCCTTACTTGAGGACTGGGCTCAGGCTGAGGGTCACAATGTGTGTTTGTTACCAATGTGGCCCGCGAGCATGGGCGGGGCCTCATGGGCCACACTGGTTTCAACTGCACTGGACTTTGGGCAACATTCCAATCACAAGGAATCTTGCCATGGGGAAGGTGTTCTGATTTCTGCATCACTTTCAACCCTGGGCAGTGGTTGGAGATAAGGACTAGGTTCTGAAGTCAGAAAAACCGCATTGGGAAGAGATGAGGACCTAAGGCCATGGCGGGTCTGGTATGATAAGTGTGCGGTCAGCTGCCTGGGTGTTGGTCAGGAGGTTCTGGCTCAGGTTGTATCAGACAGTGCATTAGTGCCCAGGTTAGACTATATGATTTGGGTACAGTCGAGTGCCGTGTAGGTTTATCCTCATTAGAGGTGCCTGGACAGCTCATTAGGCAAGATATTTTTTCTAGAGGGCAGGCAGAGTGCTGCATTGTGGGTATGGACTTGCCAAACGTGAGGGCTTCTGGGCCAGAAGTATGAGGACAGAAGTCTGAGAACACAAGCTAGACTTGGGCTTCAGGCCGAGGGACGGCAGGTACCCCCTGCAGATCTGAACCAATAACTCAAGCATCTGAACTCACGGCGAGGATCATACGTTGGCTCAGGTTGGAGTTTCTTTGCATGACTGCCCCTTCATGAACGGAGCGGAATCTTAAGGCTATGGAGGTTTTACCACGTTGGGAGTTGTGGGACGCCCCCTTCAAGGATTCCTTCTGCTGGACAATTGAGACCTGATGGGCAGCTCCAGGACATCCCATAGGAATGACTACAGAGCACCATTGGAGGAAGGATGCCAGGGAAGCCCGCCTCGCATTCCAATTGTCTCCTAGCAACAATACAGTTGAGATCAGATGGCTCTATGGGAGCAACCGGGGTGGCTGAGTTGAAATGGACTTTCCTGAGGATGGGGCCTAATGTGTGTTTGTGTCCATGAGGGCCTTGGAATGGAGTGGTGGCACCGGGACCCTGAAGTATTCTCCTAAGCTTTTGACATAGCTCCCATGCACAATATTCCTTGTGGAGACGAGATTTGTTCTGATGGGTGCCTCAGGAAACCCCTTATGCTGGTATTGGAATCCAGGATTTTGAGGAGACACGCCTGTAAACCAAAGCAATGGATCGGATTATGTCCTAGGATTCTGTATGGTTTAATCTTCTTCTCTGGACATATCCATCTATGGAATGAGTGTAGGTAGATGCTCACCTTGTGTAAGACCGCCCTTGTTTATCCCCGGAGACCTACACTATTGGGATGGCCTCGGGGACTTTGGAGTGTTCTCCTAATTTGTACGATTTTGGACAATGGAATGGGCAGAATTCCCATGGATTGCGTAGGCACAGTCCTAATGTGTGGCTCCAGGGGCCCCAGCCTGGAGGGTGTGTGGCCCAGGACTTTGAGGACAGAATTCTGAAAACACAAACTCAGCTCAGGTTTGGGGATGTAGGTTTGGCAGGCCCAATCTACAAACCATGAGAAGAACTCTTCAGGATATGAAGAAAGAGCGAGTCTGAGGCACTTGCTCAGGCTTTTGTCTCTGGATTTTGTATCAACGATGGCCGTGGAATGTGGGGAGGTCTCATGGGAAATGTACGAATCTTCCTCTCTGTGGATTTGGCCCGTTCCGAATTGTTTTTCGTCAATCTGTGGGATGGGAGGTCTCCTTTCAGGTTTATTACCTCAGGTGTCCGAACAAAAGAGGAATTCCAAAGCAGAGCCCTAGGGAAGAGTGAAGGGACAACGCAAAATATGGTTAAATATTGGGGCCTAGGGGCAGCAAGGCCAAATATGCTGTCTCTTCATCCAGCTACTGAGAGGCCTTACTTGAGGACTGGGCTCAGGCTGAGGGTCACAATGTGTGTTTGTGACCAATGTGGCCTGCGAGCATCGGCGGGTCCTCATGGGCCACACTGGTTTCAACTGCACTGGACTTTGGACAACATGCCAATCACAAGGACTCTTGCCATGGGGAAGGTGTTCTGATTTCTGCCTCACTTTCAACCCTGGGCAGTGGTTGGAGATTAGGACTAGGTTCTGAAGCCCAAAAAACCGCAGTTGGGAAGAGATGACGACCTAAGGCCATGGCGGGTCTGATGCACTCAGTGTGCGGTCAGCTGCCTGGGTGTTGGTCAGGAGGTTCTGGCTCAGGTTGTGTCAGACAGTGCATTAGTGCCCAGGTTAGACTATATGATTTGGGTACAGTCGAGTGCCGTGTAGGTTTATCCTCATTTGAGGTGCCTGGGAAGCTCATTAGGGAAGATATTTTTTCTAGAGGGCAGGCAGAGTGCTGCATTGTGGGTCGGAATTGCCAAACGTGAGGGCTTCTGGGCCAGGAGTGTGAGGACAGAAGTCTGAGAACACAAGCTAGACTTGGGCTTCAGGCCGAGGGCACGGCAGGTACCCCCTGCAGATCTGAAACAATATCTCAAGCATCTGAACTCACGGCGAGGATCAGACGTTGGCTCAGGTTGGAGTTTCTTTGCATGACTGCCCCTTCATGAACGGAGCGGAATCTCAAGGCCATGGAGGTTTTCCCAAGTTGGGAGTTGTGGGATGCCCTCTTCAAGGATTCCTTCTGCGAAACTATTGAGTCCTATTGGGCAGGTCCAGGACATCCCGTATGGAATGACCCCAGAGCACCATTGGTGGATGGATGCCAGGGATGTCTGCCGCGCATTACAATTGTCTCCTAGCAACAAGACAGTTGAGATTGGATGGCTCTGAAGGAGTAACCGGGGTGGCTGAGTTGAAATGGACTTTCCTGAGGATGGGTTTAATGTGTGTTTGTGTCCATGAGGGCCTTGGAATGGGGAGTTGGCACCGGGAACCTGAAGTATTCTCCTAAGCTTTTGACATAGCTCCCATGCACAAGTTTCCTTGTGGAGACGAGATTTGTTCTGATGGGTGCCTCTGGAAAACCATATGCTGGTATTGGACCCAGGCTTTTGAGGAGACATGCCTGTAATACCAAGCAATGGATCCGATTATGGCCTAGGGTCCTCTCTGGTTCAATCTTCTTCTCTGGGGATATCCATTATGGAATGAGTGGAGGTAGGTGCTCACCTGGTGTCAGACCGTCCTTGTTTGTCCCCGAAGACCTACACTATCGGGGTGGCCTCGGGGAATTTGGAGAGTTCTCCTAATTTGTACGATTTTGGACAATGGAATGGGCAGAATTCCCATGGATTGTGTAGGCACAGTTTTAATGTGTGGCTCCAGGGGCCCCAGCCTTGCGGGTGTGTGGCCCAGGACTTTGAGGACAGACGTCTGAAAACACAAACTCAGCTCAGGTTTGGGGATGTAGGTCTGGCAGGCCCAATCTACAAACCATGAGCAGAACTCTTCAGGACATGAAGAAAGAGCGAGTCTGAGGCACTTGCTCAGGCTTTTGTCTCTGGATTTTGTATCAGCGATGGCCGTGGAATGTGGGGAGGTCTCATGGGAAATGTACGAATCTTCCTCTCTGTGGATTTGGCCCAGTCCCAATTGTTTTTCGTCAATCTGTGGGATGGGAGGTCTTCTTTCAGGTTTATTACCTCATGTGTCCGAACAAATGATGAATTCCAAAGCAGATCCCTAGGGAAGAGTGAAGGGACAACACAAAATATGGTTAAAAATTGGTGCCTAGGAGCAGGAAGGCCAAATATGCTGTCTCTTCATTCAGCCACTCAGAGGCCTTACTTGAGGACTGGACTCAGGCTGAAGGTCACATTGTGTGTTTGTGACCAATGTGGCCCGCTAGCATGGGTGGTGCCATATGGGCCACACTGGTTTCAACTACACTGGACTTTGGACAACATGCCAATCACAATGTCTCTTGCCATGGGGAAGGTGTTCTGATGTCTGCATCATTTTCAACCCTGGGCAGTGGATGGAGATAAGGTCTAGGTTCTGAAGCTTGAAAAACCGCTGTTGGGAAGAGATGATGACCTAAGGCCATGGCTGGTCTGATATGCTCAGAGGGCGGTATGCTGCCTGGGTGTTGGTCAGGAGGTTCTGGCTCAGGTTGTGTCAGACAGTGCATTTTTGCGCAGGTTAGACTATATAATTTGGGTACAATCGAGTGCCGTTTAGGTTTATCCTCATTTGAGGTGCCTGGGCAGCTCATTAGGCAAGATATTTTTTCTAGAGGGCAGGCAGAGTGCGGCATTGTGGGTCCGGAATTTCCAAACTTGAGGGCTTCTGGGTCAGGAGTGTGAGGACAGAAGTCTGAGACACAAGCTAGACTTGGGCTTCAAGCCGAGGGCACGGCAGGTAACCCTGCAGATCTGAACCAATATCTCAAGCATCTGAAGTCACGGCGAGGATCAGACGTTGGCTCAGGTTGGAGTTTCTGTGCATGACTGCCCCTTCATGAACGGAGCAGAATCTCAAGGCCATAGAGATTTTACCACGTTGGGAGTTGTGGGATGCCCCCTTCAAGGATTCCTTCTGCGGGACAATTGAGAACTGTGGGGCAGCTCCAGGACATCCCATATGGAATGACTCTAGAGCACCGTTGGAGGATGGATGCCAGGGAAGCCCACCTCGCATTCCAATAGTCTCCTAGCAACAAGACAGTTGAGATCGGATCGTCTGCGGGAGCAACCGGGGTGGCTGAGTTGAAATGGACTTTCCTGAGGATGGGGCCTAATGTGTGTTTGTGTCCATGAGGGCCTTGGAATGGGGAGGTGGCACCTGGATCCTGAAGTATTCTCCTAAGCTTTTGACATAGCTCCCATGCACAAGTTTCCTTGTGGAGACGAGATTTGTTCTGATGGTTGCCTCTGGTAACCCTTATGCTGGTATTGGAATACAGGCTTTTGAGGAGACATGCCTGTAATTCCAAGCGATGTATCCGATTATGGCCTAGGGTCCTCTCTGTTTCATCTTCTTCTCTGGGGATATCCATCTATGGAATGAGTGGAGGTAGATGCTCACCTGGTGTCAGAACACCCTTGTTTGACCCCGGAGACCTACACTATTGGGATGGCCTCGGAGACTTTGGAGATTTCTCCTAATTTGTATGATTTTGGACAATGGAATGGGCAGAATTCCCATGGATTGGGTAGGCACAGTCCTAATGTGTGGCTCTAGGGGCCCCAGTCTGGCGGGTGTGTGGCCCAGGGATTTGAGAGACAGAAGTCTGAAAACACAAACTCAGCTCAGGTTTGGGGACGTAGAGATGGCAGGCCCAATCTACAAACCATGAGAAGAACTCTTCAGGATATGAAGAAAGAGCGAACCTGAGGCACTTGCTCAGGCTTTTGTCTCTGGATTTTTTATCAACGATGGCCGTGGAATGTGGGGAGGCCTCATGGGGCATGGACGAATCTTCCACTCTGTGGATTTAACCCGGTCCCAATTGTTTTTCGTCAATCTGTGGCATGGAAGGTCTCCTTTCAGGTTTGTTACCTCAGGTGTCCAAACAAAAGTCGAATTCCAAAGCAGAGCCCTAGGGAAGAGTGAAAGGATAACGCAAAATATGGTTAAAAATTGGGGCCTAGGGGCATGGCAGGCCCAATATGCTGTCTCTTCATCGACCCACTGAGAGGCCCTAGTTGAGGAATGGGCTCAGGGTGAGCATCACAATGTGTGTTTGTTTACAAATGTGGCCCGCGAGCATGGGCGGGGCCACATGGGCCACACTGGTTTCAACTACACTGGACTTTGGACAACATGCCAATCACAAGGTCTCTTGCCATGGGGAGGTGTTCTGATTTCTGCTTCATTTTCAACCCTGGGCAGTGGTTGGAGATAAGGTCTAGGTTCTGAAGCCTGAAAAACCGCAGTTGGGAAGAGATGACGACTTAAGACCATGGCGGGTCTGATATGCTCAGTGTGCGGACAGCTGCCTGGGCGTTGGTCAGGATGTTCTGGCTCAGGTTGTGTCAGACAGTGCATTAGTGCCCAGGTTAGACTATATGATTTGTGTACAGTCGAGTGCCGCATAGGTTTTACCAATTTGAGGTGCCTGGGCAGCTCATTAGGCAAGATATTTTTTCTAGAGGGCAGGCAGAGTGCTGCTTTGTGGGTCCGGAATTGCCAAACTTGAGGGCTTCTGGGCCAGGAGTGTGAGGACAGAAGCCTGAGAACACAAGATAGACTTGGGCTTCAGGCTGAGGGCACGGCAGGTACCCCCTGCAGATCTGAAACAATATCTCAAGCATCTGAAGTCACGGCAAGGATCAGACGTTGGCTCAGGTTGGAGTTTCTGTGCATGACTGCCCCTTCATGAACGGAGCGTAAACTCAAGGCCATGATGGTTTTACCACGTTGGGAGATTTGGGATGCCCCCTTCAAGGATTCCTTCTGCGGGACAATTGAGAACTGTTGGGCAGCTCTAGGTCATCCCATATGGAATGACTCCAGAGGACCGTTAGAGGATGTATGCCAGGGTAGCCCGCATCGCATTCCAATTGTCTCCTAGTTACAGTACAGTTGAGATCGGATGGCTCTGCGGGAGCAACCGGGGTGGCTTAGTTGAAATGGACTTTCTTGAGGATGGGGCCTTATGTGTGTTTGTGTCCATGAGGGCCTTGGAATGGGGCGGTGGCACCAGGACCCTGAATTATTCTCCTAAGATTTTGACTCTGGTTCGAAGAACAGGATATGGGGCTTTCCTGAGGCACTGAACAGAATTCCTCTCGTCTCCACATGGGAAGCTTCCTTGTTGGAGCCGTGTCAAACACCGCAGGTTGGAGAATCCTCAGAGTCCCTGAGCCACCTCCACATTCCAAGGTCTCCCAGGCCTCCAAGCCACAGTAGGACTCATCTTCAGAAGAGTCCATTTCAACTCTCCCGTCTGGGTAGCTCACCCAGGAGCCCACAGATGAGCCTGCCTTGTCCTGACTAAAGAGTGGGAATATGAGGTGGCGTTCCCAGACATCCATGCTTAGACACCTGCTCTCGAGTCTTTCCGTATGGGGCTTCCTGTAACCATCCAATAGGAATCGACTGTCGTACAGAAGGAAAATTTGACGTGTGGAGTAGTTCACAAATCACATCGTAGGCAAACCTCCCTGGCTTCACGAAGCCCCCACACCCTTCAGGAAGAGGCCATGCTGGACAAAAAATCTAGCCTGAGGCACGTCTCATAGTTGACATGACCTCAGTGCAGGAGATCTCAATACAGCCTCTGCAGAGTGGGCCTGCCGTGCCCACGGTCCCAAACCTCACGCTAGCTTGTGTTTTCAGACTTCCTTCCTCACACTCCTGGCAAACAACCCTCCGGACTAGGAACTCCACAACCACAAACCAGCCCAGTGTCTGCCCAATGGAAGAAAAACGTTTCCCTGTGGGGCTCTCCAGAAAACCCAGATGAGGATCAACCTGCTCGGTTGACGGTACCCGAACTGGATAGGCTGCTCTGCGCACTCATGCTCTGTCTGACACAGCCTGAAGCCAGACGTCCAGACAGACATGGAGAGAGCTGGCCGCACAACCAGCACTTCGGACACACCATGGTCTTATGCCGTCACCTCTTCCTAACCTTGGTTTTCAGATATCTGAACCTAGACATTATATCAATTCTCCACACAGCGGGGTATCGCAAGCACAAAACAGAACTCCTCCTTCCCCATGGCTGTAAAGCTTGCTCTTGGCATGGAGTCACACCTTCAGGGTGGGAGAAACCTTCATGGCCCCTGATGCCACGCCCAAACTAGAGTGCTGCTTGGGCACAAATTCACATTGTGAACCTCAGCATGAGCCCCATGTCAAAGAAAGGCCTGTCAGGGCCTGGACCAAGAGCCCGCATATGGGGCTTGCCAAGCCCCTATGCACCCAATCCTCACCAGTGTTTGAGTTTTCCAGTCGCCCCGCCCGTACCTGAGGCTCTGCTCTGGAATCCCTTTCTTGGAGAGACCCATGAGCCAGAAAACACAACTCCACCCTTCCCACAAAATGGCCCCAAACTCTTGGGAGCTGGGCCAAATCCCCAGAGAGGGATACTCGTCCACAGTCCCTGAGGCCACCCCTCCAATCCACGGCTATCCCGGACACAACATCCGGAGACAAAAGCCTGAAGGAACGCCTCCCACTCGCCCTAGTTTCAGAGGCCCAGGAGCTCCCTCTCTGGCTGTACATCCGGCCTGCCATACCCTAGGCGCCACTCATAAGCTGAGTTTGTGTTTTCAGACTTCTGTACCCATAGCCTGGACCCACACAACCTCCAGGCTAGGGCCTCTGGACACACAGCGAAAGATTGTGCCAGCCCTCTCCAAGGAAAGTGTGCCCAATCCATTGACCACAACCCTAGAGGTTAGGGAAAAGCTCCAAGGCCCCTGAGGCCATCAATAGTGTAGGCCACCCTAGACTAAGAGGGGCTCTCTGACACCAGCGGAGCGACTATCTCCACTTAGACTCTCCGACAGTGTCCCAAGAGACAGAAGGTTGAAATGGACAGGCCCCCAGGCCCTAATCTGAACCTTAGCTTTGCTTTCCATGTGTCAGTCCTCAGAGGACTGTATTCGTAGACCAGCACACGGGGCTTTTCTGAGGCACCAAACCAAACCTCTCTCGTCTCCACATGGGGAGCTTTCTTACTGGGGATGTATCAAACCCTTCAGGTAGGAGAGTCCCGAGGGCCACTGAACAACCAGCACGTTCCAAGGTCTCCATGGACCCAAACGCACATTATGACGCATCCTCGGGAGAGGCCATTTCAACTCAGCCCCCTGGGTAGCGTGCCTCAGAGGCAGCAGATCAAACATATCTTGTCGCTAATGGCCAATGGGAATGCGAGGCATGCTGTACAGGGATCCATCCTTCGAACCCTGCTCTCCAGTCCTTCCGAATGGTATGTCCTGGAGCCATGCAACAGGACTCGAATGTCCCGCAGAAGGAAACCTTGTCGTTTGGGGCAACCCCCAAACACAGCGTGGGAAAACTTCCTTGGCCTCATGAGGCCCCCGCTTCATGAATGTGCCATCATGGACACATGCTCCAGCCTCAGCCAATGTCTGATCCTCAGCCTGACTTCAGATGCAGGAGATTTTGATTCAGCCTCTGCAGAGTGGGCCTGCTCTGCCCTTGGCTCCAATGCTCACCCTAGCTTGTGTTTTCAGACTTCCGTCCTCTCACTCCTGGCCCACAAGCCCTCCCTCCAGGGAATTCTGGGGCCACAATGAAGCACTCTGCCTGCCTCCCAGGAGAAAAACATTGTCTATGGTGGTGCCCAGAGACCCCAAATGAGGATCAAACTGCTTGGCCCTCAGCAACACCCCAATTGCATAGGTTACCTTAAACACTGAAGCTCTGTCGCAAATAGCCTGAGCCCAGACCTTCCAACAGTCACCGACACAGCTGGCTACACACCCAGCACATTGGACCCGCCAATGCTTTAGGCCACCATCCATTCCCAACCTGGGTTTTCTGTCATCTGAACCTAGACCTTATCTCCAATCCCTGCACAGGGGGGATCCTGATGCACAAGGCAGAACCCCTCCTTCCCCATGGCAAGAAACCTTGCTGCTGGCAGTGAGTCAAACTTTCAATGTAGGAGAAAACGGCAGGGCCATGAGGCCACGCCCATGCGTGAGGGCCGCCTTGGGCACAAACACACATTGTGACCCTCAGCGTGAGTACCTTATTCAAGTAACGCCTCTCAGTGACTGGACCAAGAGCCCGCATATGGGGCTTGCCATGCCCATAGGCACCCAGGACTAACTAGATGGTGTGTATTCCAGTTGAGGGAAGCCACTGCTGTGATCTAGAGTCCCTCTCCTGGGGGTCCCCTGTGGCATAATACGGTATTCTTCCCTTCCCACAGAATGAACCCAAACACTTGGCAGCTTGGACAATCCCCCGAGAGGAAGGCTCTTCCTCGGCCCCTGAAGCAACCCCTACCCTGAACGGCCACTGTGAACGCAACACCCAGAGACAAAAGCCTGAGCGACTGCCTCCCACTTGCCCTCCTTTGATATCCAGACGATCTCCCCTCACGGACTGGAGATCAGGCCTGCCATTACCTTGGCCCCTAGCTGAGCCAAGTTTGCTTTTTCAGACATCTGTCCCCACATCCCTGGCAAACACAGCCTCTAGGCTGGGTCCTCTGAAGCCATACCACAGGACCGTGCCTGCTCTCTCCTGGGAAACTGTGTCCATTCCTTTGGCCACAAACCTCCAGAATATGAGAAACCTCCAGGACATCCCACTACTGGGAGCCTCCCTGGACACACAGGGTCATTCGGACACAAGCTGAGCAGCTACCTCCACGAAGGCATGCACACAGATGTCTACAGAGATAGACGGTTGAGCCGGACAGGCCCTTAGGCCCTATTCTCAACTCTTTCTTTGGTTTCCAGGTGTCACTCCTCAGAGGCTTTGGTTTGAAGAACAGGATATGGGGCTTTCCTGAGGCACTGAACAGAACTCCTCTCGACTCCACATGGGAAGCTTCCTTGTTGGAGCCGTGTCAAACACCTCAGGTTGCAGAATCCTGCAGAGTCCCTGAGCCACCTCCACATTCCAAGGTCTCCCAGGCCACCAACCCACAGTAGGTCTCATCTTCAGGAGAATCCATTTCAAATCTCCCCTCTGGGTAGCTCACCTAGGAGCCCGCAGATTGAGCCTGCCTTGTCCTGACTAAAGAGTGAGAATAAGAGGTGGCGTTCACAGGCATCAATGCTTAGACACCTGCTCTCGAGTCTTTCCGTATGGGGCCTCCTGGAAAAATCCAGAAGGACTCGACTGTCTTGCAGAAGGAAACCTTGAGGTTTGGAGTAGTTCACAAATCCCATCGTAGGCAAACCTCCCTGGCCTCATGAAGGCCCCACACCCTTCAGGAAGAGGCCATGCTGGACAAAAATTCTAGCCTGAGGCACGTCTCATAGTTGATATGACCTCAGTGCAGGAGATCTCGATTCAGCCTCTGCAGAGTGGGCCTGCCTTGCCCTCGGTCCCAAACCTCACGCTAGCTTGTGTTTTCAGACTTCCTTCCTCACACGACTGGGAAACAAGCCCTCTGGACTAGGAACTCCAGAACCACAACCCAGCCCAGTGTCTGCTCAACGGAAGAAAAACGTTTTTCTGTGGGGCTCTACAGAAAACCCAGATGAGGATCAACCTGCTCGGGCCTCGACGGTACCCGAACTGGATAGGCTGCTCTGGGCACTCATGCTCTGTCTGACACAGCCTGAAGCCAGACGTCCAGACAGACAAGCAGAACAGCTGGCCGCACACCCAGCACTTCGGACACGCCATGGTCTTATGCCGTCACCTCTTCCTAACCTTGGTTTTCAGATATCTGAACCTAGACATTATATCAATTCTCCACACAGCGGGGTATCGCAAGCACAAAACAGAACTCCTCCTTCCCCATGGCTTTCAAGCTTGCTCTTGGCATGGAGTCACACCTTCAGGGTGGGAGAAACCTTCATGGCCCCTGATGTCACGCCCAAACTAGAGTGCTGCTTGGGCACAAATTCATATTGTGAACCTCAGCATGAGCCCCATGTCAAAGAAAGGCCTGTCAGGGCCTGGACCAAGAGCCCGCATATGGGGCTTGCCAAGCCCCTATGCACCCAATCCTCACCAGTGTTTGAGTTTTCCAGTCGCCCCGCCCGTACCTGGGGCTCTGCTCTGGAATCCCTTTCTTGGAGAGACCCATGAGCCAGACAACACGACTCCACCCTTCCCACAAAATGGCCCCAAACTCTTAGGAGCTGGGCCAAATCCCCAGTGAGGGATACTCGTCCACAGTCCCTGAGGCCACCCCTCCAATCCACGGCTATCCCGGACACAACATCCGGAGACAAAAGCCTGAAGGAACGCCTCCCACTCGCCCTAGTTTCAGAGGCCCAGGAGCTCCCTCTCTGGCTGTACATCCGGCCTGCCATACCCTAGGCGCCACTCATAAGCTGAGTTTGTGTTTTCAGACTTCTCTGCCCACAGCCTGGACCCACACAACCTCCAGGCTAGGGCCTCTGGAGCCACAGCGAAAGATTGTGCCAGCCCTCTCCAAGGAAAGTGTGCCCAATCCATTGACCACAACCCTAGAGGTTAGGGAAAAGCTCCAAGGCCCCTGAGGCCATCAATAGTGTAGGCCACCCTGGACTAAGAGGGGCTCTCTGACACCAGCGGAGCGACTATCTCCACTTAGACTCTCTGACAGTGTCCCCAGAGAGAGAAGGATGAAATGGACAGGACCCCAGGCCCTAATCTGAACCTTAGCTTTGCTTTCCATGTGTCCGTCCTCAGAGGACTCTTTTCGTAGACCAGCACATGGGGCTTTTCTGAGGCACCAAACCAAACCTCTCTCGTCTCCACATGGGGAGCTTTCTTACTGGGGATGTATCAAACCCTTCAGGTAGGAGAGTCCCGAGAGCCACTGAACAACCAGCACATTCCAAGGTCTCCATGGACCCAAACGCACATTATGACGCATCCTCGGGAGAGGCCATTTCAACTCAGCCCCCTGGGTAGCGTGCCTCAGAGGCAGCAGATCAAACATATCTTGTCGCTAATGGCCAATGGGAATGCGAGGCATGCTGTACAGGGATCCATCCTTCGAACCCTGCTCTCCAGTTCTTCCGTATGGTATGTCCTGGAGCCATGCAACAGGACTCGAATGTCCCGCAGAAGGAAACCTTGTGGTTTGGGGCAACCTCCAAACTCAGCGTGGGAAAACTTCCTTGGCCTCATGATGCCCCCGCTTCATGAATGTGCCATCATGGACACATACTCCAGCCTCAGCCAATATCTGATCCTCAGCCTGACTTCAGATGCAGGAGATTTTGATTCAGCCTCTGTAGAGTGGGCCTGCTATGCCCTTGGTTCCAATCCTCACCCTAGCTTGTGTTTTCAGACTGCTGTCCTCACACTCCTGGCCTACAAACCCTCCCTCCTGGGAATTCTGGGGCCACAATGAAGCACTCTGCCTACCTCCCAGGAGAAAAACATTGTCTATGGTGGTGCCCAGAGACCCCAAATGAGGTTCAAACTGCTTGGCCCGCAGCAACACCCCAATTGCATAGGTTACCTTAAACACTGATGCTCTGTCGCAAATAGCCTGAGCCCAGACCTTCCAACAGTCACCGACACAGCTGGCTGCACACCCAGCACATTGGACCCGCCACTGCTTTAGGCCACCATCCATTCCCAACCTGGGTTTTCTGTCATCGGAACCTAGACCTTATCTCCAATCCCTGCACAGGGGGGAACCTGATGCACAAGGCAGGACCCCTCCTTCCCCATGGCAAGAAACCTTGCTGCTGGCAGTGAGGCAAACCTTCAGTGTAGGAGAAAACAGCATGGCCCATGAGGCCACGCCAGAGCGTGAGGGCCGCCTTGGGCACAAACACACATTGTGACCCTAAGCGTGAGTACCTTATTCAAGTAACGCCTCTCAGTGACTGGACCAAGAGCCCGCATATGTGGCTTGCCATGCCCACAGGCACCCAGGACTAACTAGATGGTGTGTATTCCAGTTGAGGGAAGCCACTGCTGTGCTCTAGAGTCCCTCTCCTGGGGGTCCCCTGTGGCATAATACGGTATTCTTCCCTTCCCACAGAATGAACCCAAACACTTGGGAGCTTGGACAATCCCCCTAGAGGAAGGCTCTTCCTCGGCCACTGAAGCAACCCTTACCCGAACGGCCACTGTGAACGCAACACCCAGAGACAAAAGCCTGAGCGACTTCCTCCCACTTGCCCTCCTTTGATATCCAGACGATCTCCCCCCACGGACTGGAGATCAGGCCTGCCATTACCTTGGCCCCTAGCTGAGCCAAGTTTGCTTTTTCAGACATCTGTCCCCACATCCCTGGCAAACACAGCCTCTAGGCTGGGTCCTCTGAAGCCATACCACAGGACAGTGCCTGCTCTCTCCTTGGAAACTGTGTCCATTCCTTTGGCCACACACCTCCAGAATATGAGAAACCTCCAGGACATCCCACTACTGGGAGCCTCCCTGGACACACAGGGTCATTCGGACACAAGCTGAGCAGCTACCTCCACGAAGGCATGTACACAGATGTCAACAGAGATAGACGGTTGAGCCGGACAGGCCCTTAGGCCCTATTCTCAACTCTTTCTTTGGTTTCCAAGTGTCACTCCTCAGAGGCTTTGGTTTGAAGAGCAGGATATGGGGCTTTCCTGAGGCACTGAACAGAACTCCTCTCGACTCCACATGGGAAGCTTCCTTGTTGGAGCCGTGTCAAACACCTCAGGTTGCAGAATCCTGCAGAGTCCCTGAGCCACCTCCACATTCCAAGGTCTCCCAGGCCACCAACCCAGAGTAGGACTCATCTTCAGGAGAGTCCATTTCAAATCTCCCCTCTGGGTAGCTCACCTAGGAGCCCGCAGATTGAGCCTGCCTTGTCCTGACTAAAGAGTGAGAATAAGAGGTATCGTTCCCAGGCATCCATGCTTAGACACCTGCTCTCGAGTCTTTCCGTATGGGGCCTCCTTGAACCATCCAATAGGACTCGACTGTCGTGCAGAAGGAAACCTTGAGGTTTGGCGTAGTTCACAAATCCCATCGTAGGCAAACCTCCCTGGCCTCATGAAGGCCCCACACCCTTCAGGAAGATGCCATGCTGGACAAAAATTCTAGCCTGAGGCACGTCTCATAGTTGACATGACCTCAGTACAGGAGATCTCGATTCAGCCTCTGCAGAGTGGGCCTGCCTTGCCCTCGGTCCCAAACGACCCGCTAGCTTGTGTTTTCAGACATCCTTCCTCACACGCCTGGGAAACAAGCCCTCTGGTCTAGGAACTCCAGAACCACAACCCAGCCCAGTGTCTGCTCAATGGAAGAAAAACTTTTCCCTGTGGGGCTTTCCAGAAAACCCAGATGAGGATCAATCTGCTTGTGCCTCGATGGTACCCGAACTGGATAGGCTGCTCTGGGCACTCATGCTCTGTCTGACACAGCCTGAAGCCAGACGTCCAGACAGACAAGCAGAACAGCTGGCCAACACCCAGCACTTCGGACACGCCATGGTCTTATGCCGTCACCTCTTCCTAACCTTGGTTTTCAGATATCTGAACCTAGACATTATATCAATTCTCCACACAGCTGGGTATCGCAAGCACAAAACAGAACTCCTCCTTCCCCATGGCTGTCAAGCTTGCTCTTGGCATGGAGTCACACCTTCAGGGTGGGAGAAACCTTCATGGCCCCTGATGCCAAGCCCAAACTAGAGTGCTCCTTGGGCACAAATTCACGTTGTGAACCTCAGCATGAGGCCCATGTCAAAGAAAGGCCTGTCAGGGCCTGGACCAAGAGCCCGCATATGGGGCTTGCCAAGCCCCTATGCACCCAATCCTCACCAGTGTTTGAGTTTTCCAGTCGCCCCGCCCGTACCTGAGGCTCTGATCTGGAATCCCTTTCTTGGAGAGACCCATGAGCCAGACAACACGACTCCACCTTTCCCACAAAATGGCCCCAAACTCTTGGTAGCTGGGCCATATCCCCAGAGAGGGATACTCGTCCACAGTCCCTGAGGCCACCCCTCCAATCCACGGGTATCCCGGACACAACATCCGGAGACAAAAGCCTGAAGGAACGCCTCCCACTCGCCCTTGTTTCAGAGGCCCAGGAGCTCCCTCTCTGGCTGTACATCCGGCCTGCCATACCCTCGGCGCCACTCAAAAGCTGAGTTTGTGTTTTCAGACTTCTGTGCCCACAGCCTGAACCCACACAACCTTCAGGCTAGGGCCTCTGGAGCCACAGCGAAAGATTGTGCCTGCCCTCACCAAGGAAAGTGTGCCCAATCCATTGACCACAACCCTAGAGGTTAGGGAAAAGCTCCAAGGCCCCTGAGGCCATCAATAGTGTAGGCCACCCTGGACTAATAGGGGCTCTCTGACACCAGCGGAGCAACTATCTCCACTTAGACTCTCAGACAGTGTCCCCAGAGAAAGAAGGTTGAAATGGACAGGCCCCCAGGCCCTAATCTGAACCTTAGCTTTACTTTCAATGTGTCCGTCCTCAGAGGACTGTTTTCGTAGACCAGCACAAGGGGCCTTTCTGAGGCACCAAACCAAACGTCTCTCGTCTCCACATGGGGAGCTTTCTTACTGGGGATGTATCAAACCCTTCAGGTAGGAGAGTCCCGAGCGCCACTGAAGAACCAGCACATTCCAAGGTCTCCATGGACCCAAACGCACATTATGACGCATCCTCGGGAGAGGCCATTTCAACTCAGCCCCCTGGGTAGCGTGCCTCAGAGGCAGCAGATCAAACATATCTTGTCGCTAATGGCCAATGGGAATGCGAGGCATGCTGTACAGGGATCCATCCTTCGAACCCTGCTCTCCAGTCCTTCCGAATGGTATGTCCTGGAGCCATGCAACAGGACTCGAATGTCCCGCAGAAGGAAACCTTGTGGTTTGGGGTAACCTCCAAACTCAGCGTGGGAAAACTTCCTTGGCCTCATGAGGCCCCCGCTTCATGAATGTGCCATCATGGACACATGCTCCAGCCTCAGCCAATGTCTGATCCTCAGCCTGACTTCAGATGCAGGAGATTTTGATTCAGCCTCTGCAGAGTGGGCCTGCTCTGCCCTTGGCTCCAATCCTCACCCTAGCTTGTGTTTTCAGACTGCTGTCCTCACACTCCTGGCCTACAAACCCTCCCTCCTGGGAATTCTGGGGCCACAATGAAGCACTCTGCCTGCCTCCCAGGAGAAAAACATTGTCTATGGTGGTGCCCAGAGACCCCAAATGAGGTTCAAAATGCTTGGCCCTCAGCAACACCCCAATTGCATAGGTTACCTTAAACACTGATGCTCTGTCGCAAATAGCCTGAGCCCAGACCTTCCAACAGTCACTGACACAGCTGGCTGCACACCCAGCACATTGGACCCGCCACTGCTTTAGGCCACCATCCATTCCCAACCTGGGTTTTCTGTCATCGGAACCTAGACCTTATCTCCAATCCCTGCACAGGGGGGAACCTGATGCACAAGGCAGGACCCCTCCTTCCCCATGGCAAGAAACCTTGCTGCTGGCAGTGAGTCAAACCTTCAGTGTAGGAGAAAACGGCATGGCCCATGAGGCCACGCCAGAGCGTGAGGGCCGCCTTGGGCACAAACACACATTGTGACCCTCAGCGTGAGTACCTTATTCAAGTAACGCCTCTCAGTGACTGGACCAAGAGCCCGCATATGGGGCTTGCCATGCCCATAGGCACCCAGGACTAACTAGATGGTGTGTATTCCAGTTGAGGGAAGCCACTGCTGTGCTCTAGAGTCCCTCTCCTGGGGGGTCCCCTGTGGCATAATACGGTATTCTTCCCTTCCCACAGAATGAACCCAAACACTTGGGAGCTTGGACAATCCCCCGCGAGGAAGGCTCTTCCTCGGCCACTGAAGCAACCCCTACCCTGAACGGCCACTGTGAACGCAACACTCAGAGACAAAACCCTGAGCGACTGCCTCCCACTTGCCCTCCTTTGATATCCAGACGATCTCCCCCCACGGACTGGAGATCAGTCCTGCCATTAACTTGGCCCCTAGCTGAGCCAAGTTTGCTTTTTCAGACATCTGTCCCCACATCCCTGGCAAACACAGCCTCTAGGCTGGGTCCTCTGAAGCCATACCACAGGACAGTGCCTGCTCTCTCCTTGGAAACTGTGTCCATTCCTTTGGCCACACACCTCCAGAATATGAGAAACCTCCAGGACATCCCACTACTGGGAACCTCCCTGGACACACAGGGGCATTCGGACACAAGCTGAGCAGCTACCTCCACGAAGGCATGTACACAGATGTCAACAGAGACAGACGGTTGAGCCGGACAGGCCCTTAGGCCCTATTCTCAACTCTTTCTTTGGGTTCCGGGTGTCACTCCTCAGCGGCTTTGGTTTGAAGAACAGGATATGGGGCTTTCCTGAGGCACTGAACAGAACTCCTCTCGACTCCACATGGGAAGCTTCCTTGTTGGAGCTGTGTCAAACACCTCAGGTTGCAGAATCCTGCAGAGTCCCTGAGCCACCTCCACATTCCAAGGTCTCCCAGGCCACCAACCCAGAGTAGGACTCATCTTCAGGAGAGTCCATTTCAAATCTCCCCTCTGGGTAGCTCACCTAGGAGCCCGCAGATTGAGCCTGCCTTGTCCTGACTAAAGAGTGAGAATAAGAGGTATCGTTCCCAGGCATCCATGCTTAGACACCTGCTCTCGAGTCTTTCCGTATGGGGCCTCCTTGAACCATCCAATAGGACTCGACTGTCGTGCAGAAGGAAACCTTGAGGTTTGGCGTAGTTCACAAATCCCATCGTAGGCAAACCTCCCTGGCCTCATGAAGGCCCCACACCCTTCAGGAAGAGGCCATGCTGGACAAAAATTCTAGCCTGAGGCACGTCTCATAGTTGACATGACCTCAGTGCAGGAGATCTCGATTCAGCCTCTGCAGAGTGGGCCCGCCTTGCCCTCGGTCCCAAACCTCCCGCTAGCTTGTGTTTTCAGACATCATTCCTCACACGCCTGGGAAACAAGCCCTCTGGTCTAGGAACTCCAGAACCACAACCCAGCCCAGTGTCTGCCCAACGGAAGAAAAACTTTTCCCTGTGGGGCTTTCCAGAAAACCCAGATGAGGATCAATCTGCTTGTGCCTCGATGGTACCCGAACTGGATAGGCTGCTCTGGGCACTCATGCTCTGTCTGACACAGCCTGAAGCCAGACGTCCAGACAGACAAGCAGAACAGCTGGCCCACACCCAGCACTTCGGACACGCCATGGTCTTATGCCGTCACCTCTTCCTAACCTTGGTTTTCAGATATATGAACCTAGACATTATATCAATTCTCCACACAGCTGGGTATCGCAAGCACAAAACAGAACTCCTCCTTCCCCATGGCTGTCAAGCTTGCTCTTGGCATGGAGTCACACCTTCAGGGTGGGAGAAACCTTCATGGCCCCTGATGCCAAGCCCAAACTAGAGTGCTCCTTGGGCACAAATTCACGTTGTGAACCTCAGCATGAGCCCCATGTCAAAGAAAGGCCTGTCAGGGCCTGGACCAAGAGCCCGCATATGGGGCTTGCCAAGCCCCTATGCACCCAATCCTCACCAGTGTTTGAGTTTTCCAGTCGCCCCGCCCGTACCTGAGGCTCTGCTCTGGAATCCCTTTCTTGGAGAGACCCATGAGCCAGACAACACGACTCCACCCTTCCCACAAAATGGCCCCAAACTCTTGGGAGCTGGGCCAAATCCCCAGAGAGGGATACTTTTATCCTATTAGATGGATTGTGGCCATTGGAATGGGCACACACAATTCCCTTGGAGACGGCAAGTACAGTCCTGAGGTTCGGCTCCAGGGGCTTGAGCCTGTAGGTTGTGTAGGCCAGGGCTGTTTGGAAGTTGTCTGAAAACACAAACTCGGCTTATGTTTCGGGTCATAGGTATGGCAGGACTGATCTACAGACCATGAGGAGAACTCTTCGGGATTTGAAAGAAGGGCGAGTGTGAGGCTCCTGCTCAAGTTTTTGTCTCTGGATATCGTGTCACTCATGGTCGTGGAATTTCTGGGTGACTTCATGGGAAATGGACGAGTCTTACTCTCTGGTGGTTTGGCCCTGTCTAAAGAGTTTGGGGTCATTCTGTGGGCTGGAGAAGTTCGTTTTGTTGTTGTTGTTGTTGTTGTTGTTGTTGTTTTCTTTTTTAACCTCAGGTGTCCCACCAAATGATGGATTCCAGAGTAGAGCCCTGGGGAGGGGCGACTGGACAATCAGAAATCTGGTTAAAAATTGGGGCCTAGGGACATGTCAATCCCATTATGACATCTAATGGTCCAGCCACTGAGAGGACTTACTAGAGGAGAGGACTCATGCTGAGGGTCACAAGGCTTGTGTATGCGCTCGTAACACTCAAGAATGGGCGGGGCCTCAGGGTGAATGCTGGTTTCTCCTACACTGAACGTTGGACAACGTGCCAACCACAAGGGTTCTTGCCATGGGAAAGGAGGAGTCCTGATTTCTGCATGACACTCACCCCTGGGCAGTGATTGGAGATAAGGTCTCGGTTCTGAAGCCTGAAAACTGAGGTAGGGAAGAGATGATGACCTAAGGCCATGGCGGGTTTTATGTGCTCAGTGTGCGGTCAGCTTTCTGGGTGTTGGTCACGAGGTCCGGGCTCAGGTTGTGTTCGACAGTGCATTAGTGCCCAGGTTAGACTATATAATTTGGGTAAAGTCGAGTGCTGTGTAGGTTTACCCTCATTTCAGGTGCCTGGGCAGCTCATGAGGCAATAATTTTTTTTCTAGAGGGCAGGCAGAGTGCTGCATTGTGGGTCCGGAATTGCCAAACTTGAGGTCTTCGGGGCCAGGAGTGTGAGGACGGAAGTCTGAGAAGACAAGCTAGACTTGGGTATCAGGGCGAGGGCACGGCAGGTACACCCTGCAGATCTGAACCAATATCTCATCCATCTGAAGTCAGGGCGAGGATCAGACTTTGGCTCAGGTGGAAGTTTCTGAGCATGACAGCCGCTTCATGAAGGGAGCGGAATCTCGAGGCCATTGAGGTTTTCCCACGTTGGGAGTTGTGGGATGCCCCCTTCAAGGATTCCTTCTGCGGGACAATTGAGACCTGTTGGACAGCTCCAGGACATCCCATTTGGATGACTCCAGAGCACAGTTCGCGGTTGGATGCCTGGGAAGCCTGCCTCGCATTCCAATTGTCTCCTAGCAACAAGACAGTTTAGATCTGATGTCTCTGCCGGAGCAACCGGGGTGGCTGAGTTGAAATGGACTTTCCTGAGGATGGGTCCTAATGTGTTTTTGTGTCGATGAGGGCTTTGGAATGGGGCGTTGGCACCGGGACCCTGAAGTACTCTCCTAAGCTTTGGACATGGCTCCCATGCACAGGTTTCCTTGTGGAGACGAGATGAGTTCTGATGGGTGCCTCAGGAAAACCCCTATGCTCGTATTGGAATCAGGCTTTTGAGGACACATGCCTGTAATCCAAAGCAATGGATCCTATTATGGCCTAGGGTCCTGTCTGGTTCAATCTTCTTCTCTGGGGACATCCATCTATGGTATGAATGGAGGTCGATTATCAGCTGGTGTCAGACAGCCCTTGTTTGTTCCGGGCGACCTACACTATTCGGATGGCCTCAGGGACTTTGGAGGTTGCTCCTAATTTGTACGGTTTTGGACCATGGAATGGGCAGAATTTCCATGGATTGGTAGGCACAGTCCTAATGTGTGGCTCCAGGGTCCCAGCCTGGAGGGTGTGTGGCCCAAGACTTTGAGGACAGAAGTCTGAAAACACAAACTCAGCTTAGGTTTGGGGACGTAGGTATGGCAGGCCCGATCTACAAACCATGAGAAGAACTCTTCAGGATATGAAGAAAGTGCGAGTCTGAGGCGCTTGCTCAGGCTTTTGTCTCTGGATTTTGTATCAGCGATGGCCGTGGAATGTCGGGGAGGCCTCATGGGCCATGGACGAATCTTCTTCTCTGAGGATTTGGCCGGATTCCCAATTTCTTTTCGTCAATCTGTGGGATGGGAGGACTCATTTCAGTTTTGTTACCTCAGATGTCCCACCAAAAGAGGAATTCCAAAGCCAAGCCGTGGGGAAGACTGAAGGGACAACCCGAACTATGGTTAAAAATTGGGGCCTAGGGGCATGGCAAGCCCAATATGCTATCTCTTCATCCGGCCACTGAGTGACCTTACTTGAGGACTGGGCTCAGCCTGAGCATCACAATGTGTGTTTGTGACCAATGTGGCCCGCCAGCATGGGCGGGGCCTCATGGGCCACACTGGTTTCAACTACACTGAACATTGGACAACATGCCAACCACAAGGTTTCTTGCCATGGGGAAGGAGTTCTGATTTCTGCATCACCTTCAACCCTGGGCAGTGATTGGAGATAAGGTCAAGGTTCTGAAACCTGAAAACCGAGGTTGGGAAGAGATGACGACCTAAGGCCATGGAAGCTAGATGTGCTCAGTGTGCGGCCAGCTGTCTGGGAGGGGCCAGGGGGTCCAGGCTCAGGCTGTGTCAGAAAGGGCATTAGTGCCCTGGTCAGCCTATGTATTTGGGGTACAGCCATGGTCGGTGCAGGTTGATCCTCATTTGGGGTTACTGGGTAGACCCAGAGGACAATGTTTTTCTTCTGGTGGGCCGGCAGAGTGCTGCATTGTAGTTCTGGATTGCCAAACTGGAGGGCTTGTGGGCCAGTAGTCTGACGACAAAAGTCTGAGAACACAAGCTAGGCTTAGGTTTCTGGGTGAGGCCATGGCAGGCACAATCTACAGACCTGAATCGAGATCTCGTGCATCTGAAGTCAGGGCTAGGATCAGACGATCGCTCAGGTTGGAGTTTCTGTTCCTGATGGCCCCTTCATGAATGGGGGGGGGGCATCACGAGGCCATGGGGGTTTTCCCACGAGGGGAGTTGTGAGAAGCTCCAAACTGCAGAGAGTCTTCTGCAGGACAATTGAAACCTGTTGTTTGGGTCCAGGCCAATGATTCTGAGCAGGGTTCTAAGGATGGATGGCTGGGTAGCCCACCGCGCATTCCAATTGTCTCCTAGCAATAAGACAGGTTAGATCTCCTGGATCTGTGGGGAGCAACCGAGGACGCTGAGTTGAAATGGACACCCCTGGGGATGGGTCCTAACGTGCTTTTGTGTCTATGGAGACCTTGGAATGAAGCGGTGGCACTGGGGCCCTAAAGGGTTCTCCTAAAGAGAGGCTTTGACACAGCTCCAACGTGCAAGTTTCCCATGTGTAGATGAGATGTTTTCTGATGGGTGAGTCAAGAAACAGCTAGATGCTGCTTTTGAAATCCAGGCCTCTGAGGAGAGATGCCTGGAAAGCAAAGCAATGGATCTGATTAGTGCCTAGGGTCCTGTTCTTTCCTTTTTACCTCTGGGGACATCTGTCTATGTGTCTGAGTGCAGGTAGGTGCTCAGTTGGGCTCAGATTGCCCCTGTTTTTCCTGGGAAGCCACCACTATTGAGATGGATCAGGGACTTTGGAGGTTTATCCTATTAGATGGATTGTGGCCATTGGAATGGGCACACACAATTCCCTTGGAGACGGCAAGTACAGTCCTGAGGTTCGGCTCCAGGGGCTTGAGCCTGTAGGTTGTGTAGGCCAGGGCTGTTTGGAAGTTGTCTGAAAACACAAACTCGGCTTATGTTTCGGGTCATAGGTATGGCAGGACTGATCTACAGACCATGAGGAGAACTCTTCGGGATTTGAAAGAAGGGCGAGTGTGAGGCTCCTGCTCAAGTTTTTGTCTCTGGATATCGTGTCACTCATGGTCGTGGAATTTCTGGGTGACTTCATGGGAAATGGACGAGTCTTACTCTCTGGTGGTTTGGCCCTGTCTAAAGAGTTTGGGGTCATTCTGTGGGCTGGAGAAGTTCGTTTTTTTTTTTTTTGTTGTTGTTGTTGTTTTCTTTTTTAACCTCAGGTGTCCCACCAAATGATGGATTCCAGAGTAGAGCCCTGGGGAGGGGCGACTGGACAATCAGAAATCTGGTTAAAAATTGGGGCCTAGGGACATGTCAAGCCCATTATGACATCTAATGGTCCAGCCACTGAGAGGACTTACTAGAGGACAGGACTCATGCTGAGGGTCACAATGCGTGTGTATGCGCTCGTAACACTCAAGAATGGGCGGGGCCTCAGGGTGAATGCTGGTTTCTCCTACACTGAACGTTGGACAACGTGCCAACCACAAGGGTTCTTGCCATGGGAAAGGAGGAGTCCTGATTTCTGCATCACACTCACCCCTGGGCAGTGATTGGAGATAAGGTCTCGGTTCTGAAGCCTGAAAACTGAGGTAGGGAAGAGATGATGACCTAAGGCCATGGCGGGTTTTATGTGCTCAGTGTGCGGTCAGCTTTCTGGGTGTTGGTCACGAGGTCCGGGCTCAGGTTGTGTTCGACAGTGCATTAGTGCCCAGGTTAGACTATATAATTTGGGTAAAGTCGAGTGCTGTGTAGGTTTACCCTCATGTCAGGTGCCTGGGCAGCTCATGAGGCAATAATTTTTTTTCTAGAGGGCAGGCAGAGTGCTGCATTGTGGGTCCGGAATTGCCAAACTTGAGGTCTTCGGGGCCAGGAGTGTGAGGACGGAAGTCTGAGAAGACAAGCTAGACTTGGGTATCAGGGCGAGGGCACGGCAGGTACCCCCTGCAGATCTGAACCAATATCTCATCCATCTGAAGTCAGGGCGAGGATCAGACTTTGGCTCAGGTGGAAGTTTCTGAGCATGACGGCCGCTTCATGAAGGGAGCGGAATCTCGAGGCCATTGAGGTTTTCCCACGTTGGGAGTTGTGGGATGCCCCCTTCAAGGATTCCTTCTGCGGGACAATTGAGACCTGTTGGACAGCTCCAGGACATCCCATTTGGAATGACTCCAGAGCACAGTTCGCGGTTGGATGCCTGGGAAGCCTGCCTCGCATTCCAATTGTCTCCTAGCAACAAGACAGTTTAGATCTGATGTCTCTGCCGGAGCAACCGGGGTGGCTGAGTTGAAATGGACTTTCCTGAGGATGGGTCCTAATGTGTTTTTGTGTCCATGAGGGCCTTGGAATGGGGCGGTGGCACCGGGACCCTAAAGTACTCTCCTAAGCTTTGGACATGGCTCCCATGCACAGGTTTCCTTGTGGAGACGAGATGAGTTCTGATGGGTGCCTCAGGAAAACCCCTATGCTCGTATTGGAATCAGGCTTTTGAGGACACATGCCTGTAACCCAAAGCAATGGATCCTATTATGGCCTAGGGTCCTGTCTGGTTCAATCTTCTTCTCTGGGGACATCCATCTATGGTATGAATGGAGGTCGATTATCAGCTGGTGTCAGACAGCCCTTGTTTGTTCCGGGCGACCTACACTATTCGGATGGCCTCAGGGACTTTGGAGGTTGCTCCTAATTTGTACGGTTTTGGACCATGGAATGGGCAGAATTTCCATGGATTGGTAGGCACAGTCCTAATGTGTGGCTCCAGGGTCCCAGCCTGGAGGGTGTGTGGCCCAAGACTTTGAGGACAGAAGTCTGAAAACACAAACTCAGCTTAGGTTTGGGGACGTAGGTATGGCAGGCCCGATCTACAAACCATGAGAAGAACTCTTCAGGATATGAAGAAAGTGCGAGTCTGAGGCGCTTGCTCAGGCTTTTGTCTCTGGATTTTGTATCAGCGATGGCCGTGGAATGTCGGGGAGGCCTCATGGGCCATGGACGAATCTTCTTCTCTGAGGATTTGGCCGGATTCCCAATTTCTTTTCGTCAATCTGTGGGATGGGAGGACTCATTTCAGTTTTGTTACCTCAGATGTCCCACCAAAAGAGGAATTCCAAAGCCAAGCCGTGGGGAAGACTGAAGGGACAACCCGAACTATGGTTAATAATTGGGGCCTAGGGGCATGGCAAGCCCAATATGCTATCTCTACATCCGGCCACTGAGTGACCTTACTTGAGGACTGGGCTCAGCCTGAGCATCACAATGTGTGTTTGTGACCAATGTGGCCCGCCAGCATGGGCGGGGCCTCATGGGCCACACTGGTTTCAACTACACTGAACATTGGACAACATGCCAACCACAAGGTTTCTTGCCATGGGGAAGGAGTTCTGATTTCTGCATCACCTTCAACCCTGGGCAGTGATTGGAGATAAGGTCAAGGTTCTGAAACCTGAAAACCGAGGTTGGGAAGAGATGACGACCTAAGGCCATGGAAGCTAGATGTGCTCAGTGTGCGGCCAGCTGTCTGGGAGGGGCCAGGGGGTCCAGGCTCAGGCTGTGTCAGAAAGGGCATTAGTGCCCTGGTCAGCCTATGTATTTGGGGTACAGCCATGGTCGGTGCAGGTTGATCCTCATTTGGGGTTACTGGGTAGACCCAGAGGACAATGTTTTTCTTCTGGAGGGCCGGCAGAGTGCTGCATTGTAGTTCTGGATTGCCAAACTGGAGGGCTTGTGGGCCAGTAGTCTGACGACAAAAGTCTGAGAACACAAGCTAGGCTTAGGTTTCTGGGTGAGGCCATGGCAGGCACAATCTACAGACCTGAATCGAGATCTCGTGCATCTGAAGTCAGGGCTAGGATCAGACGATCGCTCAGGTTGGAGTTTCTGTTCCTGATGGCCCCTTCATGAATGGGGGGGGGGGGCATCACGAGGCCATGGGGGTTTTCCCACGAGGGGAGTTGTGAGAAGCTCCAAACTGCAGAGAGTCTTCTGCAGGACAATTGAAACCTGTTGTTTGGGTCCAGGCCAATGATTCTGAGCAGGGTTCTAAGGATGGATGGCTGGGTAGCCCACCGCGCATTCCAATTGTCTCCTAGCAATAAGACAGGTTAGATCTCCTGGATCTGTGGGGAGCAACCGAGGACGCTGAGTTGAAATGGACACCCCTGGGGATGGGTCCTAACGTGCTTTTGTGTCTATGGAGACCTTGGAATGAAGCGGTGGCACTGGGGCCCTAAAGGGTTCTCCTAAAGAGAGGCTTTGACACAGCTCCAACGTGCAAGTTTCCCATGTGTAGATGAGATGTTTTCTGATGGGTGAGTCAAGAAACAGCTAGATGCTGCTTTGGAAATCCAGGCCTCTGAGGAGAGATGCCTGGAAAGCAAAGCAATGGATCTGATTAGTGCCTAGGGGCCTGTTCTTTCCTTTTTACCTCTGGGGACATCTGTCTATGTGTCTGAGTGCAGGTAGGTGCTCAGTTGGGCTCAGATTGCCCCTGTTTTTCCTGGGAAGCCACCACTATTGAGATGGATCAGGGACTTTGGAGGTTTATCCTATTAGATGGATTGTGGCCATTGGAATGGGCACACACAATTCCCTTGGAGACGGCAAGTACAGTCCTGAGGTTCGGCTCCAGGGGCTTGAGCCTGTAGGTTGTGTAGGCCAGGGCTGTTTGGAAGTTGTCTGAAAACACAAACTCGGCTTATGTTTCGGGTCATAGGTATGGCAGGACTGATCTACAGACCATGAGGAGAACTCTTCGGGATTTGAAAGAAGGGCGAGTGTGAGGCTCCTGCTCAAGTTTTTGTCTCTGGATATCGTGTCACTCATGGTCGTGGAATTTCTGGGTGACTTCATGGGAAATGGACGAGTCTTACTCTCTGGTGGTTTGGCCCTGTCTAAAGAGTTTGGGGTCATTCTGTGGGCTGGAGAAGTTCGTTTTTTTTTTTTTGTTGTTGTTGTTGTTGTTTTCTTTTTTAACCTCAGGTGTCCCACCAAATGATGGATTCCAGAGTAGAGCCCTGGGGAGGGGCGACTGGACAATCAGAAATCTGGATAAAATTGGGGCCGAGGGACATGTCAAGCCCATTATGACATCTAATGGTCCAGCCACTGAGAGGACTTACTAGAGGACAGGACTCATGCTGAGGGTCACAATGCGTGTGTATGCGCTCGTAACACACAAGAATGGGCGGGGCCTCAGGGTGAATGCTGGTTTCTCCTACACTGAACGTTGGACAACGTGCCAACCACAAGGGTTCTTGCCATGGGAAAGGAGGAGTCCTGATTTCTGCATCACACTCACCCCTGGGCAGTGATTGGAGATAAGGTCTCGGTTCTGAAGCCTGAAAACTGAGGTAGGGAAGAGATGATGACCTAAGGCCATGGCGGGTTTTATGTGCTCAGTGTGCGGTCAGCTTTCTGGGTGTTGGTCACGAGGTCCGGGCTCAGGTTGTGTTCGACAGTGCATTAGTGCCCAGGTTAGACTATATAATTTGGGTAAAGTCGAGTGCTGTGTAGGATTACCCTCATGTCAGGTGCCTGGGCAGCTCATGAGGCAATAATTTTTTTTCTAGAGGGCAGGCAGAGTGCTGCATTGTGGGTCCGGAATTGCCAAACGTGAGGTCTTCGGGGCCAGGAGTGTGAGGACGGAAGTCTGAGAAGACAAGCTAGACTTGGGTATCAGGGCGAGGGCACGGCAGGTACCCCCTGCAGATCTGAACCAATATCTCATCCATCTGAAGTCAGGGCGAGGATCAGACTTTGGCTCAGGTGGAAGTTTCTGAGCATGACGGCCGCTTCATGAAGGGAGCAGAATCTCGAGGCCATTGAGGTTTTCCCACGTTGGGAGTTGTGGGATGCCCCCTTCAAGGATTCCTTCTGCGGGACAATTGAGACCTGTTGGACAGCTCCAGGACATCCCATTTGGAATGACTCCAGAGCACAGTTCGCGGTTGGATGCCTGGGAAGCCTGCCTCGCATTCCAATTGTCTCCTAGCAACAAGACAGTTTAGATCTGATGTCTCTGCCGGAGCAACCGGGGTGGCTGAGTTGAAATGGACTTTCCTGAGGATGGGTCCTAATGTGTTTTTGTGTCCATGAGGGCCTTGGAATGGGGCGGTGGCACCGGGACCCTGAAGTACTCTCCTAAGCTTTGGACATGGCTCCCAAGCACAGGTTTCCTTGTGGAGACGAGATGAGTTCTGATGGGTGCCTCAGGAAAACCCCTATGCTCGTATTGGAATCAGGCTTTTGAGGACACATGCCTGTAACCCAAAGCAATGGATCCTATTATGGCCTAGGGTCCTGTCTGGTTCAATCTTCTTCTCTGGGGACATCCATCTATGGTATGAATGGAGGTCGATTATCAGCTGGTGTCAGACAGCCCTTGTTTGTTCCGGGCGACCTACACTATTCAGATGGCCTCAGGGACTTTGGAGGTTGCTCCTAATTTGTACGCTTTTGGACCATGGAATGGGCAGAATTTCCATGGATTGGTAGGCACAGTCCTAATGTGTGGCTCCAGGGTCCCAGCCTGGAGGGTGTGTGGCCCAAGGCTTTGAGGACAGAAGTCTGAAAACACAAACTCAGCTTAGGTTTGGGGACGTAGGTATGGCAGGCCCGATCTACAAACCATGAGAAGAACTCTTCAGGATATGAAGAAAGTGCGAGTCTGAGGCGCTTGCTCAGGCTTTTGTCTCTGGATTTTGTATCAGCGATAGCCGTGGAATGTCGGGGGGGCCTCATGGGCCATGGACGAATCTTCTTCTCTGAGGATTAGGCCGGATTCCCAATTTCTTTTCGTCAATCTGTGGGATGGGAGGACTCATTTCAGTTTTGTTACCTCAGGTGTCCCACCAAAAGAGGAATTCCAAAGCCAAGCCGTGGGGAAGACTGAAGGGACAACCCGAACTATGTTTAAAAGTTGGGGCCTAGGGGCATGGCAAGCCCAATATGCTATCTCTTCATCCGGCCACTGAGTGACCTTACTTGATGACTGGGCTCAGCCTGAGGCTCACAATGTGTGTTTGTGACCAATGTGGCCCGCCAGCATGGGCGGGGCCTCATGGGCCACACTGGTTTCAACTACACTGAACATTGGACAACATGCCAACCACAAGGTTTCTTGCCATGGGGAAGGAGTTCTGATTTCTGCATCACCTTCAACCCTGGGCAGTGATTGGAGATAAGGTCAAGGTTCTGAAACCTGAAAACCGAGGTTGGGAAGAGATGACGACCTAAGGCCATGGAAGCTAGATGTGCTCAGTGTGCGGCCAGCTGTCTGGGAGGGGCCAGGGGGTCCAGGCTCAGGCTGTGTCAGAAAGGGCATTAGTGCCCTGGTCAGCCTATGTATTTGGGGTACAGCCATGGTCGGTGCAGGTTGATCCTCATTTGGGGTTACTGGGTAGACCCAGAGGACAATGTTTTTCTTCTGGAGGGCCGGCATAGTGCTGCATTGTAGTTCTGGATTGCCAAACTGGAGGGCTTGTGGGCCAGTAGTCTGACGACAAAAGTCTGAGAACACAAGCTAGGCTTAGGTTTCTGGGTGAGGCCATGGCAGGCACAATCTACAGACCTGAATCGAGATCTCGTGCATCTGAAGTCAGGGCTAGGATCAGACGATCGCTCAGGTTGGAGTTTCTGTTCCTGATGGCCCCTTCATGAATGGGGGGGGCATCACGAGGCCATGGGGGTTTTCCCACGAGGGGAGTTGTGAGAAGCTCCAAACTGCAGAGAGTCTTCTGCAGGACAATTGAAACCTGTTGTTTGGGTCCAGGCCAATGATTCTGAGCAGGGTTCTAAGGATGGATGGCTGGGTAGCCCACCGCGCATTCCAATTGTCTCCTAGCAATAAGACAGGTTAGATCTCCTGGATCTGTGGGGAGCAACCGAGGACGCTGAGTTGAAATGGACACCCCTGGGGATGGGTCCTAACGTGCTTTTGTGTCTATGGAGACCTTGGAATGAAGCGGTGGCACTGGGGCCCTAAAGGGTTCTCCTAAAGAGAGGCTTTGACACAGCTCCAACGTGCAAGTTTCCCATGTGTAGATGAGATGTTTTCTGATGGGTGAGTCAAGAAACAGCTAGATGCTGCTTTTGAAATCCAGGCCTCTGAGGAGAGATGCCTGGAAAGCAAAGCAATGGATCTGATTAGTGCCTACGGGCCTGTTCTTTCCTTTTTACCTCTGGGGACATCTGTCTATGTGTCTGAGTGCAGGTAGGTGCTCAGTTGGGCTCAGATTGCCCCTGTTTTTCCTGGGAAGCCACCACTATTGAGATGGATCAGGGACTTTGGAGGTTTATCCTATTAGATGGATTGTGGCCATTGGAATGGGCACACACAATTCCCTTGGAGACGGCAAGTACAGTCCTGAGGTTCGGCTCCAGGGGCTTGAGCCTGTAGGTTGTGTAGGCCAGGGCTGTTTGGAAGTTGTCTGAAAACACAAACTCGGCTTATGTTTCGGGTCATAGGTATGGCAGGACTGATCTACAGACCATGAGGAGAACTCTTCGGGATTTGAAAGAAGGGCGAGTGTGAGGCTCCTGCTCAAGTTTTTGTCTCTGGATATCGTGTCACTCATGGTCGTGGAATTTCTGGGTGACTTCATGGGAAATGGACGAGTCTTACTCTCTGGTGGTTTGGCCCTGTCTAAAGAGTTTGGGGTCATTCTGTGGGCTGGAGAAGTTCGTTTTTTTTTTTTTTTTGTTGTTGTTGTTGTTGTTGTTTTCTTTTTTAACCTCAGGTGTCCCACCAAATGATGGATTCCAGAGTAGAGCCCTGGGGAGGGGCGACTGGACAATCAGAAATCTGGTTAAAAATTGGGGCCTAGGGACATGTCAAGCCCATTATGACATCTAATGGTCCAGCCACTGAGAGGACTTACTAGAGGACAGGACTCATGCTGAGGGTCACAATGCGTGTGTATGCGCTCGTAACACTCAAGAATGGGCGGGGCCTCAGGGTGAATGCTGGTTTCTCCTACACTGAACGTTGGACAACGTGCCAACCACAAGGGTTCTTGCCATGGGAAAGGAGGAGTCCTGATTTCTGCATCACACTCACCCCTGGGCAGTGATTGGAGATAAGGTCTCGGTTCTGAAGCCTGAAAACTGAGGTAGGGAAGAGATGATGACCTAAGGCCATGGCGGGTTTTATGTGCTCAGTGTGCGGTCAGCTTTCTGGGTGTTGGTCAGTAGGTCCGGGCTCAGGTTGTGTTCGACAGTGCATTAGTGCCCAGGTTAGACTATATAATTTGGGTAAAGTCGAGTGCTGTGTAGGTTTACCCTCATGTCAGGTGCCTGGGCAGCTCATGAGGCAATAATTTTTTTTCTAGAGGGCAGGCAGAGTGCTGCATTGTGGGTCCGGAATTGCCAAACTTGAGGTCTTCGGGGCCAGGAGTGTGAGGACGGAAGTCTGAGAAGACAAGCTAGACTTGGGTATCAGGGCGAGGGCACGGCAGGTACCCCCTGCAGATCTGAACCAATATCTCATCCATCTGAAGTCAGGGCGAGGATCAGACGTTGGCTCAGGTGGAAGTTTCTGAGCATGACGGCCGCTTCATGAAGGGAGCGGAATCTCGAGGCCATTGAGGTTTTCCCACGTTGGGAGTTGTGGGATGCCCCCTTCAAGGATTCCTTCTGCGGGACAATTGAGACCTGTTGGACAGTTCCAGGACATCCCATTTGGAATGACTCCAGAGCACAGTTCGCGGTTGGATGCCTGGGAAGCCTGCCTCGCATTCCAATTGTCTCCTAGCAACAAGACAGTTTAGATCTGATGTCTCTACCGGGGCAACCGGGGTGGCTGAGTTGAAATGGACTTTCCTGAGGATGGGTCCTAATGTGTTTTTGTGTCGATGAGGGCTTTGGAATGGGGCGGTGGCACCGGGACCCTGAAGTACTCTCCTAAGCTTTGGACATGGCTCCCATGCACAGGTTTCCTTGTGGAGACGAGATGAGTTCTGATGGGTGCCTCAGGAAAACCCCTATGCTCGTATTGGAATCAGGCTTTTGAGGACACATGCCTGTAATCCAAAGCAATGGATCCTATTATGGCCTAGGGTCCTGTCTGGTTCAATCTTCTTCTCTGGGGACATCCATCTATGGTATGAATGGAGGTCGATTATCACCTGGTGTCAGACAGCCCTTGTTTGTTCCGGGCGACCTACACTATTCGGATGGCCTCAGGGACTTTGGAGGTTGCTCCTAATTTGTACGCTTTTGGACCATGGAATGGGCAGAATTTCCATGGATTGGTAGGCACAGTCCTAATGTGTGGCTCCAGGGTCCCAGCCTGGAGGGTGTGTGGCCCAAGACTTTGAGGACAGAAGTCTGAAAACACAAACTCAGCTTAGGTTTGGGGACGTAGGTATGGCAGGCCCGATCTACAAACCATGAGAAGAACTCTTCAGGATATGAAGAAAGTGCGAGTCTGAGGCGCTTGCTCAGGCTTTTGTCTCTGGATTTTGTATCAGCGATGGCCGTGGAATGTCGGGGAGGCCTCATGGGCCATGGACGAATCTTCTTCTCTGAGGATTTGGCCGGATTCCCAATTTCTTTTCGTCAATCTGTGGGATGGGAGGACTCATTTCAGTTTTGTTACCTCAGATGTCCCACCAAAAGAGGAATTCCAAAGCCAAGCCGTGGGGAAGACTGAAGGGACAACCCGAACTATGGTTAAAAATTGGGGCCTAGGGGCATGGCAAGCCCAATATGCTATCTCTTCATCCGGCCACTGAGTGACCTTACTTGAGGACTGGGCTCAGCCTGAGCATCACAATGTGTGTTTGTGACCAATGTGGCCCGCCAGCATGGGCGGGGCCTCATGGGCCACACTGGTTTCAACTACACTGAACATTGGACAACATGCCAACCACAAGGTTTCTTGCCATGGGGAAGGAGTTCTGATTTCTGCATCACCTTCAACCCTGGGCAGTGATTGGAGATAAGGTCAAGGTTCTGAAACCTGAAAACCGAGGTTGGGAAGAGATGACGACCTAAGGCCATGGAAGCTAGATGTGCTCAGTGTGCGGCCAGCTGTCTGGGAGGGGCCAGGGGGTCCAGGCTCAGGCTGTGTCAGAAAGGGCATTAGTGCCCTGGTCAGCCTATGTATTTGGGGTACAGCCATGGTCGGTGCAGGTTGATCCTCATTTGGGGTTACTGGGTAGACCCAGAGGACAATGTTTTTCTTCTGGTGGGCCGGCAGAGTGCTGCATTGTAGTTCTGGATTGCCAAACTGGAGGGCTTGTGGGCCAGTAGTCTGACGACAAAAGTCTGAGAACACAAGCTAGGCTTAGGTTTCTGGGTGAGGCCATGGCAGGCACAATCTACAGACCTGAATCGAGATCTCGTGCATCTGAAGTCAGGGCTAGGATCAGACGATCGCTCAGGTTGGAGTTTCTGTTCCTGATGGCCCCTTCATGAATGGGGGGGGGCATCACGAGGCCATGGGGGTTTTCCCACGAGGGGAGTTGTGAGAAGCTCCAAACTGCAGAGAGTCTTCTGCAGGACAATTGAAACCTGTTGTTTGGGTCCAGGCCAATGATTCTGAGCAGGGTTCTAAGGATGGATGGCTGGGTAGCCCACCGCGCATTCCAATTGTCTCCTAGCAATAAGACAGGTTAGATCTCCTGGATCTGTGGGGAGCAACCGAGGACGCTGAGTTGAAATGGACACCCCTGGGGATGGGTCCTAACGTGCTTTTGTGTCTATGGAGACCTTGGAATGAAGCGGTGGCACTGGGGCCCTAAAGGGTTCTCCTAAAGAGAGGCTTTGACACAGCTCCAACGTGCAAGTTTCCCATGTGTAGATGAGATGTTTTCTGATGGGTGAGTCAAGAAACAGCTAGATGCTGCTTTTGAAATCCAGGCCTCTGAGGAGAGATGCCTGGAAAGCAAAGCAATGGATCTGATTAGTGCCTAGGGGCCTGTTCTTTCCTTTTTACCTCTGGGGACATCTGTCTATGTGTCTGAGTGCAGGTAGGTGCTCAGTTGGGCTCAGATTGCCCCTGTTTTTCCTGGGAAGCCACCACTATTGAGATGGATCAGGGACTTTGGAGGTTTATCCTATTAGATGGATTGTGGCCATTGGAATGGGCACACACAATTCCCTTGGAGAGGGCAAGTACAGTCCTGAGGTTCGGCTCCAGGGGCTTGAGCCTGTAGGTTGTGTAGGCCAGGGCTGTTTGGAAGTTGTCTGAAAACACAAACTCGGCTTATGTTTCGGGTCATAGGTATGGCAGGACTGATCTACAGACCATGAGGAGAACTCTTCGGGATTTGAAAGAAGGGCGAGTGTGAGGCTCCTGCTCAAGTTTTTGTCTCTGGATATCGTGTCACTCATGGTCGTGGAATTTCTGGGTGACTTCATGGGAAATGGACGAGTCTTACTCTCTGGTGGTTTGGCCCTGTCTAAAGAGTTTGGGGTCATTCTGTGGGCTGGAGAAGTTCGTTTTTTTTTTTGTTGTTGTTGTTGTTGTTTTCTTTTTTAACCTCAGGTGTCCCACCAAATGATGGATTCCAGAGTAGAGCCCTGGGGAGGGGCGACTGGACAATCAGAAATCTGGTTAAAAATTGGGGCCTAGGGACATGTCAAGCCCATTATGACATCTAATGGTCCAGCCACTGAGAGGACTTACTAGAGGACAGGACTCATGCTGAGGGTCACAATGCGTGTGTATGCGCTCGTAACACTCAAGAATGGGCGGGGCCTCAGGGTGAATGCTGGTTTCTCCTACACTGAACGTTGGACAACGTGCCAACCACAAGGGTTCTTGCCATGGGAAAGGAGGAGTCCTGATTTCTGCATCACACTCACCCCTGGGCAGTGATTGGAGATAAGGTCTCGGTTCTGAAGCCTGAAAACTGAGGTAGGGAAGAGATGATAACCTAAGGCCATGGCGGGTTTTATGTGCTCAGTGTGCGGTCAGCTTTGGGTGTTGGTCACGAGGTCCGGGCTCAGGTTGTGTTCGACAGTGCATTAGTGCCCAGGTTAGACTATATAATTTGGGTAAAGTCGAGTGCTGTGTAGGTTTACCCTCATTTCAGGTGCCTGGGCAGCTCATGAGGCAATAATTTTTTTTCTAGAGGGCAGGCAGAGTGCTGCATTGTGGGTCCGGAATTGCCAAACTTGAGGTCTTCGGGGCCAGGAGTGTGAGGACGGAAGTCTGAGAAGACAAGCTAGACTTGGGTATCAGGGCGAGGGCACGGCAGGTACCCCCTGCAGATCTGAACCAATATCTCATCCATCAGAAGTCAGGGCGAGGATCAGACTTTGGCTCAGGTGGAAGTTTCTGAGCATGACGGCCGCTTCATGAAGGGAGCGGAATCTCGAGGCCATTGAGGTTTTCCCACGTTGGGAGTTGTGGGATGCCCCCTTCAAGGATTCCTTCTGCGGGACAATTGAGACCTGTTGGACAGTTCCAGGACATCCCATTTGGAATGACTCCAGAGCACAGTTCGCGGTTGGATGCCTGGGAAGCCTGCCTCGCATTCCAATTGTCTCCTAGCAACAAGACAGTTTAGATCTGATGTCTCTGCCGGGGCAACCGGGGTGGCTGAGTTGAAATGGACTTTCCTGAGGATGGGTCCTAATGTGTTTTTGTGTCCATGAGGGCCTTGGAATGGGGCGGTGGCACCGGGACCCTAAAGTACTCTCCTAAGCTTTGGACATGGCTCCCATGCACAGGTTTCCTTGTGGAGACGAGATGAGTTCTGATGGGTGCCTCAGGAAAACCCCTATGCTCGTATTGGAATCAGGCTTTTGAGGACACATGCCTGTAACCCAAAGTAATGGATCCTATTATGGCCTAGGGTCCTGTCTGGTTCAATCTTCTTCTCTGGGGACATCCATCTATGGTATGAATGGAGGTCGATTATCAGCTGGTGTCAGACAGCCCTTGTTTGTTCCGGGCGACCTACACTATTCGGATGGCCTCAGGGACTTTGGAGGTTGCTCCTAATTTGTACGCTTTTGGACCATGGAATGGGCAGAATTTCCATGGATTGGTAGGCACAGTCCTAATGTGTGGCTCCAGGGGCCCAGCCTGGAGGGTGTGTGGCCCAAGACTTTGAGGACAGAAGTCTGAAAACACAAACTCAGCTTAGGTTTGGGGACGTAGGTATGGCAGGCCCGATCTACAAACCATGAGAAGAACTCTTCAGGATATGAAGAAAGTGCGAGTCTGAGGCGCTTGCTCAGGCTTTTGTCTCTGGATTTTGTATCAGCGATGGCCGTGGAATGTCGGGGAGGCCTCATGGGCCATGGATGAATCTTCTTCTCTGAGGATTTGGCCGGATTCCCAATTTCTTTTCGTCAATCTGTGGGATGGGAGGACTCATTTCAGTTTTGTTACCTCAGATGTCCCACCAAAAGAGGAATTCCAAAGCCAAGCCGTGGGGAAGACTGAAGGGACAACCCGAACTATGGTTAAAAGTTGGGGCCTAGGGGCATGGCAAGCCCAATATGCTATCTCTTCATCCGGCCACTGAGTGACCTTACTTGAGGACTGGGCTCAGCCTGAGCATCACAATGTGTGTTTGTGACCAATGTGGCCCGCCAGCATGGGCGGGGCCTCATGGGCCACACTGGTTTCAACTACACTGAACATTGGACAACATGCCAACCACAAGGTTTCTTGCCATGGGGAAGGAGTTCTGATTTCTGCATCACCTTCAACCCTGGGCAGTGATTGGAGATAAGGTCAAGGTTCTGAAACCTGAAAACCGAGGTTGGGAAGAGATGACGACCTAAGGCCATGGAAGCTAGATGTGCTCAGTGTGCGGCCAGCTGTCTGGGAGGGGCCAGGGGGTCCAGGCTCAGTCTGTGTCAGAAAGGGCATTAGTGCCCTGGTCAGCCTATGTATTTGGGGTACAGCCATGGTCGGTGCAGGTTGATCCTCATTTGGGGTTACTGGGTAGACCCAGAGGACAATGTTTTTCTTCTGGAGGGCCGGCATAGTGCTGCATTGTAGTTCTGGATTGCCAAACTGGAGGGCTTGTGGGCCAGTAGTCTGACGACAAAAGTCTGAGAACACAAGCTAGGCTTAGGTTTCTGGGTGAGGCCATGGCAGGCACAATCTACAGACCTGAATCGAGATCTCGTGCATCTGAAGTCAGGGCTAGGATCAGACGATCGCTCAGGTTGGAGTTTCTGTTCCTGATGGCCCCTTCATGAATGGGGGGGGCATCACGAGGCCATGGGGGTTTTCCCACGAGGGGAGTTGTGAGAAGCTACAAACTGCAGAGAGTCTTCTGCAGGACAATTGAAACCTGTTGTTTGGGTCCAGGCCAATGATTCTGAGCAGGGTTCTAAGGATGGATGGCTGGGTAGCCCACCGCGCATTCCAATTGTCTCCTAGCAATAAGACAGGTTAGATCTCCTGGATCTGTGGGGAGCAACCGAGGACGCTGAGTTGAAATGGACACCCCTGGGGATGGGTCCTAACGTGCTTTTGTGTCTATGGAGACCTTGGAATGAAGCGGTGGCACTGGGGCCCTAAAGGGTTCTCCTAAAGAGAGGCTTTGACACAGCTCCAACGTGCAAGTTTCCCATGTGTAGATGAGATGTTTTCTGATGGGTGAGTCAAGAAACAGCTAGATGCTGCTTTTGAAATCCAGGCCTCTGAGGAGAGATGCCTGGAAAGCAAAGCAATGGATCTGATTAGTGCCTACGGGCCTGTTCTTTCCTTTTTACCTCTGGGGACATCTGTCTATGTGTCTGAGTGCAGGTAGGTGCTCAGTTGGGCTCAGATTGCCCCTGTTTTTCCTGGGAAGCCACCACTATTGAGATGGATCAGGGACTTTGGAGGTTTATCCTATTAGATGGATTGTGGCCATTGGAATGGGCACACACAATTCCCTTGGAGACGGCAAGTACAGTCCTGAGGTTCGGCTCCAGGGGCTTGAGCCTGTAGGTTGTGTAGGCCAGGGCTGTTTGGAAGTTGTCTGAAAACACAAACTCGGCTTATGTTTCGGGTCATAGGTATGGCACGACTGATCTACAGACCATGAGGAGAACTCTTCGGGATTTGTAAGAAGGGCGAGTGTGAGGCTCCTGCTCAAGTTTTTGTCTCTGGATATCGTGTCACTCATGGTCGTGGAATTTCTGGGTGACTTCATGGGAAATGGACGAGTCTTACTCTCTGGTGGTTTGGCCCTGTCTAAAGAGTTTGGGGTCATTCTGTGGGCTGGAGAAGTTCGTTTTTTTTTTTTTGTTGTTGTTGTTGTTGTTGTTGTTTTCTTTTTTAACCTCAGGTGTCCCACCAAATGATGGATTCCAGAGTAGAGCCCTGGGGAGGGGCGACTGGACAATCAGAAATCTGGTTAAAAATTGGGGCCTAGGGACATGTCAAGCCCATTATGACATCTAATGGTCCAGCCACTGAGAGGACTTACTAGAGGACAGGACTCATGCTGAGGGTCACAATGCGTGTGTATGCGCTCGTAACACTCAAGAATGGGCGGGGCCTCAGGGTGAATGCTGGTTTCTCCTACACTGAACGTTGGACAACGTGCCAACCACAAGGGTTCTTGCCATGGGAAAGGAGGAGTCCTGATTTCTGCATCACACTCACCCCTGGGCAGTGATTGGAGATAAGGTCTCGGTTCTGAAGCCTGAAAACTGAGGTAGGGAAGAGATGATGACCTAAGGCCATGGCGGGTTTTATGTGCTCAGTGTGCGGTCAGCTTTCTGGGTGTTGGTCAGTAGGTCCGGGCTCAGGTTGTGTTCGACAGTGCATTAGTGCCCAGGTTAGACTATATAATTTGGGTAAAGTCGAGTGCTGTGTAGGTTTACCCTCATGTCAGGTGCCTGGGCAGCTCATGAGGCAATAATTTTTTTTCTAGAGGGCAGGCAGAGTGCTGCATTGTGGGTCCGGAATTGCCAAACTTGAGGTCTTCGGGGCCAGGAGTGTGAGGACGGAAGTCTGAGAAGACAAGCTAGACTTGGGTATCAGGGCGAGGGCACGGCAGGTACCCCCTGCAGATCTGAACCAATATCTCATCCATCTGAAGTCAGGGCGAGGATCAGACGTTGGCTCAGGTGGAAGTTTCTGAGCATGACGGCCGCTTCATGAAGGGAGCGGAATCTCGAGGCCATTGAGGTTTTCCCACGTTGGGAGTTGTGGGATGCCCCCTTCAAGGATTCCTTCTGCGGGACAATTGAGACCTGTTGGACAGTTCCAGGACATCCCATTTGGAATGACTCCAGAGCACAGTTCGCGGTTGGATGCCTGGGAAGCCTGCCTCGCATTCCAATTGTCTCCTAGCAACAAGACAGTTTAGATCTGATGTCTCTACCGGGGCAACCGGGGTGGCTGAGTTGAAATGGACTTTCCTGAGGATGGGTCCTAATGTGTTTTTGTGTCGATGAGGGCTTTGGAATGGGGCGGTGGCACCGGGACCCTGAAGTACTCTCCTAAGCTTTGGACATGGCTCCCATGCACAGGTTTCCTTGTGGAGACGAGATGAGTTCTGATGGGTGCCTCAGGAAAACCCCTATGCTCGTATTGGAATCAGGCTTTTGAGGACACATGCCTGTAATCCAAAGCAATGGATCCTATTATGGCCTAGGGTCCTGTCTGGTTCAATCTTCTTCTCTGGGGACATCCATCTATGGTATGAATGGAGGTCGATTATCACCTGGTGTCAGACAGCCCTTGTTTGTTCCGGGCGACCTACACTATTCGGATGGCCTCAGGGACTTTGGAGGTTGCTCCTAATTTGTACGCTTTTGGACCATGGAATGGGCAGAATTTCCATGGATTGGTAGGCACAGTCCTAATGTGTGGCTCCAGGGTCCCAGCCTGGAGGGTGTGTGGCCCAAGACTTTGAGGACAGAAGTCTGAAAACACAAACTCAGCTTAGGTTTGGGGACGTAGGTATGGCAGGCCCGATCTACAAACCATGAGAAGAACTCTTCAGGATATGAAGAAAGTGCGAGTCTGAGGCGCTTGCTCAGGCTTTTGTCTCTGGATTTTGTATCAGCGATGGCCGTGGAATGTCGGGGAGGCCTCATGGGCCATGGACGAATCTTCTTCTCTGAGGATTTGGCCGGATTCCCAATTTCTTTTCGTCAATCTGTGGGATGGGAGGACTCATTTCAGTTTTGTTACCTCAGATGTCCCACCAAAAGAGGAATTCCAAAGCCAAGCCGTGGGGAAGACTGAAGGGACAACCCGAACTATGGTTAAAAATTGGGGCCTAGGGGCATGGCAAGCCCAATATGCTATCTCTTCATCCGGCCACTGAGTGACCTTACTTGAGGACTGGGCTCAGCCTGAGCATCACAATGTGTGTTTGTGACCAATGTGGCCCGCCAGCATGGGCGGGGCCTCATGGGCCACACTGGTTTCAACTACACTGAACATTGGACAACATGCCAACCACAAGGTTTCTTGCCATGGGGAAGGAGTTCTGATTTCTGCATCACCTTCAACCCTGGGCAGTGATTGGAGATAAGGTCAAGGTTCTGAAACCTGAAAACCGAGGTTGGGAAGAGATGACGACCTAAGGCCATGGAAGCTAGATGTGCTCAGTGTGCGGCCAGCTGTCTGGGAGGGGCCAGGGGGTCCAGGCTCAGGCTGTGTCAGAAAGGGCATTAGTGCCCTGGTCAGCCTATGTATTTGGGGTACAGCCATGGTCGGTGCAGGTTGATCCTCATTTGGGGTTACTGGGTAGACCCAGAGGACAATGTTTTTCTTCTGGTGGGCCGGCAGAGTGCTGCATTGTAGTTCTGGATTGCCAAACTGGAGGGCTTGTGGGCCAGTAGTCTGACGACAAAAGTCTGAGAACACAAGCTAGGCTTAGGTTTCTGGGTGAGGCCATGGCAGGCACAATCTACAGACCTGAATCGAGATCTCGTGCATCTGAAGTCAGGGCTAGGATCAGACGATCGCTCAGGTTGGAGTTTCTGTTCCTGATGGCCCCTTCATGAATGGGGGGGGGCATCACGAGGCCATGGGGGTTTTCCCACGAGGGGAGTTGTGAGAAGCTCCAAACTGCAGAGAGTCTTCTGCAGGACAATTGAAACCTGTTGTTTGGGTCCAGGCCAATGATTCTGAGCAGGGTTCTAAGGATGGATGGCTGGGTAGCCCACCGCGCATTCCAATTGTCTCCTAGCAATAAGACAGGTTAGATCTCCTGGATCTGTGGGGAGCAACCGAGGACGCTGAGTTGAAATGGACACCCCTGGGGATGGGTCCTAACGTGCTTTTGTGTCTATGGAGACCTTGGAATGAAGCGGTGGCACTGGGGCCCTAAAGGGTTCTCCTAAAGAGAGGCTTTGACACAGCTCCAACGTGCAAGTTTCCCATGTGTAGATGAGATGTTTTCTGATGGGTGAGTCAAGAAACAGCTAGATGCTGCTTTTGAAATCCAGGCCTCTGAGGAGAGATGCCTGGAAAGCAAAGCAATGGATCTGATTAGTGCCTAGGGGCCTGTTCTTTCCTTTTTACCTCTGGGGACATCTGTCTATGTGTCTGAGTGCAGGTAGGTGCTCAGTTGGGCTCAGATTGCCCCTGTTTTTCCTGGGAAGCCACCACTATTGAGATGGATCAGGGACTTTGGAGGTTTATCCTATTAGATGGATTGTGGCCATTGGAATGGGCACACACAATTCCCTTGGAGAGGGCAAGTACAGTCCTGAGGTTCGGCTCCAGGGGCTTGAGCCTGTAGGTTGTGTAGGCCAGGGCTGTTTGGAAGTTGTCTGAAAACACAAACTCGGCTTATGTTTCGGGTCATAGGTATGGCAGGACTGATCTACAGACCATGAGGAGAACTCTTCGGGATTTGAAAGAAGGGCGAGTGTGAGGCTCCTGCTCAAGTTTTTGTCTCTGGATATCGTGTCACTCATGGTCGTGGAATTTCTGGGTGACTTCATGGGAAATGGACGAGTCTTACTCTCTGGTGGTTTGGCCCTGTCTAAAGAGTTTGGGGTCATTCTGTGGGCTGGAGAAGTTCGTTTTTTTTTTTGTTGTTGTTGTTGTTGTTTTCTTTTTTAACCTCAGGTGTCCCACCAAATGATGGATTCCAGAGTAGAGCCCTGGGGAGGGGCGACTGGACAATCAGAAATCTGGTTAAAAATTGGGGCCTAGGGACATGTCAAGCCCATTATGACATCTAATGGTCCAGCCACTGAGAGGACTTACTAGAGGACAGGACTCATGCTGAGGGTCACAATGCGTGTGTATGCGCTCGTAACACTCAAGAATGGGCGGGGCCTCAGGGTGAATGCTGGTTTCTCCTACACTGAACGTTGGACAACGTGCCAACCACAAGGGTTCTTGCCATGGGAAAGGAGGAGTCCTGATTTCTGCATCACACTCACCCCTGGGCAGTGATTGGAGATAAGGTCTCGGTTCTGAAGCCTGAAAACTGAGGTAGGGAAGAGATGATAACCTAAGGCCATGGCGGGTTTTATGTGCTCAGTGTGCGGTCAGCTTTGGGTGTTGGTCACGAGGTCCGGGCTCAGGTTGTGTTCGACAGTGCATTAGTGCCCAGGTTAGACTATATAATTTGGGTAAAGTCGAGTGCTGTGTAGGTTTACCCTCATTTCAGGTGCCTGGGCAGCTCATGAGGCAATAATTTTTTTTCTAGAGGGCAGGCAGAGTGCTGCATTGTGGGTCCGGAATTGCCAAACGTGAGGTCTTCGGGGCCAGGAGTGTGAGGACGGAAGTCTGAGAAGACAAGCTAGACTTGGGTATCAGGGCGAGGGCACGGCAGGTACCCCCTGCAGATCTGAACCAATATCTCATCCATCAGAAGTCAGGGCGAGGATCAGACGTTGGCTCAGGTGGAAGTTTCTGAGCATGACGGCCGCTTCATGAAGGGAGCGGAATCTCGAGGCCATTGAGGTTTTCCCACGTTGGGAGTTGTGGGATGCCCCCTTCAAGGATTCCTTCTGCGGGACAATTGAGACCTGTTGGACAGTTCCAGGACATCCCATTTGGAATGACTCCAGAGCACAGTTCGCGGTTGGATGCCTGGGAAGCCTGCCTCGCATTCCAATTGTCTCCTAGCAACAAGACAGTTTAGATCTGATGTCTCTGCCGGGGCAACCGGGGTGGCTGAGTTGAAATGGACTTTCCTGAGGATGGGTCCTAATGTGTTTTTGTGTCCATGAGGGCCTTGGAATGGGGCGGTGGCACCGGGACCCTAAAGTACTCTCCTAAGCTTTGGACATGGCTGCCATGCACAGGTTTCCTTGTGGAGACGAGATGAGTTCTGATGGGTGCCTCAGGAAAACCCCTATGCTCGTATTGGAATCAGGCTTTTGAGGACACATGCCTGTAACCCAAAGTAATGGATCCTATTATGGCCTAGGGTCCTGTCTGGTTCAATCTTCTTCTCTGGGGACATCCATCTATGGTATGAATGGAGGTCGATTATCAGCTGGTGTCAGACAGCCCTTGTTTGTTCCGGGCGACCTACACTATTCGGATGGCCTCAGGGACTTTGGAGGTTGCTCCTAATTTGTACGCTTTTGGACCATGGAATGGGCAGAATTTCCATGGATTGGTAGGCACAGTCCTAATGTGTGGCTCCAGGGTCCCAGCCTGGAGGGTGTGTGGCCCAAGACTTTGAGGACAGAAGTCTGAAAACACAAACTCAGCTTAGGTTTGGGGACGTAGGTATGGCAGGCCCGATCTACAAACCATGAGAAGAACTCTTCAGGATATGAAGAAAGTGCGAGTCTGAGGCGCTTGCTCAGGCTTTTGTCTCTGGATTTTGTATCAGCGATGGCCGTGGAATGTCGGGGAGGCCTCATGGGCCATGGATGAATCTTCTTCTCTGAGGATTTGGCCGGATTCCCAATTTCTTTTCGTCAATCTGTGGGATGGGAGGACTCATTTCAGTTTTGTTACCTCAGATGTCCCACCAAAAGAGGAATTCCAAAGCCAAGCCGTGGGGAAGACTGAAGGGACAACCCGAACTATGGTTAAAAGTTGGGGCCTAGGGGCATGGCAAGCCCAATATGCTATCTCTTCATCCGGCCACTGAGTGACCTTACTTGAGGACTGGGCTCAGCCTGAGCATCACAATGTGTGTTTGTGACCAATGTGGCCCGCCAGCATGGGCGGGGCCTCATGGGCCACACTGGTTTCAACTACACTGAACATTGGACAACATGCCAACCACAAGGTTTCTTGCCATGGGGAAGGAGTTCTGATTTCTGCATCACCTTCAACCCTGGGCAGTGATTGGAGATAAGGTCAAGGTTCTGAAACCTGAAAACCGAGGTTGGGAAGAGATGACGACCTAAGGCCATGGAAGCTAGATGTGCTCAGTGTGCGGCCAGCTGTCTGGGAGGGGCCAGGGGGTCCAGGCTCAGTCTGTGTCAGAAAGGGCATTAGTGCCCTGGTCAGCCTATGTATTTGGGGTACAGCCATGGTCGGTGCAGGTTGATCCTCATTTGGGGTTACTGGGTAGACCCAGAGGACAATGTTTTTCTTCTGGAGGGCCGGCATAGTGCTGCATTGTAGTTCTGGATTGCCAAACTGGAGGGCTTGTGGGCCAGTAGTCTGACGACAAAAGTCTGAGAACACAAGCTAGGCTTAGGTTTCTGGGTGAGGCCATGGCAGGCACAATCTACAGACCTGAATCGAGATCTCGTGCATCTGAAGTCAGGGCTAGGATCAGACGATCGCTCAGGTTGGAGTTTCTGTTCCTGATGGCCCCTTCATGAATGGGGGGGGCATCACGAGGCCATGGGGGTTTTCCCACGAGGGGAGTTGTGAGAAGCTCCAAACTGCAGAGAGTCTTCTGCAGGACAATTGAAACCTGTTGTTTGGGTCCAGGCCAATGATTCTGAGCAGGGTTCTAAGGATGGATGGCTGGGTAGCCCACCGCGCATTCCAATTGTCTCCTAGCAATAAGACAGGTTAGATCTCCTGGATCTGTGGGGAGCAACCGAGGACGCTGAGTTGAAATGGACACCCCTGGGGATGGGTCCTAACGTGCTTTTGTGTCTATGGAGACCTTGGAATGAAGCGGTGGCACTGGGGCCCTAAAGGGTTCTCCTAAAGAGAGGCTTTGACACAGCTCCAACGTGCAAGTTTCCCATGTGTAGATGAGATGTTTTCTGATGGGTGAGTCAAGAAACAGCTAGATGCTGCTTTTGAAATCCAGGCCTCTGAGGAGAGATGCCTGGAAAGCAAAGCAATGGATCTGATTAGTGCCTACGGGCCTGTTCTTTCCTTTTTACCTCTGGGGACATCTGTCTATGTGTCTGAGTGCAGGTAGGTGCTCAGTTGGGCTCAGATTGCCCCTGTTTTTCCTGGGAAGCCACCACTATTGAGATGGATCAGGGACTTTGGAGGTTTATCCTATTAGATGGATTGTGGCCATTGGAATGGGCACACACAATTCCCTTGGAGACGGCAAGTACAGTCCTGAGGTTCGGCTCCAGGGGCTTGAGCCTGTAGGTTGTGTAGGCCAGGGCTGTTTGGAAGTTGTCTGAAAACACAAACTCGGCTTATGTTTCGGGTCATAGGTATGGCAGGACTGATCTACAGACCATGAGGAGAACTCTTCGGGATTTGAAAGAAGGGCGAGTGTGAGGCTCCTGCTCAAGTTTTTGTCTCTGGATATCGTGTCACTCATGGTCGTGGAATTTCTGGGTGACTTCATGGGAAATGGACGAGTCTTACTCTCTGGTGGTTTGGCCCTGTCTAAAGAGTTTGGGGTCATTCTGTGGGCTGGAGAAGTTCGTTTTTTTTTTTTTTTGTTGTTGTTGTTGTTGTTGTTTTCTTTTTTAACCTCAGGTGTCCCACCAAATGATGGATTCCAGAGTAGAGCCCTGGGGAGGGGCGACTGGACAATCAGAAATCTGGTTAAAAATTGGGGCCTAGGGACATGTCAAGCCCATTATGACATCTAATGGTCCAGCCACTGAGAGGACTTACTAGAGGACAGGACTCATGCTGAGGGTCACAATGCGTGTGTATGCGCTCGTAACACTCAAGAATGGGCGGGGCCTCAGGGTGAATGCTGGTTTCTCCTACACTGAACGTTGGACAACGTGCCAACCACAAGGGTTCTTGCCATGGGAAAGGAGGAGTCCTGATTTCTGCATCACACTCACCCCTGGGCAGTGATTGGAGATAAGGTCTCGGTTCTGAAGCCTGAAAACTGAGGTAGGGAAGAGATGATGACCTAAGGCCATGGCGGGTTTTATGTGCTCAGTGTGCGGTCAGCTTTCTGGGTGTTGGTCAGTAGGTCCGGGCTCAGGTTGTGTTCGACAGTGCATTAGTGCCCAGGTTAGACTATATAATTTGGGTAAAGTCGAGTGCTGTGTAGGTTTACCCTCATGTCAGGTGCCTGGGCAGCTCATGAGGCAATAATTTTTTTTCTAGAGGGGAGGCAGAGTGCTGCATTGTGGGTCCGGAATTGCCAAACTTGAGGTCTTCGGGGCCAGGAGTGTGAGGACGGAAGTCTGAGAAGACAAGCTAGACTTGGGTATCAGGGCGAGGGCACGGCAGGTACCCCCTGCAGATCTGAACCAATATCTCATCCATCTGAAGTCAGGGCGAGGATCAGACTTTGGCTCAGGTGGAAGTTTCTGAGCATGACGGCCGCTTCATGAAGGGAGCGGAATCTCGAGGCCATTGAGGTTTTCCCACGTTGGGAGTTGTGGGATGCCCCCTTCAAGGATTCCTTCTGCGGGACAATTGAGACCTGTTGGACAGTTCCAGGACATCCCATTTGGAATGACTCCAGAGCACAGTTCGCGGTTGGATGCCTGGGAAGCCTGCCTCGCATTCCAATTGTCTCCTAGCAACAAGACAGTTTAGATCTGATGTCTCTACCGGGGCAACCGGGGTGGCTGAGTTGAAATGGACTTTCCTGAGGATGGGTCCTAATGTGTTTTTGTGTCGATGAGGGCTTTGGAATGGGGCGGTGGCACCGGGACCCTGAAGTACTCTCCTAAGCTTTGGACATGGCTCCCATGCACAGGTTTCCTTGTGGAGACGAGATGAGTTCTGATGGGTGCCTCAGGAAAACCCCTATGCTCGTATTGGAATCAGGCTTTTGAGGACACATGCCTGTAATCCAAAGCAATGGATCCTATTATGGCCTAGGGTCCTGTCTGGTTCAATCTTCTTCTCTGGGGACATCCATCTATGGTATGAATGGAGGTCGATTATCACCTGGTGTCAGACAGCCCTTGTTTGTTCCGGGCGACCTACACTATTCGGATGGCCTCAGGGACTTTGGAGGTTGCTCCTAATTTGTACGCTTTTGGACCATGGAATGGGCAGAATTTCCATGGATTGGTAGGCACAGTCCTAATGTGTGGCTCCAGGGTCCCAGCCTGGAGGGTGTGTGGCCCAAGACTTTGAGGACAGAAGTCTGAAAACACAAACTCAGCTTAGGTTTGGGGACGTAGGTATGGCAGGCCCGATCTACAAACCATGAGAAGAACTCTTCAGGATATGAAGAAAGTGCGAGTCTGAGGCGCTTGCTCAGGCTTTTGTCTCTGGATTTTGTATCAGCGATGGCCGTGGAATGTCGGGGAGGCCTCATGGGCCATGGACGAATCTTCTTCTCTGAGGATTTGGCCGGATTCCCAATTTCTTTTCGTCAATCTGTGGGATGGGAGGACTCATTTCAGTTTTGTTACCTCAGATGTCCCACCAAAAGAGGAATTCCAAAGCCAAGCCGTGGGGAAGACTGAAGGGACAACCCGAACTATGGTTAAAAATTGGGGCCTAGGGGCATGGCAAGCCCAATATGCTATCTCTTCATCCGGCCACTGAGTGACCTTACTTGAGGACTGGGCTCAGCCTGAGCATCACAATGTGTGTTTGTGACCAATGTGGCCCGCCAGCATGGGCGGGGCCTCATGGGCCACACTGGTTTCAACTACACTGAACATTGGACAACATGCCAACCACAAGGTTTCTTGCCATGGGGAAGGAGTTCTGATTTCTGCATCACCTTCAACCCTGGGCAGTGATTGGAGATAAGGTCAAGGTTCTGAAACCTGAAAACCGAGGTTGGGAAGAGATGACGACCTAAGGCCATGGAAGCTAGATGTGCTCAGTGTGCGGCCAGCTGTCTGGGAGGGGCCAGGGGGTCCAGGCTCAGGCTGTGTCAGAAAGGGCATTAGTGCCCTGGTCAGCCTATGTATTTGGGGTACAGCCATGGTCGGTGCAGGTTGATCCTCATTTGGGGTTACTGGGTAGACCCAGAGGACAATGTTTTTCTTCTGGTGGGCCGGCAGAGTGCTGCATTGTAGTTCTGGATTGCCAAACTGGAGGGCTTGTGGGCCAGTAGTCTGACGACAAAAGTCTGAGAACACAAGCTAGGCTTAGGTTTCTGGGTGAGGCCATGGCAGGCACAATCTACAGACCTGAATCGAGATCTCGTGCATCTGAAGTCAGGGCTAGGATCAGACGATCGCTCAGGTTGGAGTTTCTGTTCCTGATGGCCCCTTCATGAATGGGGGGGGGCATCACGAGGCCATGGGGGTTTTCCCACGAGGGGAGTTGTGAGAAGCTCCAAACTGCAGAGAGTCTTCTGCAGGACAATTGAAACCTGTTGTTTGGGTCCAGGCCAATGATTCTGAGCAGGGTTCTAAGGATGGATGGCTGGGTAGCCCACCGCGCATTCCAATTGTCTCCTAGCAATAAGACAGGTTAGATCTCCTGGATCTGTGGGGAGCAACCGAGGACGCTGAGTTGAAATGGACACCCCTGGGGATGGGTCCTAACGTGCTTTTGTGTCTATGGAGACCTTGGAATGAAGCGGTGGCACTGGGGCCCTAAAGGGTTCTCCTAAAGAGAGGCTTTGACACAGCTCCAACGTGCAAGTTTCCCATGTGTAGATGAGATGTTTTCTGATGGGTGAGTCAAGAAACAGCTAGATGCTGCTTTTGAAATCCAGGCCTCTGAGGAGAGATGCCTGGAAAGCAAAGCAATGGATCTGATTAGTGCCTAGGGGCCTGTTCTTTCCTTTTTACCTCTGGGGACATCTGTCTATGTGTCTGAGTGCAGGTAGGTGCTCAGTTGGGCTCAGATTGCCCCTGTTTTTCCTGGGAAGCCACCACTATTGAGATGGATCAGGGACTTTGGAGGTTTATCCTATTAGATGGATTGTGGCCATTGGAATGGGCACACACAATTCCCTTGGAGAGGGCAAGTACAGTCCTGAGGTTCGGCTCCAGGGGCTTGAGCCTGTAGGTTGTGTAGGCCAGGGCTGTTTGGAAGTTGTCTGAAAACACAAACTCGGCTTATGTTTCGGGTCATAGGTATGGCAGGACTGATCTACAGACCATGAGGAGAACTCTTCGGGATTTGAAAGAAGGGCGAGTGTGAGGCTCCTGCTCAAGTTTTTGTCTCTGGATATCGTGTCACTCATGGTCGTGGAATTTCTGGGTGACTTCATGGGAAATGGACGAGTCTTACTCTCTGGTGGTTTGGCCCTGTCTAAAGAGTTTGGGGTCATTCTGTGGGCTGGAGAAGTTCGTTTTTTTTTTTGTTGTTGTTGTTGTTGTTTTCTTTTTTAACCTCAGGTGTCCCACCAAATGATGGATTCCAGAGTAGAGCCCTGGGGAGGGGCGACTGGACAATCAGAAATCTGGTTAAAAATTGGGGCCTAGGGACATGTCAAGCCCATTATGACATCTAATGGTCCAGCCACTGAGAGGACTTACTAGAGGACAGGACTCATGCTGAGGGTCACAATGCGTGTGTATGCGCTCGTAACACTCAAGAATGGGCGGGGCCTCAGGGTGAATGCTGGTTTCTCCTACACTGAACGTTGGACAACGTGCCAACCACAAGGGTTCTTGCCATGGGAAAGGAGGAGTCCTGATTTCTGCATCACACTCACCCCTGGGCAGTGATTGGAGATAAGGTCTCGGTTCTGAAGCCTGAAAACTGAGGTAGGGAAGAGATGATAACCTAAGGCCATGGCGGGTTTTATGTGCTCAGTGTGCGGTCAGCTTTGGGTGTTGGTCACGAGGTCCGGGCTCAGGTTGTGTTCGACAGTGCATTAGTGCCCAGGTTAGACTATATAATTTGGGTAAAGTCGAGTGCTGTGTAGGTTTACCCTCATTTCAGGTGCCTGGGCAGCTCATGAGGCAATAATTTTTTTTCTAGAGGGCAGGCAGAGTGCTGCATTGTGGGTCCGGAATTGCCAAACTTGAGGTCTTCGGGGCCAGGAGTGTGAGGACGGAAGTCTGAGAAGACAAGCTAGACTTGGGTATCAGGGCGAGGGCACGGCAGGTACCCCCTGCAGATCTGAACCAATATCTCATCCATCAGAAGTCAGGGCGAGGATCAGACGTTGGCTCAGGTGGAAGTTTCTGAGCATGACGGCCGCTTCATGAAGGGAGCGGAATCTCGAGGCCATTGAGGTTTTCCCACGTTGGGAGTTGTGGGATGCCCCCTTCAAGGATTCCTTCTGCGGGACAATTGAGACCTGTTGGACAGTTCCAGGACATCCCATTTGGAATGACTCCAGAGCACAGTTCGCGGTTGGATGCCTGGGAAGCCTGCCTCGCATTCCAATTGTCTCCTAGCAACAAGACAGTTTAGATCTGATGTCTCTGCCGGGGCAACCGGGGTGGCTGAGTTGAAATGGACTTTCCTGAGGATGGGTCCTAATGTGTTTTTGTGTCCATGAGGGCCTTGGAATGGGGCGGTGGCACCGGGACCCTAAAGTACTCTCCTAAGCTTTGGACATGGCTCCCATGCACAGGTTTCCTTGTGGAGACGAGATGAGTTCTGATGGGTGCCTCAGGAAAACCCCTATGCTCGTATTGGAATCAGGCTTTTGAGGACACATGCCTGTAACCCAAAGTAATGGATCCTATTATGGCCTAGGGTCCTGTCTGGTTCAATCTTCTTCTCTGGGGACATCCATCTATGGTATGAATGGAGGTCGATTATCAGCTGGTGTCAGACAGCCCTTGTTTGTTCCGGGCGACCTACACTATTCGGATGGCCTCAGGGACTTTGGAGGTTGCTCCTAATTTGTACGCTTTTGGACCATGGAATGGGCAGAATTTCCATGGATTGGTAGGCACAGTCCTAATGTGTGCCTCCAGGGTCCCAGCCTGGAGGGTGTGTGGCCCAAGACTTTGAGGACAGAAGTCTGAAAACACAAACTCAGCTTAGGTTTGGGGACGTAGGTATGGCAGGCCCGATCTACAAACCATGAGAAGAACTCTTCAGGATATGAAGAAAGTGCGAGTCTGAGGCGCTTGCTCAGGCTTTTGTCTCTGGATTTTGTATCAGCGATGGCCGTGGAATGTCGGGGAGGCCTCATGGGCCATGGATGAATCTTCTTCTCTGAGGATTTGGCCGGATTCCCAATTTCTTTTCGTCAATCTGTGGGATGGGAGGACTCATTTCAGTTTTGTTACCTCAGATGTCCCACCAAAAGAGGAATTCCAAAGCCAAGCCGTGGGGAAGACTGAAGGGACAACCCGAACTATGGTTAAAAGTTGGGGCCTAGGGGCATGGCAAGCCCAATATGCTATCTCTTCATCCGGCCACTGAGTGACCTTACTTGAGGACTGGGCTCAGCCTGAGCATCACAATGTGTGTTTGTGACCAATGTGGCCCGCCAGCATGGGCGGGGCCTCATGGGCCACACTGGTTTCAACTACACTGAACATTGGACAACATGCCAACCACAAGGTTTCTTGCCATGGGGAAGGAGTTCTGATTTCTGCATCACCTTCAACCCTGGGCAGTGATTGGAGATAAGGTCAAGGTTCTGAAACCTGAAAACCGAGGTTGGGAAGAGATGACGACCTAAGGCCATGGAAGCTAGATGTGCTCAGTGTGCGGCCAGCTGTCTGGGAGGGGCCAGGGGGTCCAGGCTCAGGCTGTGTCAGAAAGGGCATTAGTGCCCTGGTCAGCCTATGTATTTGGGGTACAGCCATGGTCGGTGCAGGTTGATCCTCATTTGGGGTTACTGGGTAGACCCAGAGGACAATGTTTTTCTTCTGGAGGGCCGGCAGAGTGCTGCATTGTAGTTCTGGATTGCCAAACTGGAGGGCTTGTGGGCCAGTAGTCTGACGACAAAAGTCTGAGAACACAATCTAGGCTTAGGTTTCTGGGTGAGGCCATGGCAGGCACAATCTACAGACCTGAATCGAGATCTCGTGCATCTGAAGTCAGGGCTAGGATCAGACGATCGCTCAGGTTGGAGTTTCTGTTCCTGATGGCCCCTTCATGAATGGGGGGGGGCATCACGAGGCCATGGGGGTTTTCCCACGAGGGGAGTTGTGAGAAGCTCCAAACTGCAGAGAGTCTTCTGCAGGACAATTAAAACCTATTGTTTGGGTCCAGGCCAATGATTCTGAGCAGGGTTCTAAGGATGGATGGCTGGGTAGCCCACCGCGCATTCCAATTGTCTCCTAGCAATAAGACAGGTTAGATCTCCTGGATCTTTGGGGAGCAACCGAGGACGCTGAGTTGAAATGGACACCCCTGGGGATGGGTCCTAACGTGCTTTTGTGTCTATGGAGACCTTGGAATGAAGCGGTGGCACTGGGGCCCTAAAGGGTTCTCCTAAAGAGAGGCTTTGACACAGCTCCAACGTGCAAGTTTCCCATGTGTAGATGAGATGTTTTCTGATGGGTGAGTCAAGAAACAGCTAGATGCTGCTTTTGAAATCCAGGCCTCTGAGGAGAGATGCCTGGAAAGCAAAGCAATGGATCTGATTAGTGCCTACGGGCCTGTTCTTTCCTTTTTACCTCTGGGGACATCTGTCTATGTGTCTGAGTGCAGGTAGGTGCTCAGTTGGGCTCAGATTGCCCCTGTTTTTCCTGGGAAGCCACCACTATTGAGATGGATCAGGGACTTTGGAGGTTTATCCTATTAGATGGATTGTGGCCATTGGAATGGGCACACACAATTCCCTTGGAGAGGGCAAGTACAGTCCTGAGGTTCGGCTCCAGGGGCTTGAGCCTGTAGGTTGTGTAGGCCAGGGCTGTTTGGAAGTTGTCTGAAAACACAAACTCGGCTTATGTTTCGGGTCATAGGTATGGCAGGACTGATCTACAGCCCATGAGGAGAACTCTTCGGGATTTGAAAGAAGGGCGAGTGTGAGGCTCCTGCTCAAGTTTTTGTCTCTGGATATCGTGTCACTCATGGTCGTGGAATTTCTGGGTGACTTCATGGGAAATGGACGAGTCTTACTCTCTGGTGGTTTGGCCCTGTCTAAAGAGTTTGGGGTCATTCTGTGGGCTGGAGAAGTTCGTTTTTTTTGTTTTGTTGTTGTTGTTGTTTTCTTTTTTAACCTCAGGTGTCCCACCAAATGATGGATTCCAGAGTAGAGCCCTGGGGAGGGGCGACTGGACAATCAGAAATCTGGTTAAAAATTGGGGCCTAGGGACATGTCAAGCCCATTATGACATCTAATGGTCCAGCCACTGAGAGGACTTACTAGAGGACAGGACTCATGCTGAGGGTCACAATGCGTGTGTATGCGCTCGTAACACTCAAGAATGGGCGGGGCCTCAGGGTGAATGCTGGTTTCTCCTACACTGAACGTTGGACAACGTGCCAACCACAAGGGTTCTTGCCATGGGAAAGGAGGAGTCCTGATTTCTGCATCACACTCACCCCTGGGCAGTGATTGGAGATAAGGTCTCGGTTCTGAAGCCTGAAAACTGAGGTAGGGAAGAGATGATGACCTAAGGCCATGGCGGGTTTTATGTGCTCAGTGTGCGGTCAGCTTTTTGGGTGTTGGTCACGAGGTCCGGGCTCAGGTTGTGTTCGACAGTGCATTAGTGCCCAGGTTAGACTATATAATTTGGGTAAAGTCGAGTGCTGTGTAGGTTTACCCTCATTTCAGGTGCCTGGGCAGCTCATGAGGCAATAATTTTTTTTCTAGAGGGCAGGCAGAGTGCTGCATTGTGGGTCCGGAATTGCCAAACTTGAGGTCTTCGGGGCCAGGAGTGTGAGGACGGAAGTCTGAGAAGACAAGCTACACTTGGGTATCAGGGCGAGGGCACGGCAGGTACCCCCTGCAGATCTGAACCAATATCTCATCCATCAGAAGTCAGGGCGAGGATCAGACGTTGGCTCAGGTGGAAGTTTCTGAGCATGACGGCCGCTTCATGAAGGGAGCGGAATCTCGAGGCCATTGAGGTTTTCCCACGTTGGGAGTTGTGGGATGCCCCCTTCAAGGATTCCTTCTGCAGGACAATTGAGACCTGTTGGACAGTTCCAGGACATCCCATTTGGAATGACTCCAGAGCACAGTTCGCGGTTGGATGCCTGGGAAGCCTGCCTCGCATTCCAATTGTCTCCTAGCAACAAGACAGTTTAGATCTGATGTCTCTGCCGGGGCAACCGGGGTGGCTGAGTTGAAATGGACTTTCCTGAGGATGGGTCCTAATGTGTTTTTGTGTCCATGAGGGCCTTGGAATGGGGCGGTGGCACCGGGACCCTAAAGTACTCTCCTAAGCTTTGGACATGGCTGCCATGCACAGGTTTCCTTGTGGAGACGAGATGAGTTCTGATGGGTGCCTCAGGAAAACCCCTATGCTCGTATTGGAATCAGGCTTTTGAGGACACATGCCTGTAACCCAAAGTAATGGATCCTATTATGGCCTAGGGTCCTGTCTGGTTCAATCTTCTTCTCTGGGGACATCCATCTATGGTATGAATGGAGGTCGATTATCAGCTGGTGTCAGACAGCCCTTGTTTGTTCCGGGCGACCTACACTATTCGGATGGCCTCAGGGACTTTGGAGGTTGCTCCTAATTTGTACGCTTTTGGACCATGGAATGGGCAGAATTTCCATGGATTGGTAGGCACAGTCCTAATGTGTGGCTCCAGGGTCCCAGCCTGGAGGGTGTGTGGCCCAAGACTTTGAGGACAGAAGTCTGAAAACACAAACTCAGCTTAGGTTTGGGGACGTAGGTATGGCAGGCCCGATCTACAAACCATGAGAAGAACTCTTCAGGATATGAAGAAAGTGCGAGTCTGAGGCGCTTGCTCAGGCTTTTGTCTCTGGATTTTGTATCAGCGATGGCCGTGGAATGTCGGGGAGGCCTCATGGGCCATGGATGAATCTTCTTCTCTGAGGATTTGGCCGGATTCCCAATTTCTTTTCGTCAATCTGTGGGATGGGAGGACTCATTTCAGTTTTGTTACCTCAGATGTCCCACCAAAAGAGGAATTCCAAAGCCAAGCCGTGGGGAAGACTGAAGGGACAACCCGAACTATGGTTAAAAGTTGGGGCCTAGGGGCATGGCAAGCCCAATATGCTATCTCTTCATCCGGCCACTGAGTGACCTTACTTGAGGACTGGGCTCAGCCTGAGCATCACAATGTGTGTTTGTGACCAATGTGGCCCGCCAGCATGGGCGGGGCCTCATGGGCCACACTGGTTTCAACTACACTGAACATTGGACAACATGCCAACCACAAGGTTTCTTGCCATGGGGAAGGAGTTCTGATTTCTGCATCACCTTCAACCCTGGGCAGTGATTGGAGATAAGGTCAAGGTTCTGAAACCTGAAAACCGAGGTTGGGAAGAGATGACGACCTAAGGCCATGGAAGCTAGATGTGCTCAGTGTGCGGCCAGCTGTCTGGGAGGGGCCAGGGGGTCCAGGCTCAGGCTGTGTCAGAAAGGGCATTAGTGCCCTGGTCAGCCTATGTATTTGGGGTACAGCCATGGTCGGTGCAGGTTGATCCTCATTTGGGGTTACTGGGTAGACCCAGAGGACAATGTTTTTCTTCTGGTGGGCCGGCAGAGTGCTGCATTGTAGTTCTGGATTGCCAAACTGGAGGGCTTGTGGGCCAGTAGTCTGACGACAAAAGTCTGAGAACACAAGCTAGGCTTAGGTTTCTGGGTGAGGCCATGGCAGGCACAATCTACAGACCTGAATCGAGATCTCGTGCATCTGAAGTCAGGGCTAGGATCAGACGATCGCTCAGGTTGGAGTTTCTGTTCCTGATGGCCCCTTCATGAATGGGGGGGGGGCATCACGAGGCCATGGGGGTTTTCCCACGAGGGGAGTTGTGAGAAGCTCCAAACTGCAGAGAGTCTTCTGCAGGACAATTGAAACCTGTTGTTTGGGTCCAGGCCAATGATTCTGAGCAGGGTTCTAAGGATGGATGGCTGGGTAGCCCACCGCGCATTCCAATTGTCTCCTAGCAATAAGACAGGTTAGATCTCCTGGATCTGTGGGGAGCAACCGAGGACGCTGAGTTGAAATGGACACCCCTGGGGATGGGTCCTAACGTGCTTTTGTGTCTATGGAGACCTTGGAATGAAGCGGTGGCACTGGGGCCCTAAAGGGTTCTCCTAAAGAGAGGCTTTGACACAGCTCCAACGTGCAAGTTTCCCATGTGTAGATGAGATGTTTTCTGATGGGTGAGTCAAGAAACAGCTAGATGCTGCTTTTGAAATCCAGGCCTCTGAGGAGAGATGCCTGGAAAGCAAAGCAATGGATCTGATTAGTGCCTACGGGCCTGTTCTTTCCTTTTTACCTCTGGGGACATCTGTCTATGTGTCTGAGTGCAGGTAGGTGCTCAGTTGGGCTCAGATTGCCCCTGTTTTTCCTGGGAAGCCACCACTATTGAGATGGATCAGGGACTTTGGAGGTTTATCCTATTAGATGGATTGTGGCCATTGGAATGGGCACACACAATTCCCTTGGAGACGGCAAGTACAGTCCTGAGGTTCGGCTCCAGGGGCTTGAGCCTGTAGGTTGTGTAGGCCAGGGCTGTTTGGAAGTTGTCTGAAAACACAAACTCGGCTTATGTTTCGGGTCATAGGTATGGCAGGACTGATCTACAGACCATGAGGAGAACTCTTCGGGATTTGAAAGAAGGGCGAGTGTGAGGCTCCTGCTCAAGTTTTTGTCTCTGGATATCGTGTCACTCATGGTCGTGGAATTTCTGGGTGACTTCATGGGAAATGGACGAGTCTTACTCTCTGGTGGTTTGGCCCTGTCTAAAGAGTTTGGGGTCATTCTGTGGGCTGGAGAAGTTCGTTTTTTTTTTTGTTGTTGTTGTTGTTGTTTTCTTTTTTAACCTCAGGTGTCCCACCAAATGATGGATTCCAGAGTAGAGCCCTGGGGAGGGGCGACTGGACAATCAGAAATCTGGTTAAAAATTGGGGCCTAGGGACATGTCAAGCCCATTATGACATCTAATGGTCCAGCCACTGAGAGGACTTACTAGAGGACAGGACTCATGCTGAGGGTCACAATGCGTGTGTATGCGCTCGTAACACTCAAGAATGGGCGGGGCCTCAGGGTGAATGCTGGTTTCTCCTACACTGAACGTTGGACAACGTGCCAACCACAAGGGTTCTTGCCATGGGAAAGGAGGAGTCCTGATTTCTGCATCACACTCACCCCTGGGCAGTGATTGGAGATAAGGTCTCGGTTCTGAAGCCTGAAAACTGAGGTAGGGAAGAGATGATAACCTAAGGCCATGGCGGGTTTTATGTGCTCAGTGTGCGGTCAGCTTTGGGTGTTGGTCACGAGGTCCGGGCTCAGGTTGTGTTCGACAGTGCATTAGTGCCCAGGTTAGACTATATAATTTGGGTAAAGTCGAGTGCTGTGTAGGTTTACCCTCATTTCAGGTGCCTGGGCAGCTCATGAGGCAATAATTTTTTTTCTAGAGGGCAGGCAGAGTGCTGCATTGTGGGTCCGGAATTGCCAAACTTGAGGTCTTCGGGGCCAGGAGTGTGAGGACGGAAGTCTGAGAAGACAAGCTAGACTTGGGTATCAGGGCGAGGGCACGGCAGGTACCCCCTGCAGATCTGAACCAATATCTCATCCATCAGAAGTCAGGGCGAGGATCAGACGTTGGCTCAGGTGGAAGTTTCTGAGCATGACGGCCGCTTCATGAAGGGAGCGGAATCTCGAGGCCATTGAGGTTTTCCCACGTTGGGAGTTGTGGGATGCCCCCTTCAAGGATTCCTTCTGCGGGACAATTGAGACCTGTTGGACAGTTCCAGGACATCCCATTTGGAATGACTCCAGAGCACAGTTCGCGGTTGGATGCCTGGGAAGCCTGCCTCGCATTCCAATTGTCTCCTAGCAACAAGACAGTTTAGATCTGATGTCTCTGCCGGGGCAACCGGGGTGGCTGAGTTGAAATGGACTTTCCTGAGGATGGGTCCTAATGTGTTTTTGTGTCCATGAGGGCCTTGGAATGGGGCGGTGGCACCGGGACCCTAAAGTACTCTCCTAAGCTTTGGACATGGCTCCCATGCACAGGTTTCCTTGTGGAGACGAGATGAGTTCTGATGGGTGCCTCAGGAAAACCCCTATGCTCGTATTGGAATCAGGCTTTTGAGGACACATGCCTGTAACCCAAAGTAATGGATCCTATTATGGCCTAGGGTCCTGTCTGGTTCAATCTTCTTCTCTGGGGACATCCATCTATGGTATGAATGGAGGTCGATTATCAGCTGGTGTCAGACAGCCCTTGTTTGTTCCGGGCGACCTACACTATTCGGATGGCCTCAGGGACTTTGGAGGTTGCTCCTAATTTGTACGCTTTTGGACCATGGAATGGGCAGAATTTCCATGGATTGGTAGGCACAGTCCTAATGTGTGCCTCCAGGGTCCCAGCCTGGAGGGTGTGTGGCCCAAGACTTTGAGGACAGAAGTCTGAAAACACAAACTCAGCTTAGGTTTGGGGACGTAGGTATGGCAGGCCCGATCTACAAACCATGAGAAGAACTCTTCAGGATATGAAGAAAGTGCGAGTCTGAGGCGCTTGCTCAGGCTTTTGTCTCTGGATTTTGTATCAGCGATGGCCGTGGAATGTCGGGGAGGCCTCATGGGCCATGGATGAATCTTCTTCTCTGAGGATTTGGCCGGATTCCCAATTTCTTTTCGTCAATCTGTGGGATGGGAGGACTCATTTCAGTTTTGTTACCTCAGATGTCCCACCAAAAGAGGAATTCCAAAGCCAAGCCGTGGGGAAGACTGAAGGGACAACCCGAACTATGGTTAAAAGTTGGGGCCTAGGGGCATGGCAAGCCCAATATGCTATCTCTTCATCCGGCCACTGAGTGACCTTACTTGAGGACTGGGCTCAGCCTGAGCATCACAATGTGTGTTTGTGACCAATGTGGCCCGCCAGCATGGGCGGGGCCTCATGGGCCACACTGGTTTCAACTACACTGAACATTGGACAACATGCCAACCACAAGGTTTCTTGCCATGGGGAAGGAGTTCTGATTTCTGCATCACCTTCAACCCTGGGCAGTGATTGGAGATAAGGTCAAGGTTCTGAAACCTGAAAACCGAGGTTGGGAAGAGATGACGACCTAAGGCCATGGAAGCTAGATGTGCTCAGTGTGCGGCCAGCTGTCTGGGAGGGGCCAGGGGGTCCAGGCTCAGGCTGTGTCAGAAAGGGCATTAGTGCCCTGGTCAGCCTATGTATTTGGGGTACAGCCATGGTCGGTGCAGGTTGATCCTCATTTGGGGTTACTGGGTAGACCCAGAGGACAATGTTTTTCTTCTGGAGGGCCGGCAGAGTGCTGCATTGTAGTTCTGGATTGCCAAACTGGAGGGCTTGTGGGCCAGTAGTCTGACGACAAAAGTCTGAGAACACAATCTAGGTTTAGGTTTCTGGGTGAGGCCATGGCAGGCACAATCTACAGACCTGAATCGAGATCTCGTGCATCTGAAGTCAGGGCTAGGATCAGACGATCGCTCAGGTTGGAGTTTCTGTTCCTGATGGCCCCTTCATGAATGGGGGGGGGCATCACGAGGCCATGGGGGTTTTCCCACGAGGGGAGTTGTGAGAAGCTCCAAACTGCAGAGAGTCTTCTGCAGGACAATTAAAACCTATTGTTTGGGTCCAGGCCAATGATTCTGAGCAGGGTTCTAAGGATGGATGGCTGGGTAGCCCACCGCGCATTCCAATTGTCTCCTAGCAATAAGACAGGTTAGATCTCCTGGATCTTTGGGGAGCAACCGAGGACGCTGAGTTGAAATGGACACCCCTGGGGATGGGTCCTAACGTGCTTTTGTGTCTATGGAGACCTTGGAATGAAGCGGTGGCACTGGGGCCCTAAAGGGTTCTCCTAAAGAGAGGCTTTGACACAGCTCCAACGTGCAAGTTTCCCATGTGTAGATGAGATGTTTTCTGATGGGTGAGTCAAGAAACAGCTAGATGCTGCTTTTGAAATCCAGGCCTCTGAGGAGAGATGCCTGGAAAGCAAAGCAATGGATCTGATTAGTGCCTACGGGCCTGTTCTTTCCTTTTTACCTCTGGGGACATCTGTCTATGTGTCTGAGTGCAGGTAGGTGCTCAGTTGGGCTCAGATTGCCCCTGTTTTTCCTGGGAAGCCACCACTATTGAGATGGATCAGGGACTTTGGAGGTTTATCCTATTAGATGGATTGTGGCCATTGGAATGGGCACACACAATTCCCTTGGAGAGGGCAAGTACAGTCCTGAGGTTCGGCTCCAGGGGCTTGAGCCTGTAGGTTGTGTAGGCCAGGGCTGTTTGGAAGTTGTCTGAAAACACAAACTCGGCTTATGTTTCGGGTCATAGGTATGGCAGGACTGATCTACAGCCCATGAGGAGAACTCTTCGGGATTTGAAAGAAGGGCGAGTGTGAGGCTCCTGCTCAAGTTTTTGTCTCTGGATATCGTGTCACTCATGGTCGTGGAATTTCTGGGTGACTTCATGGGAAATGGACGAGTCTTACTCTCTGGTGGTTTGGCCCTGTCTAAAGAGTTTGGGGTCATTCTGTGGGCTGGAGAAGTTCGTTTTTTTTGTTTTGTTGTTGTTGTTGTTTTCTTTTTTAACCTCAGGTGTCCCACCAAATGATGGATTCCAGAGTAGAGCCCTGGGGAGGGGCGACTGGACAATCAGAAATCTGGTTAAAAATTGGGGCCTAGGGACATGTCAAGCCCATTATGACATCTAATGGTCCAGCCACTGAGAGGACTTACTAGAGGACAGGACTCATGCTGAGGGTCACAATGCGTGTGTATGCGCTCGTAACACTCAAGAATGGGCGGGGCCTCAGGGTGAATGCTGGTTTCTCCTACACTGAACGTTGGACAACGTGCCAACCACAAGGGTTCTTGCCATGGGAAAGGAGGAGTCCTGATTTCTGCATCACACTCACCCCTGGGCAGTGATTGGAGATAAGGTCTCGGTTCTGAAGCCTGAAAACTGAGGTAGGGAAGAGATGATGACCTAAGGCCATGGCGGGTTTTATGTGCTCAGTGTGCGGTCAGCTTTTTGGGTGTTGGTCACGAGGTCCGGGCTCAGGTTGTGTTCGACAGTGCATTAGTGCCCAGGTTAGACTATATAATTTGGGTAAAGTCGAGTGCTGTGTAGGTTTACCCTCATTTCAGGTGCCTGGGCAGCTCATGAGGCAATAATTTTTTTTCTAGAGGGCAGGCAGAGTGCTGCATTGTGGGTCCGGAATTGCCAAACTTGAGGTCTTCGGGGCCAGGAGTGTGAGGACGGAAGTCTGAGAAGACAAGCTACACTTGGGTATCAGGGCGAGGGCACGGCAGGTACCCCCTGCAGATCTGAACCAATATCTCATCCATCAGAAGTCAGGGCGAGGATCAGACGTTGGCTCAGGTGGAAGTTTCTGAGCATGACGGCCGCTTCATGAAGGGAGCGGAATCTCGAGGCCATTGAGGTTTTCCCACGTTGGGAGTTGTGGGATGCCCCCTTCAAGGATTCCTTCTGCAGGACAATTGAGACCTGTTGGACAGTTCCAGGACATCCCATTTGGAATGACTCCAGAGCACAGTTCGCGGTTGGATGCCTGGGAAGCCTGCCTCGCATTCCAATTGTCTCCTAGCAACAAGACAGTTTAGATCTGATGTCTCTGCCGGGGCAACCGGGGTGGCTGAGTTGAAATGGACTTTCCTGAGGATGGGTCCTAATGTGTTTTTGTGTCCATGAGGGCCTTGGAATGGGGCGGTGGCACCGGGACCCTAAAGTACTCTCCTAAGCTTTGGACATGGCTGCCATGCACAGGTTTCCTTGTGGAGACGAGATGAGTTCTGATGGGTGCCTCAGGAAAACCCCTATGCTCGTATTGGAATCAGGCTTTTGAGGACACATGCCTGTAACCCAAAGTAATGGATCCTATTATGGCCTAGGGTCCTGTCTGGTTCAATCTTCTTCTCTGGGGACATCCATCTATGGTATGAATGGAGGTCGATTATCAGCTGGTGTCAGACAGCCCTTGTTTGTTCCGGGCGACCTACACTATTCGGATGGCCTCAGGGACTTTGGAGGTTGCTCCTAATTTGTACGCTTTTGGACCATGGAATGGGCAGAATTTCCATGGATTGGTAGGCACAGTCCTAATGTGTGGCTCCAGGGTCCCAGCCTGGAGGGTGTGTGGCCCAAGACTTTGAGGACAGAAGTCTGAAAACACAAACTCAGCTTAGGTTTGGGGACGTAGGTATGGCAGGCCCGATCTACAAACCATGAGAAGAACTCTTCAGGATATGAAGAAAGTGCGAGTCTGAGGCGCTTGCTCAGGCTTTTGTCTCTGGATTTTGTATCAGCGATGGCCGTGGAATGTCGGGGAGGCCTCATGGGCCATGGATGAATCTTCTTCTCTGAGGATTTGGCCGGATTCCCAATTTCTTTTCGTCAATCTGTGGGATGGGAGGACTCATTTCAGTTTTGTTACCTCAGATGTCCCACCAAAAGAGGAATTCCAAAGCCAAGCCGTGGGGAAGACTGAAGGGACAACCCGAACTATGGTTAAAAGTTGGGGCCTAGGGGCATGGCAAGCCCAATATGCTATCTCTTCATCCGGCCACTGAGTGACCTTACTTGAGGACTGGGCTCAGCCTGAGCATCACAATGTGTGTTTGTGACCAATGTGGCCCGCCAGCATGGGCGGGGCCTCATGGGCCACACTGGTTTCAACTACACTGAACATTGGACAACATGCCAACCACAAGGTTTCTTGCCATGGGGAAGGAGTTCTGATTTCTGCATCACCTTCAACCCTGGGCAGTGATTGGAGATAAGGTCAAGGTTCTGAAACCTGAAAACCGAGGTTGGGAAGAGATGACGACCTAAGGCCATGGAAGCTAGATGTGCTCAGTGTGCGGCCAGCTGTCTGGGAGGGGCCAGGGGGTCCAGGCTCAGGCTGTGTCAGAAAGGGCATTAGTGCCCTGGTCAGCCTATGTATTTGGGGTACAGCCATGGTCGGTGCAGGTTGATCCTCATTTGGGGTTACTGGGTAGACCCAGAGGACAATGTTTTTCTTCTGGTGGGCCGGCAGAGTGCTGCATTGTAGTTCTGGATTGCCAAACTGGAGGGCTTGTGGGCCAGTAGTCTGACGACAAAAGTCTGAGAACACAAGCTAGGCTTAGGTTTCTGGGTGAGGCCATGGCAGGCACAATCTACAGACCTGAATCGAGATCTCGTGCATCTGAAGTCAGGGCTAGGATCAGACGATCGCTCAGGTTGGAGTTTCTGTTCCTGATGGCCCCTTCATGAATGGGGGGGGGGGCATCACGAGGCCATGGGGGTTTTCCCACGAGGGGAGTTGTGAGAAGCTCCAAACTGCAGAGAGTCTTCTGCAGGACAATTGAAACCTGTTGTTTGGGTCCAGGCCAATGATTCTGAGCAGGGTTCTAAGGATGGATGGCTGGGTAGCCCACCGCGCATTCCAATTGTCTCCTAGCAATAAGACAGGTTAGATCTCCTGGATCTGTGGGGAGCAACCGAGGACGCTGAGTTGAAATGGACACCCCTGGGGATGGGTCCTAACGTGCTTTTGTGTCTATGGAGACCTTGGAATGAAGCGGTGGCACTGGGGCCCTAAAGGGTTCTCCTAAAGAGAGGCTTTGACACAGCTCCAACGTGCAAGTTTCCCATGTGTAGATGAGATGTTTTCTGATGGGTGAGTCAAGAAACAGCTAGATGCTGCTTTTGAAATCCAGGCCTCTGAGGAGAGATGCCTGGAAAGCAAAGCAATGGATCTGATTAGTGCCTACGGGCCTGTTCTTTCCTTTTTACCTCTGGGGACATCTGTCTATGTGTCTGAGTGCAGGTAGGTGCTCAGTTGGGCTCAGATTGCCCCTGTTTTTCCTGGGAAGCCACCACTATTGAGATGGATCAGGGACTTTGGAGGTTTATCCTATTAGATGGATTGTGGCCATTGGAATGGGCACACACAATTCCCTTGGAGACGGCAAGTACAGTCCTGAGGTTCGGCTCCAGGGGCTTGAGCCTGTAGGTTGTGTAGGCCAGGGCTGTTTGGAAGTTGTCTGAAAACACAAACTCGGCTTATGTTTCGGGTCATAGGTATGGCAGGACTGATCTACAGACCATGAGGAGAACTCTTCGGGATTTGAAAGAAGGGCGAGTGTGAGGCTCCTGCTCAAGTTTTTGTCTCTGGATATCGTGTCACTCATGGTCGTGGAATTTCTGGGTGACTTCATGGGAAATGGACGAGTCTTACTCTCTGGTGGTTTGGCCCTGTCTAAAGAGTTTGGGGTCATTCTGTGGGCTGGAGAAGTTCGTTTTTTTTTGTTTTGTTGTTGTTGTTGTTTTCTTTTTTAACCTCAGGTGTCCCACCAAATGATGGATTCCAGAGTAGAGCCCTGGGGAGGGGCGACTGGACAATCAGAAATCTGGTTAAAAATTGGGGCCTAGGGACATGTCAAGCCCATTATGACATCTAATGGTCCAGCCACTGAGAGGACTTACTAGAGGACAGGACTCATGCTGAGGGTCACAATGCGTGTGTATGCGCTCGTAACACTCAAGAATGGGCGGGGCCTCAGGGTGAATGCTGGTTTCTCCTACACTGAACGTTGGACAACGTGCCAACCACAAGGGTTCTTGCCATGGGAAAGGAGGAGTCCTGATTTCTGCATCACACTCACCCCTGGGCAGTGATTGGAGATAAGGTCTCGGTTCTGAAGCCTGAAAACTGAGGTAGGGAAGAGATGATGACCTAAGGCCATGGCGGGTTTTATGTGCTCAGTGTGCGGTCAGCTTTTTGGGTGTTGGTCACGAGGTCCGGGCTCAGGTTGTGTTCGACAGTGCATTAGTGCCCAGGTTAGACTATATAATTTGGGTAAAGTCGAGTGCTGTGTACGTTTACCCTCATTTCAGGTGCCTGGGCAGCTCATGAGGCAATAATTTTTTTTCTAGAGGGCAGGCAGAGTGCTGCATTGTGGGTCCGGAATTGCCAAACTTGAGGTCTTCGGGGCCAGGAGTGTGAGGACGGAAGTCTGAGAAGACAAGCTAGACTTGGGTATCAGGGCGAGGGCACGGCAGGTACCCCCTGCAGATCTGAACCAATATCTCATCCATCAGAAGTCAGGGCGAGGATCAGACGTTGGCTCAGGTGGAAGTTTCTGAGCATGACGGCCGCTTCATGAAGGGAGCGGAATCTCGAGGCCATTGAGGTTTTCCCACGTTGGGAGTTGTGGGATGCCCCCTTCAAGGATTCCTTCTGCGGGACAATTGAGACCTGTTGGACAGTTCCAGGACATCCCATTTGGAATGACTCCAGAGCACAGTTCGCGGTTGGATGCCTGGGAAGCCTGCCTCGCATTCCAATTGTCTCCTAGCAACAAGACAGTTTAGATCTGATGTCTCTGCCGGGGCAACCGGGGTGGCTGAGTTGAAATGGACTTTCCTGAGGATGGGTCCTAATGTGTTTTTGTGTCCATGAGGGCCTTGGAATGGGGCGGTGGCACCGGGACCCTAAAGTACTCTCCTAAGCTTTGGACATGGCTCCCATGCACAGGTTTCCTTGTGGAGACGAGATGAGTTCTGATGGGTGCCTCAGGAAAACCCCTATGCTCGTATTGGAATCAGGCTTTTGAGGACACATGCCTGTAACCCAAAGTAATGGATCCTATTATGGCCTAGGGTCCTGTCTGGTTCAATCTTCTTCTCTGGGGACATCCATCTATGGTATGAATGGAGGTCGATTATCAGCTGGTGTCAGACAGCCCTTGTTTGTTCCGGGCGACCTACACTATTCGGATGGCCTCAGGGACTTTGGAGGTTGCTCCTAATTTGTACGCTTTTGGACCATGGAATGGGCAGAATTTCCATGGATTGGTAGGCACAGTCCTAATGTGTGGCTCCAGGGTCCCAGCCTGGAGGGTGTGTGGCCCAAGACTTTGAGGACAGAAGTCTGAAAACACAAACTCAGCTTAGGTTTGGGGACGTAGGTATGGCAGGCCCGATCTACAAACCATGAGAAGAACTCTTCAGGATATGAAGAAAGTGCGAGTCTGAGGCGCTTGCTCAGGCTTTTGTCTCTGGATTTTGTATCAGCGATGGCCGTGGAATGTCGGGGAGGCCTCATGGGCCATGGATGAATCTTCTTCTCTGAGGATTTGGCCGGATTCCCAATTTCTTTTCGTCAATCTGTGGGATGGGAGGACTCATTTCAGTTTTGTTACCTCAGATGTCCCACCAAAAGAGGAATTCCAAAGCCAAGCCGTGGGGAAGACTGAAGGGACAACCCGAACTATGGTTAAAAGTTGGGGCCTAGGGGCATGGCAAGCCCAATATGCTATCTCTTCATCCGGCCACTGAGTGACCTTACTTGAGGACTGGGCTCAGCCTGAGCATCACAATGTGTGTTTGTGACCAATGTGGCCCGCCAGCATGGGCGGGGCCTCATGGGCCACACTGGTTTCAACTACACTGAACATTGGACAACATGCCAACCACAAGGTTTCTTGCCATGGGGAAGGAGTTCTGATTTCTGCATCACCTTCAACCCTGGGCAGTGATTGGAGATAAGGTCAAGGTTCTGAAACCTGAAAACCGAGGTTGGGAAGAGATGACGACCTAAGGCCATGGAAGCTAGATGTGCTCAGTGTGCGGCCAGCTGTCTGGGAGGGGCCAGGGGGTCCAGGCTCAGGCTGTGTCAGAAAGGGCATTAGTGCCCTGGTCAGCCTATGTATTTGGGGTACAGCCATGGTCGGTGCAGGTTGATCCTCATTTGGGGTTACTGGGTAGACCCAGAGGACAATGTTTTTCTTCTGGTGGGCCGGCAGAGTGCTGCATTGTAGTTCTGGATTGCCAAACTGGAGGGCTTGTGGGCCAGTAGTCTGACGACAAAAGTCTGAGAACACAAGCTAGGCTTAGGTTTCTGGGTGAGGCCATGGCAGGCACAATCTACAGACCTGAATCGAGATCTCGTGCATCTGAAGTCAGGGCTAGGATCAGACGATCGCTCAGGTTGGAGTTTCTGTTCCTGATGGCCCCTTCATGAATGGGGGGGGGGCATCACGAGGCCATGGGGGTTTTCCCACGAGGGGAGTTGTGAGAAGCTCCAAACTGCAGAGAGTCTTCTGCAGGACAATTGAAACCTGTTGTTTGGGTCCAGGCCAATGATTCTGAGCAGGGTTCTAAGGATGGATGGCTGGGTAGCCCACCGCGCATTCCAATTGTCTCCTAGCAATAAGACAGGTTAGATCTCCTGGATCTGTGGGGAGCAACCGAGGACGCTGAGTTGAAATGGACACCCCTGGGGATGGGTCCTAACGTGCTTTTGTGTCTATGGAGACCTTGGAATGAAGCGGTGGCACTGGGGCCCTAAAGGGTTCTCCTAAAGAGAGGCTTTGACACAGCTCCAACGTGCAAGTTTCCCATGTGTAGATGAGATGTTTTCTGATGGGTGAGTCAAGAAACAGCTAGATGCTGCTTTTGAAATCCAGGCCTCTGAGGAGAGATGCCTGGAAAGCAAAGCAATGGATCTGATTAGTGCCTACGGGCCTGTTCTTTCCTTTTTACCTCTGGGGACATCTGTCTATGTGTCTGAGTGCAGGTAGGTGCTCAGTTGGGCTCAGATTGCCCCTGTTTTTCCTGGGAAGCCACCACTATTGAGATGGATCAGGGACTTTGGAGGTTTATCCTATTAGATGGATTGTGGCCATTGGAATGGGCACACACAATTCCCTTGGAGACGGCAAGTACAGTCCTGAGGTTCGGCTCCAGGGGCTTGAGCCTGTAGGTTGTGTAGGCCAGGGCTGTTTGGAAGTTGTCTGAAAACACAAACTCGGCTTATGTTTCGGGTCATAGGTATGGCAGGACTGATCTACAGACCATGAGGAGAACTCTTCGGGATTTGAAAGAAGGGCGAGTGTGAGGCTCCTGCTCAAGTTTTTGTCTCTGGATATCGTGTCACTCATGGTCGTGGAATTTCTGGGTGACTTCATGGGAAATGGACGAGTCTTACTCTCTGGTGGTTTGGCCCTGTCTAAAGAGTTTGGGGTCATTCTGTGGGCTGGAGAAGTTCGTTTTTTTTGTTTTGTTGTTGTTGTTGTTTTCTTTTTTAACCTCAGGTGTCCCACCAAATGATGGATTCCAGAGTAGAGCCCTGGGGAGGGGCGACTGGACAATCAGAAATCTGGTTAAAAATTGGGGCCTAGGGACATGTCAAGCCCATTATGACATCTAATGGTCCAGCCACTGAGAGGACTTACTAGAGGACAGGACTCATGCTGAGGGTCACAATGCGTGTGTATGCGCTCGTAACACTCAAGAATGGGCGGGGCCTCAGGGTGAATGCTGGTTTCTCCTACACTGAACGTTGGACAACGTGCCAACCACAAGGGTTCTTGCCATGGGAAAGGAGGAGTCCTGATTTCTGCATCACACTCACCCCTGGGCAGTGATTGGAGATAAGGTCTCGGTTCTGAAGCCTGAAAACTGAGGTAGGGAAGAGATGATGACCTAAGGCCATGGCGGGTTTTATGTGCTCAGTGTGCGGTCAGCTTTTTGGGTGTTGGTCACGAGGTCCGGGCTCAGGTTGTGTTCGACAGTGCATTAGTGCCCAGGTTAGACTATATAATTTGGGTAAAGTCGAGTGCTGTGTAGGTTTACCCTCATTTCAGGTGCCTGGGCAGCTCATGAGGCAATAATTTTTTTTCTAGAGGGCAGGCAGAGTGCTGCATTGTGGGTCCGGAATTGCCAAACTTGAGGTCTTCGGGGCCAGGAGTGTGAGGACGGAAGTCTGAGAAGACAAGCTACACTTGGGTATCAGGGCGAGGGCACGGCAGGTACCCCCTGCAGATCTGAACCAATATCTCATCCATCAGAAGTCAGGGCGAGGATCAGACGTTGGCTCAGGTGGAAGTTTCTGAGCATGACGGCCGCTTCATGAAGGGAGCGGAATCTCGAGGCCATTGAGGTTTTCCCACGTTGGGAGTTGTGGGATGCCCCCTTCAAGGATTCCTTCTGCGGGACAATTGAGACCTGTTGGACAGTTCCAGGACATCCCATTTGGAATGACTCCAGAGCACAGTTCGCGGTTGGATGCCTGGGAAGCCTGCCTCGCATTCCAATTGTCTCCTAGCAACAAGACAGTTTAGATCTGATGTCTCTACCGGGGCAACCGGGGTGGCTGAGTTGAAATGGACTTTCCTGAGGATGGGTCCTAATGTGTTTTTGTGTCCATGAGGGCCTTGGAATGGGGCGGTGGCACCGGGACCCTAAAGTACTCTCCTAAGCTTTGGACATGGCTCCCATGCACAGGTTTCCTTGTGGAGACGAGATGAGTTCTGATGGGTGCCTCAGGAAACCCCTATGCTCGTATTGGAATCAGGCTTTTGAGGACACATGCCTGTAACCCAAAGTAATGGATCCTATTATGGCCTAGGGTCCTGTCTGGTTCAATCTTCTTCTCTGGGGACATCCATCTATGGTATGAATGGAGGTCGATTATCAGCTGGTGTCAGACAGCCCTTGTTTGTTCCGGGCGACCTACACTATTCGGATGGCCTCAGGGACTTTGGAGGTTGCTCCTAATTTGTACGCTTTTGGACCATGGAATGGGCAGAATTTCCATGGATTGGTAGGCACAGTCCTAATGTGTGCCTCCAGGGTCCCAGCCTGGAGGGTGTGTGGCCCAAGACTTTGAGGACAGAAGTCTGAAAACACAAACTCAGCTTAGGTTTGGGGACGTAGGTATGGCAGGCCCGATCTACAAACCATGAGAAGAACTCTTCAGGATATGAAGAAAGTGCGAGTCTGAGGCGCTTGCTCAGGCTTTTGTCTCTGGATTTTGTATCAGCGATGGCCGTGGAATGTCGGGGAGGCCTCATGGGCCATGGATGAATCTTCTTCTCTGAGGATTTGGCCGGATTCCCAATTTCTTTTCGTCAATCTGTGGGATGGGAGGACTCATTTCAGTTTTGTTACCTCAGATGTCCCACCAAAAGAGGAATTCCAAAGCCAAGCCGTGGGGAAGACTGAAGGGACAACCCGAACTATGGTTAAAAGTTGGGGCCTAGGGGCATGGCAAGCCCAATATGCTATCTCTTCATCCGGCCACTGAGTGACCTTACTTGAGGACTGGGCTCAGCCTGAGCATCACAATGTGTGTTTGTGACCAATGTGGCCCGCCAGCATGGGCGGGGCCTCATGGGCCACACTGGTTTCAACTACACTGAACATTGGACAACATGCCAACCACAAGGTTTCTTGCCATGGGGAAGGAGTTCTGATTTCTGCATCACCTTCAACCCTGGGCAGTGATTGGAGATAAGGTCAAGGTTCTGAAACCTGAAAACCGAGGTTGGGAAGAGATGACGACCTAAGGCCATGGAAGCTAGATGTGCTCAGTGTGCGGCCAGCTGTCTGGGAGGGGCCAGGGGGTCCAGGCTCAGTCTGTGTCAGAAAGGGCATTAGTGCCCTGGTCAGCCTATGTATTTGGGGTACAGCCATGGTCGGTGCAGGTTGATCCTCATTTGGGGTTACTGGGTAGACCCAGAGGACAATGTTTTTCTTCTGGAGGGCCGGCAGAGTGCTGCATTGTAGTTCTGGATTGCCAAACTGGAGGGCTTGTGGGCCAGTAGTCTGACGACAAAAGTCTGAGAACACAAGCTAGGCTTAGGTTTCTGGGTGAGGCCATGGCAGGCACAATCTACAGACCTGAATCGAGATCTCGTGCATCTGAAGTCAGGGCTAGGATCAGACGATCGCTCAGGTTGGAGTTTCTGTTCCTGATGGCCCCTTCATGAATGGGGGGGGGCATCACGAGGCCATGGGGGTTTTCCCACGAGGGGAGTTGTGAGAAGCTCCAAACTGCAGAGAGTCTTCTGCAGGACAATTAAAACCTATTGTTTGGGTCCAGGCCAATGATTCTGAGCAGGGTTCTAAGGATGGATGGCTGGGTAGCCCACCGCGCATTCCAATTGTCTCCTAGCAATAAGACAGGTTAGATCTCCTGGATCTGTGGGGAGCAACCGAGGACGCTGAGTTGAAATGGACACCCCTGGGGATGGGTCCTAACGTGCTTTTGTGTCTATGGAGACCTTGGAATGAAGCGGTGGCACTGGGGCCCTAAAGGGTTCTCCTAAAGAGAGGCTTTGACACAGCTCCAACGTGCAAGTTTCCCATGTGTAGATGAGATGTTTTCTGATGGGTGAGTCAAGAAACAGCTAGATGCTGCTTTTGAAATCCAGGCCTCTGAGGAAGATGCCTGGAAAGCAAAGCAATGGATCTGATTAGTGCCTAGGGGCCTGTTCTTTCCTTTTTACCTCTGGGGACATCTGTCTATGTGTCTGAGTGCAGGTAGGTGCTCAGTTGGGCTCAGATTGCCCCTGTTTTTCCTGGGAAGCCACCACTATTGAGATGGATCAGGGACTTTGGAGGTTTATCCTATTAGATGGATTGTGGCCATTGGAATGGGCACACACAATTCCCTTGGAGAGGGCAAGTAGAGTCCTGAGGTTCGGCTCCAGGGGCTTGAGCCTGTAGGTTGTGTAGGCCAGGGCTGTTTGGAAGTTGTCTGAAAACACAAACTCGGCTTATGTTTCGGGTCATAGGTATGGCAGGACTGATCTACAGACCATGAGGAGAACTCTTCGGGATTTGAAAGAAGGGCGAGTGTGAGGCTCCTGCTCAAGTTTTTGTCTCTGGATATCGTGTCACTCATGGTCGTGGAATTTCTGGGTGACTTCATGGGAAATGGACGAGTCTTACTCTCTGGTGGTTTGGCCCTGTCTAAAGAGTTTGGGGTCATTCTGTGGGCTGGAGAAGTTCGTTTTTTTTTTTTTTGTTGTTGTTGTTGTTTTCTTTTTTAACCTCAGGTGTCCCACCAAATGATGGATTCCAGAGTAGAGCCCTGGGGAGGGGCGACTGGACAATCAGAAATCTGGTTAAAAATTGGGGCCTAGGGACATGTCAAGCCCATTATGACATCTAATGGTCCAGCCACTGAGAGGACTTACTAGAGGACAGGACTCATGCTGAGGGTCACAATGCGTGTGTATGCGCTCGTAACACTCAAGAATGGGCGGGGCCTCAGGGTGAATGCTGGTTTCTCCTACACTGAACGTTGGACAACGTGCCAACCACAAGGGTTCTTGCCATGGGAAAGGAGGAGTCCTGATTTCTGCATCACACTCACCCCTGGGCAGTGATTGGAGATAAGGTCTCGGTTCTGAAGCCTGAAAACTGAGGTAGGGAAGAGATGATGACCTAAGGCCATGGCGGGTTTTATGTGCTCAGTGTGCGGTCAGCTTTTTGGGTGTTGGTCACGAGGTCCGGGCTCAGGTTGTGTTCGACAGTGCATTAGTGCCCAGGTTAGACTATATAATTTGGGTAAAGTCGAGTGCTGTGTAGGTTTACCCTCATTTCAGGTGCCTGGGCAGCTCATGAGGCAATAATTTTTTTTCTAGAGGGCAGGCAGAGTGCTGCATTGTGGGTCCGGAATTGCCAAACTTGAGGTCTTCGGGGCCAGGAGTGTGAGGACGGAAGTCTGAGAAGTCAAGCTAGACTTGGGTATCAGGGCGAGGGCACGGCAGGTACCCCCTGCAGATCTGAACCAATATCTCATCCATCTGAAGTCAGGGCGAGGATCAGACTTTGGCTCAGGTGGAAGTTTCTGAGCATGACGGCCGCTTCATGAAGGGAGCGGAATTTCGAGGCCATTGAGGATTTCCACGTTGGGAGTTGTGGGATGCCCCCTTCAAGGATTCCTTCTGCGGGACAATTGAGACCTGTTGGACAGCTCCAGGACATCCCATTTGGAATGACTCCAGAGCACAGTTCGCGGTTGGATGCCTGGGAAGCCTGCCTCGCATTCCAATTGTCTCCTAGCAACAAGACAGTTTAGATCTGATGTCTCTGCCGGAGCAACCGGGGTGGCTGAGTTGAAATGGACTTTCCTGAGGATGGGTCCTAATGTGTTTTTGTGTCCATGAGGGCCTTGGAATGGGGCGGTGGCACCGGGACCCTGAAGTACTCTCCTAAGCTTTGGACATGGCTCCCATGCACAGGTTTCCTTGTGGAGACGAGATGAGTTCTGATGGGTGCCTCAGGAAAACCCCTATGCTCGTATTGGAATCAGGCTTTTGAGGACACATGCCTGTAACCCAAAGCAATGGATCCTATTATGGCCTAGGGTCCTGTCTGGTTCAATCTTCTTCTCTGGGGACATCCATCTATGGTATGAATGGAGGTCGATTATCAGCTGGTGTCAGACAGCCCTTGTTTGTTCCGGGCGACCTACACTATTCGGATGGCCTCAGGGACTTTGGAGGTTGCTCCTAATTTGTACGGTTTTGGACCATGGAATGGGCAGAATTTCCATGGATTGGTAGGCACAGTCCTAATGTGTGGCTCCAGGGTCCCAGCCTGGAGGGTGTGTGGCCCAAGACTTTGAGGACAGAAGTCTGAAAACACAAACTGAGCTTAGGTTTGGGGATGTAGGAATGGCAGGCCCGATCTACAAACCATGAGAAAAACTCTTCAGGATATGAAGAAAGTGCGAGTCTGAGGCGCTTGCTCAGGCTTTTGTCTCTGGATTTTGTATCAGCGATGGCCGTGGAATGTCGGGGAGGCCTCATGGGCCATGGACGAATCTTCTTCTCTGAGGATTTGGCCGGATTCCCAATTTCTTTTCGTCAATCTGTGGGATGGGAGGACTCATTTCAGTTTTGTTACCTCAGATGTCCCACCAAAAGAGGAATTCCAAAGCGAAGCCGTGGGGAAGACTGAAGGAACAACCCGAACTATGGTTAAAAATTGGGGCCTAGGGGCATGGCAAGCCCAATATGCTATCTCTTCATCCGGCCACTGAGTGACCTTACTTGAGGACTGGGCTCAGCCTGAGCATCACAATGTGTGTTTGTGACCAATGTGGCCCGCCAGCATGGGCGGGGCCTCATGGGCCACACTGGTTTCAACTACACTGAACATTGGACAACATGCCAACCACAAGGTTTCTTGCCATGGGGAAGGAGTTCTGATTTCTGCATCACCTTCAACCCTGGGCAGTGATTGGAGATAAGGTCAAGGTTCTGAAACCTGAAAACCGAGGTTGGGAAGAGATGATGACCTAAGGCCATGGAAGCTAGATGTGCTCAGTGTGCGGCCAGCTGTCTGTGAGGGGCCAGGGCGTCCAGGCTCAGGCTGTGTCAGAAAGGGCATTAGTGCCCTGGTCAGCCTATGTATTTGGGGTACAGCCATGGTCGGTGCAGGTTGATCCTCATTTGGGGTTACTGGGTAGACCCAGAGGACAATGTTTTTCTTCTGGAGGGCCGGCAGAGTGCTGCATTGTAGTTCTGGATTGCCAAACTGGAGGGCTTGTGGGCCAGTAGTCTGACGACAAAAGTCTGAGAACACAAGCTAGGCTTAGGTTTCTGGGTGAGGCCATGGCAGGCACAATCTACAGACCTGAATCGAGATCTCGTGCATCTGAAGTCAGGGCTAGGATCAGACGATCGCTCAGGTTGGAGTTTCTGTTCCTGATGGCCCCTTCATGAATGGGGGGGGGCATCACGAGGCCATGGGGGTTTTCCCACGAGGGGAGT